>NW_024080961.1:1497685-2004248 GCF_003009895.1 Hyaena hyaena | reverse complement strand
AAAGAAAATCAACCATATGATTCTCCAGGGAGAAAAGGACAACAGGCCATCAAGAGGTACCACTGCTTCAGGACACCTTAGTCTTAAAGACCAAATCTGAAACAAAGGCAAAAAGATAGTATCACTTTATTCCATATTCACATATTGAGGTGATAAAAACATTTAGTAACTTGTAAAAATGAAATTAATTTTCACTTACAATTTCCATAATTCTAATTTTACCTAATACTAAAAATCTACTCTGGCCCACCAATATCCTTACTATTTTTCAGAATACACCATGCCACATGAAGTGAATTTCCTCCATGATATCTTAGTGCTTCTTGGATAGCACTCTGAAAACTCTAAGATACTAAGCTATATATCTATTTCTTTCTATATAAATAATTATTTCCCTCATGAGTTTAGGTGTGTGCTTTTAGATCATGAATTAAGAACAGAGGCCATTCTTCCTACTTTAAAAAATTTAACCTCCTCCCCCATAAGTTAGCATTAGGTGGACTTCAAGGACTCTGACTTCTCCTGTTTTTGAGAAGTAGAGAAAAATATGAAATGAGGAAAAACCCTTCAGTGATGTGATGTATGCTTTCTGGACCAGTGCCCTCTACAAAGAGGCAGAAAAGGTTTTTGTTTGTTTTTAAATAAAGAGAAAAAATTTACTGAATACAACTTTTGGCAGGGGCACCTGGATGGCTGATCAGGGGCACCTGGATGGCTGATCAGGGGTACCTGGATGGCTCAGTCAGTTAAGCATCCAACTCTTGATTTCAGCCCAGGTCATGATCTCACAGTTTGTGGGTTCGAGCCCCGTGTCGGGTCCCCACTGACAGTGCACGGCCTGCTTGAGATTCTCTCTCTTTCTCTCTAACCCTTCCCTGTTCACACTCTTTCAAAATAAATAAACTTAATGACAACAACAAAAAATAATTTATCTAATCAGTCTCACTTTCTTAATTATTACACCAGCTGATCTTGCCTTCTTTAATGCTTCATTTTTGCCTGGTTCTCAGACTGAAAAATTGGTTATTTTCCATGTTGAGGCCAAGTCCTGTTCTCTTTCACATGCTAATTTATTTCTTGCTTTGGCAAAAGTTTCCAAATATAGACCCATTTCACATTATATAAAACAAAGAATGTGAGTAGTAGCAAAGAAGGGGAAGTTGGAGGCTATATCCTTGGCACATTATATTCTGGAACACCTGTATATGTTGTTTTTCTTCAGCAATCCAAAAACATATTCACCAAATCAAGATCTAAGTGGGATTTCAATTTCTTAATATAAGACCTACCTTGTTCCCGAAATTGAAAAAAAAAATTACATACAGATATGTTGTCAGAGTTGTCATTTCTATCACTTTGAATATAAATGACTATTTGAATATAATAGGTGACATTTCTGCTAGAACCTATTTCACTTCCAGTATTCTGAAGCCTAATGGGGAATATAAGCAGATTACAATTCATTAAAAGATAAACAAAGAAATCTTTTTCTTTTCCTGCAAAAAGCAGATTTGAACTACTCACTGGCAGAAATAATTAACACTATACTTATTTTCAAATAAAAATATCTTAAGTTTTGAGGACTAGAAACAACATAGTAGTATACTAACATTTCATTTCAAAGCTTTATTTTCATTCTAAATGTTCTCAAACCACATTTTATCTTACTTTTTAAAATTTTATCTATTTATTTTGAGAGAGATAGCATGAGTGGGGGAGGGGCAGAGAGAAAGAGGGCTACCAGCCCAGAGACCAGCCTGGGGCCTCAATCCACAAAACTGGGAGGTCATGGCTTGAGCGAAAACCAAGAGTTGGACGCTCAACTGACTGGCTCCTCAAACCACATTTTAAAATAGATATTCTTTCATCTCTTTCTAGTAATTTCTTGTACACATAGTGATTATTTAATAAACAGGCCTTGAATGAGTTTGAACTTCATTATTATGCTACATTTGACCCTCATTATCTCAAAAAACTAAGTTGTTTTCTTGTTTGTTTTACCAATAACAGACAAACTACAGAAGAGTATTAAAATTGAGTATTGTTTGTTTGGAATTAAACCATTACCATTCTCAAGTGCGTATTTGTAAAGCTTTTTTAGGAGACATTCATAGACACTAAGGATGTAGCAAACAGTCAGCATTATTACCTCAAAATGTACTATAATTAAACTGAAATAGCCTTTTTAATTGCTCATATCATAAATCTTAGACTATATTGTCTTTAAGATAATTATCACTTCCAGGGCGCCTGGGTAGCTCAATTGGGTTGGGTGTTTGACTCTTGATTTCGGCTCAGGTCATGATCTCACAGTTCGTGAGATCAAGCCCAGGTTCAGGATCCGTGCTGAGAGCACGGAGCCTGCTTGGGAATTTCTCTCCCTCTCTCTATGTCTCACCCCCGTGTGCACTCTCTCCCTCTCAAAATAAATTAAAAAAAAAAAAAGATACCATATTGCACACCTGAAACTGACATAACACTGTATATTAACTATATTTGCATTAAAATAAAAAATTTAATTAAAAAAAAGTCCTATTACTATCCAAAATAGTAACATACTAGAGCAGTATCATCAGGCTTTCATTTACTCAATAATCTTTGGTGATTTATATAGGAAGAGCAAAATCAAAGAGAAAAAAGTATTTTTCTTTTCTTTAAAAAATTTTTATAGTATATTTTTGAGAGCAGGGAGCAGAAGGGCAGAGGGAGGGAGTAACAGAATCTGAAGCAGGCTCCAGGCTCCATACTGTCAGCACAGAGCTCAACGCAGGGCTTGAACTCAGTAACTGCGAGATCATGACCTGACCAGTCAGACGCTAAACTGCTAAACCGACTGAGCCACCCAGATGCCCCTTTGTTTTCTTTTTAAGTGTTTATTTATTTTGAGAAAGAGAGAGCACAGGGGAGGGGGGGAGAGAGAGAGAGGAGAGAGAGAGAGAGAGAGATAATATCCCAGCAGGTTCCATGGTGTCAGCATAAGAGCCCAATGAGGGGCTAGATCTCACAACCTGTGAGATCATGACCTGAACAGATATCAGGAGTTGGATGCCGGGGGTGGCTGGGTGGCTCAGTAGGTTAAGCATCTGACTTTGGCTCAGGTCATGATCTCATGGTTTGTGGGCTCGAGCCCCACGTCAGACTCTGTGCTGACAGCTAGCTCAGAGCCTGGAGCCTGTCTTCGGATTCTATGTCTCCTTCTCTCTCTGACCTTCCCCTGCATGTGCTCTGACTCTCAAAAAAAAAAAAAAAAAAAAAATTTTAAAAATTTAAAAAAAGAAAAAAAGAGTTGGATGCCTAACCGAAGAGCCCCAAGAAAAAATACTTTTCAACCAATGATCAAATATGCAGTTTACAATGCTTGTACGTTTCGAGGAATTTCTCCTTTACATGAAGGCTAAGTCATTGTAATCAAATCAGATTAGATTTAACAATATTATGGGGGCGCCTGGGTGGCTCAGTCGGTTGAGCGTCTGACTTTTGGCTCTGTGTTGGGCTCTGTGCTGACAGCCAGCTCAGAGCCTGGAGCCTTGTTTCAGATTCTGTATCTCCCTCTCCCTCTGACCCTTCCCTGCTCACCCTGTCTCTCTCTCTTTCTCTCTCAGAAATAAATAAGAAAAATTAAAAAAGATAAAAGCCAGTATTTTACTAACATGTTTTTAGCACTTGATGTTAATATTTCAAATGGTTTTTAGTATTTGGAATATTTAGAATTTCTGTTCTTAAATTGATAGGGTTTCTTTTGGTCTTCTCTGCTATTTCTTTGAAGAGCTTATCTGTTCCCATAGCTTTTGAGTATTTCTGGTAGAATCACTACCAAATCTAAATCTCTAACTGTAATCACATTAGATTTTAAATTCCTTGAGGACAGAGATTGATTACTCTTATCAATGATCTGCTTTTCTAATTCTTGGGCATTTCAAACTTAAAATGTTGCTTAAAGTTCATTATCTCTGCCTATTCTTAACATCCCTTCATTCTGCAGCCCCACCCCCACCCCCCTCCCCCCGCCGCCTTCCAAGCTAGTGTTTTCTTCTGGTTACCATTCTTTCAGGTAGTCAGGCTTAAAACCTCTGAGTCATCTTAATACTTCTCTAGTAGATCCCCTGCCCTACCAAGTGCAATTAAATGCCAAACCTTCTTTCCTTTGTTACCTCTTGTACCCATTCTCTTCCGCCAACGTACTTTTCATTTTTATTACTGCTCGCTAGTTAAGGCTGCTGCCATGATTCGAAGCATGGCTGTCTACCTTCTATCATTGCTATCCCCCTTCTCTCATCTACTCTATAGGGTGCTGCCAGTTCTGATCATGTCATCTCTCTAATTAAAACCTTCTCATGGCTTTCTAGTGCCTACCAAATTAGTATTTGCCTATAGAGATTTAAGTCTTCTATAATATATAACTCCAAACTACCCTTCTTAGTTGTGTGTTACTCATCCTTTAACTTGCACTAACAAACTGAAATTTTTCTCCATGCTTTTTTCCCCTGTAATTTTGTTTTCTCTTTCCCTGGTCATGGGATCCATTTTATAATGGAGCATTATGCCAAGATTAGTATAGGTGATATATTTGAACCCTTGTGTCCTGTAAAGAAGTGATAAAACAGCAATAACGACCAAAAGGAAATGGTGATTTCTCTTCTGAGGTCACAGCACACACAGTGACAGCATGAGTTCACATCTACCATCAGTGAGACTGCCTGCAAAAGGGCTGAGCAATACGTGACAGAAGTAATAGGGTCCAGCTGTGTTGTTTGTCCACACTACTTTGTTGCTAATCACAGTTCATACTATTGTTCTTTTCAAAAAAATTTTAAATATTTATGTATTTCTGAGAGAGAGAGAGAGAGAGAGAGACAGTGTGAGCAGGGGAGGGTCAAAGGGAGAGGGAGACACAGAATCAGAAGCAGGCTCCAGGCTCTGAGCTGTCAACACAGAGCCCGATGCAGGGCTCGAACCCACGAACCATGAGATCATGACCTGAGCCAAAGTCGGACGCTTAACTGACTGAGCCACCCAGGCGCCCCGAAGATACTGGCTTTTAAAGAGGATGTACCTTGATACATTTAAATACACCTCTCCAAAAAGATAGTGTCTCATTCACATAGGATATTGTATTAAAACACAAACTTTAACTTACCCTTACCATTCAAAAACCACTTGGAGGAAGATGGTCAAAAGGTACAAATTTCCAGTTATAACACTAATATACATACGAATGATAAGAGAATAAATTCTGAATTCTCTCTAGGACAAAAAAATTTTTTTTTGCTTTTTTTTATTGTATCTAATGAGCCGATGGATGCTAACTGAACTTACTGTGGTAATCACTTCACAATATATGTTAGTCAAGCTATTATATTGTACACCTTAAACTTATACAATGATGTATGTCAATTATATCCCACTAAAACTGGGGGGAAGGGAGGGGAAGCCCTACTTCTCTTTATAGAGGTATTCTAGTTGATCAATTGAGAAGGAATGTTAGAATTCGAGGGCATTTGCAAATCTCTAATGAAATAATGGAACCATGCTATTAATATAGCAGAACCGGTGACAATCAAACACAGACCTCCTGATGGAAACATACATCATCATCTACAGATTATACCTGCCCTCTCCCCCACACTGTCCCTACTCTCAGAAATCAAACATCAACAGGGGCATCTGGGTGGCTCAGTTGATTAAGCGATTAAGCATCTGACTTTGGCTCAGGTCAGGATCTCCTGGTTCGCTGAGTTCAAGCCCTGCGCTGGGCTCTGTGCTGACACCTCAGAGCCTGGAGCCTGCTTCAGATTCTGTCTTTCTCTTTTTCTGTCCCTCCCCCACTCACCCTCTGTCTCTGTCTCTCTCAAAAATAAACAAATATTAAAAATTTAAAGAAAAAAACATCAAACCTGAACATATTTAAGCATGCTCAAAGTCTTCAATCTAGCTACCAACTTACAGATAATACAGTGAATCAAGAGACATGTTGAACTAGAACATATTAAAACTATTTCAGGGGCACCTGGGTGGCTCAGCTGGTTAAACATCCAACTTCAGCTCAGGTCATGATCTCGTAGTCCTTGAGTTCGAGCCTTGCATCGGGCTCCATGCTGACAGCTCAGAGCCTAGAGCCTGCTTTAAATTCTGTGTCTCCTTCTCTCTGCTCCTCCCCTGCTTGCACTCTCTCTCTCTCTCAAAAATAAATAAACATTAAAAATAAAAAATAAAAAAAATTGTTTTTAACTATTCCAGAGAGACAGGTTCACCTAAATCCAGAATGAAGAAAACTTCAAGAAGAATAACCTGGTTCCTTTAGCAAATAAATTAGAAGGAAAATGAGAAAGGGGGAAAACTGCAGATTAAAATACATACCAACCAAATGTAATGTCTGATTGTGTTTGGATCCCAAACCAAACAACCCACTTATTTAAAAACAATTTAGGGGGACACCTGGCTGGCCCAGTCCCTAGAGAATGCGACTCTTGATCTTGGGGTCATGAGTTCAAGCACCACATTGGGTACACAGCTTACTTAAAAAAAGGAAAAAAAAAAACCAACTTGGGAAAATTTGAATTTTTCTGCTTATTTGATGATGTTCATTTTTACAGGTGAGATAATGCTGTGTGGGGTTATGATTTTTCTGGACTCATATCTTTTAGAGATATACTGAAATACTTACAAATGAAATAATTGTATATCTAGGATTTGCTTCACAATAACGCAGTAGGAGCCATGGGGGTGTAGGAAAGGGTATAGATGAAACAGTACTGGCTCTCAATTGTGTATTAAATTTTCAATAATAAATTGTTTAGAAGGGAATAAGAAAAAATATATCACTATCAATAACACCAATGGAACTAAAAAGATAGAATGGGTTTTGTTTCCAACACTCAAACCTGAGTAGCCCTGGGCTAGTCTTAAACGTCCCCATTGATTAAATGGAGATAAAGACCATTTAATAAACCTGTAAACTCATATTTGGTGAAGCTAGAAACCTATGAGATATCGTTAACTCCTCTGGCTGCCCCAGTCTCCCACATATGCTCTGCCACTGAACCCCGTGAGTCCCCTCTGTCTTCCATCCTCCCACTACTGCCTATCACTGTGGTCTCAGTGATCCAACAGCCTCCCCATCAGCCTGTTCTCCACATTGTATACAGAGTGATGTTCCTAAAATGCAAAACATGATCAGGCCATCCCCAGTTCCACTTAAAACCCTTCAGCTGCTTTCGATTAGCTTCAAGGCAAGAATGCTTCCATAATTTTTTTGACGTAGTCCCTTCCCTAATTCCTTAAAATAACTTATAAGGCCTTCCATTATCTGAGATTATTTACCTCTCCAACTTCCAGCTCTCCTTAATCCCCCTTCTCCCTCTACACTTTAGCTTTGATTAAATTCTTGCAGTTTTTCCAGTGTACCCTGTACTCTGACTGCAGCTTCAGTATTCATGTCTGGGATGCTCTTTCCACCATCACTTCCTGGCTCAGTTAGCTCCTAACCTTCAAGTCTAAAAAACTAAGTACCATTTCCTCAGAGAGGCCTACCCAAATTGCTTCTATACTAAGTTGGGTGTCTTGTCATGGCTACAGAATACACTATATGGTTCCCTAGGAACCTGTACTTCCTCTACCAGAACACCCCATACTTGCGGTAATCACCTTTACCTACCTGTCTGCTCTCCAGTTAAACAACAAATGCCAGGAGGGATAGGGCTGGAACTTGTTCACTGCTGAATCCTAAGTCTCTCCTAGTGCGTAGTAGCTAATAACAAATTGCTGAATACATAAACATTTACAACTTTCTGGTCTGTTTTTCTTATAACTAAGTTCAGTTCCATCTTCCGAGTCTTCAGCTGCAACAACAGCAAAAGACTGGCCTAAATCCTACAAAGGAATGTATTATAAAGTGGACTGAAAACACAATGGGAATGAAGAACATAAATTGGGAAAATGTTACTCAAAATAATCTATTTTAGCATAATATATCCATTTTAACAATATTACAGGAAGTTCGAGAGTGGCACTCTGATTAAATGGGAGTCAAAAGACACATTAATTCCCAAACATTAACAAGTTTTCAGACCTAGGATGTTAAGTCACTTGACTTCTCCAACTTCAGTTTTCTAATGTGTAAAATAAGAGAACCTGACTAGGTAGTGATTAGGACCTTTTCCAGGGCTAATATTATATGCATTAATATCTAAAAGACAAAAACACATGTAAACTATAGAAACACTATCAATTGGTTTCATCCTATGGTCTTTTATTCCTTTTTTATCTGTTTAGGAATGTTATAACCTGTTATGTTAGCTTTAAACCTATTCAGCTATAAAAATCTCACAAAATGCTCTCCAGACCATTAACTTGCATATTTAACAAGAGTCACTGTAGTATGATTAAAGAACAGCATTTATCTAACTCCTGCATTACTCAAGTATGTTAAACTTTTAAATAATACCTACCCATTACTTATATTTAAGGCTAGGTGTTCCGAATTCCTGATATTTTCAATGTCAGTGTGAAGGCAAAGTTGTGCTTCAGGGCATAAAACTTGGATTTATGGGTGCAATTTAATGCCAAACTAAAAAGCTGAAGATACATGGTCTCTAATTCACTCACAGGTCTGGTAACTGACATCGAAGTTGTTTATTAATGCCTAATTCCTGGTCATCCTCTTCCAAACTTACACAATTCGGAGTTTACCCTTTCACGACATTCCAGTAGTTACTAAATCCACATTTGTTTCATTAGGGCACTGACGTGTACGCATTTTATTTTGAAACCGGAATAACTTTTGAAAACACACACACACACACACTCACACAACATTTCAAAACTAGCTATGGTAAGCTCTGTAAACATTCTACTGTTATCAGTGGACGCCTAGGTTGTAAGCAAACGATGGAAACGCCAGTCAAGTAGAAATCGTTTGTTTCTTGGCTGAAAATAATTACAAAGTAGTTTTGGCAACTGCGTTATACGCCAAATAAGTCACGACAAGGAAATGAAATGTTCAAACGCACGTGGGGATAAAAGGCTGTACTTGGAACAAAACAGGGCCATCTGATCAAGTGTAATGCTATCCTTCAGATCGCTCTCTACAGGGCCACCTTCGAGTCCAGGAGCGCGAGGGCGCTACAGGCGACGTTCTGCAGCCACAGGTTGAATGACAAAGAGCCTCCGTCAGCGCCCGTCCCGGGGCCGGCAAGAGACACCGTTGCCTCCGTAAAGTCCACGCGAACCCTGCAGTCACGCCTTGGCGGCGGGGACTGCGGCTCCTCAAACCACTGTCGCAAGTCACCAGGTGGGGCAAGGATTGGCTGGCCGAGAAGGTTGGGGCGGGCGTGCCACGAGTCCAAAATAACTCCCGCCCCTAGTCCCTTCCCTCGGATTAGAACGCGGCGAGGAGAGCCGGCAGGCACCACCACGTGAACCCGCCTCACGTCGTCCCTTTCCCAAATCAAAAGCATCTCTTGGGAAGACTCCTGAAGGCTGCGGGAAAGCGACTTCCCCAAGGTCACCGGAACCGAGACCCAACTCCTCCGCCAGGCCGGTAGCCGGCACCTTACCACGGGGGCCGCAGCTCGGCGGGGCGAGGCGCTGTCCCCACCGCCTCAAGGTCTCCTTCACCAGCGCCGCGCTCCGGGGCCACGCGGCGGCCCGTGGCCACGATGCCCCTGCCGGGCCGCCTCCTTCCCCCAAGACTCAGATCTGCGTTCCCCCGACTCCCCAGGCTCCTTCCCACCCGCCAGGGCAGCAGGGGCACCGCGGGGTCTGCGCCGAGCGCCGCCGCCAGCCGTTACCCAACTAACCGTTATGCGCCGCTCGCGGCGCCGAGCGTGTGCCTGGCGCGGCTGGAGCTCCGCAGGGCCCAGGGTCCAGGTCGCGTCCTTCACCAGCTGCCTCGTACGCTCGCACCGGCACCCACGCGGCCCGGGCGGTCTCGTCGCCGCTCGCCAGCACTTTGTGGGGCCGGACCCGCGGCGGGGCTGCCTTATAACCCGCCGGGACCGGAGCATGCGCACAGGAGGCGGAGTCGGCCCTCCAGGCCGCCGCCCCCTCCCCCCAATACACACGCCCGAACCGCGACTCGCGCCTTCACAAGCTCGCAGGCGCGCGCGCCCGTCCGCCCGCGTGCGCGGCGCCCCCTGCTCGCCACGTGACCGGCGGCCCGGCACGACCCGCCCGCTGCGCCCCGGCTAAGCGGCGCTGACGGACCCGCAGCGCGCCTCTGCGGAGCTCGCCCCTCATATCCTCGGTACAAGGAGCTCGCGGTGACTTACACGCGTGCGGGACGCCGGCGCCGGCCTCCCCCTCAGCCTCTGGCAGAGAAAAGGGAAAAGCCGCGAAGGACGGATGGGGCGTACCCCTGGGGGCCTGACTCAGGTGTGGGGGGCGACGGGAGGGCGCGCGGGGCAGCCAGGAAGCGACTGGAAGAGGAGGGGCTGGGCGGGGTGGGAATGGATGCGACAGCACCTCGGGCCCGAGAGGAGGGAGGAGGCCGAGGGGCGGGCGGCGAGGGCGCGGGCTGTGGCTTCTGCAGAGTTGGGTGAACTCGGGGAAGTCACCCAAACCCTCAGGGCCTGTTTCCTGTTCTCTAAAATGGCAACAGCAGTAGATCCGACCTTGTAGGCGCTTTCGGTAGTTTTGATAAATTTATGGAACTTTCTTTTTTTTTTTTTTTATTTATTTCTAGGAGAGAGAGAGAGAGCGCGTGAGCAGGGGAGGGTCAGAGAGAGAGGGAGACACAGAATCTGAAATAGGCTCCAGGCTCTGAGCAGGCAGTCAGCACAGAGCCCGACGCGGGGCTCGAACCCACGAACCGCGAGATCATGACCTAAGCGAAAGTCGGACGCTTAACCGACTAAGCCACCCAGGCGCCCCTATGGAACTTTCTTAATACAGAGCCTGCCCTGTGGCATTTTGTGGACGGTAGCGGTTAGACACAAGTCGGGAAAGAAGAGCGGGTCAGAGGGTGGCGATCCCGTCACTAGGGGGAAGGTGTGTATGCCGGAGACGGGCGGGGGAGGGGGGGGCAAGGGAACGCGGAGGCCAAATTTCTATGGACACCGAATGTTCAGGACAGGATATAATTAGAGCTAGCAGCTTTGAGGGACCGATTCTAAGCAGTTCACCTGAATTATCCTCATAATCTTCTGAGGTGGGTAACTATTGTTAACATTTTACAAATAAGGGACAAGGCTCAGGAGAGATTAAGTAACTTTCCAGAGGTCACAGAGTAAGTGGCCAACATGTAAAGTCAGACTCCAGAGCCAGATTTCGTCCCAAGAGCCATTGTAGTTTCTTGAGCAAGTCCAGACAGGGGCAGTGGATCTGTTTAAGTGATCAGATTGGGGAATCGTGAGCTGTCTCTGATGTTGGCTACTTACGTGTCTAGTAAGCACTAAATAACTGTATAACCTGGAAACCCATGAAACTGAGTCCTAAAGATTAATCCCAAAGGCACTTCATTTGGCTGGACCCCTTCCAGGGCCCTGAGAGGGGCCTTAACAATGTGTTTACAGGATTATATTAGTGTTTTATTGAAATTTTGTATTCCTTTTCTTGAAAATGTCCACCAAAATTGTGTATGCTGCACACTCCACAAAATCTGGATCTGCCCCTAGTAGAAACGGTAGTGTTGTGAAAAGACTACAGACTTTGGAATCAGAAGATTTGTACCCATAATTTACTACTGGTTTTACTCTGGACAGTTAATTCATTGAACCATTGAACTCTTCTGGGCCAGGTGAATTGAAGATAATATCTATCAGCCTGAGCTGTTGTGATAATCAAGAGTATATGCAGAAGGGGTTGGTAAAACTTGGAAAGCACTCTACAAGTGTTTATGATTAATATTATAATTTGTTCATAAAGTGTGTAAGAGGGAAATATCAAAAGCAAGGAAAAGATTCTTAGCTGAAAAAGTAGAAATAGGGTGGGTGAGCTGGCAAAACTGATGAACATCGTGGGGTCTTTCAAAATGATTACATCAAAACCAGAGAAGGCATGGAGTTCTCTAGTAGCTTTTGGTTTTATTATGAAATTCCTCAGATTCACGTACCTGTTTTAAAGGCTGATAGACTCGATGATGCATGGGTAATCTGCTGTCGGGAAGCTTGTTAAATGAGCAAAGGTTCTGAAGATATTAAGGTAAGAGTTATAAGCAGAAATTTGTAATGGGATGAGAAATGCAAACGCAAAAAAAATTGAAAATTTGTAACAGTTACTATTTAAGCTGAGTAAGTTACCCAGTTGCTTTATCTAAAAAGGAAAGTAATAAAATTATAGTGTATTTTTTCTGGAATTAAAATACTTCACTTGCATTCCCCTTAATTATTCCATAATTTCTCTGTGTTAGGAAATAGGAAGATGCTATTATTCACATTTCACTAGCACCAAATGAAGCAGGAAAGGTTTTTTTTTTTAAATAAACACAATCATACTTAATTGATTAAGAAAAATTCCCCATGTATAATTTATAATAACTCAAAAGGTAATATATAAAATGAAATTTGCTTTTAACCAGATTGCCTGAAACTCTGTTTGTATGTGACAGTACAGTTCCTATACCCTTACTCCATCTGTGGTCTGATACAGCGTGTCTCCTGCTGCTTCTCTCTGCCAGCACAGAGACAGTTTTGGTTTCTGCTCTTCCTAACCTATATCATTGTTTCGGATCTTTCCTAGTAAGCATTCCTTCTAGGCATAGCGCTAAGTATTTGCCAGACCTATCTACTTCCTTGATCCTAGCTAACCCTGGGCTTCTTCCTTTTACCTTTTCTCCCTCCTTCCTTCCCTCCCTTTCTACCTGTCTTTAGTATTCTAGGCAGATGGGGTAGGGATTGGAAATATAATAATAATAAATTGGTGCTAGAATTAGGGAGTGATTGCTATATGCCAGGCATTGATCTTAGCACTTCATATGGTAATTCATTTACTATTCATAAAAATGCTATGATTTAGGTACTGTTATAATCTCTATTTTACAGACAGATACAGATACAAGAGGTTAAGTAACTTGGTTAAGGGCACATAATATTTTCTGGAATCATTTGGAAGTATTCATCATTTAGTTTTCACCAAAGATACAGGAGCAGAAATTGTTATTTATGACTATTAATACCATAGGAAACTAATCCCTAGAGTTTGAAGACCATCTTGATTAGGAAGATCCTGTTCTAGTCTCCTTCTACCCCTCATAGGGGTCAACAATCCTTACAAAAGCTGTTGGCCACAAAATCTGCCTTTGAAACCACACAGTGTACTGCAGGAAACTACTCTCTCTGATTTTCTGAATTTAGGATACTTGTGAGCCTCTAGGCAGTAAGTTGGGGGTGGAGACATTGGAACATATTTTTTAAAGCTTAATTTTACCTGTATTCCAGGAAGTTCTGGGTGTCCTGGCACCTATATTCCATGCTGTAAGATCTTTCATTGTGAGAACTTAGACCTTATGGCCCTTACCCAGTAGCAGCGGCAGGCAGTTGGAAATCCTGAACAGCTGCGACTCACGCTTGATATGAGTCAGAAGAGGGGTGCATGCAATGAAGGAGACCTCTTAGATCATAATGACTAGCTTTATGTATCCACCTGCCTGGGTAGCCAGACCTGGGTGTTCTAACTGGACATGGATGCTGCTGCACTGGTGAACAAGATGAGGCTTAAATAAAGCATGAGCTTAATCTGTGGTGACCTCTGAGAACTGTGAATCTGCCACAGTGCCCCATGCCACACAACATCTATGATACCTGTGCCCAAGTGAGGTCCAGGGCCTACCAACCTCACTTCTGAGCTGTGTATTAATAGAGTAAAGCCACCCCCCCACCCCCTACCTAACCTTTTGCACAAACCATGAGTTCAGATGTCATGCCTGTTATGCTTTGATAGGCTTGTGTTTATGACCATAGAGTAAGGTTATACCCCTTTGATAGGGTAGGTACCCCTACCTTTGGGTAGGGTGCAGAGGTTTCCTTAAATAAGACATTCACATTATCAGTCATTCAAAGAAGAAGAAGGTCCTTACACAGAAAACCTTGGAACATAGAACAGGTGGAAGGTGGCACTGGTGGATTTACCTTTTCAGGGTTTTGACTTAGAGGAGTTAGAAAATGTTGGGGGCCCTCCCCACTTACATGAGGGAAATGGCCAGTGCCACAGAGCTACCTAGTAGGAGCCAGGCAGAGAGCCTTTTTTGGATACCCAAAAGGGAAGGTAAATACTCATGTTTTGTAAGTCTGCATTTTGATGCATCACTCTACCTTATCTCTGAATGTTAGCCAGGTTTAATCTAAATCACAGATTGAAAATTGAAAAGCCTTCAAGGACTAGGAAAAGTTAGTCAAGCCCAGTATAAGGAGTGGTAAGCAGTATGGTGAAAATGAGTCCATACCATGTAGGCTTCAAAGTTCACATGTTTCAAATGTGCTTCATGAAGTCCTTCCTTAAACAGCACTAATTATAGTACAAGTTTGCTTGACATTTCTACATCATACATTGTTCAATAATAGAAAGGAAAATAGAATTTTTTACTCCTAATACTTTATTTTTAATCAGTATGGAGGGGAAAACAATAATGACAGAAAATTGTGTGGGGGGTTGAAAATGAGGAATGGGGCAGGCAGTTAGGGAGGGGGTCAAATACAGCAGCTAGTCTGTTTCAGCTGGAGCTCTGCTGAGCTATTTAAGAAGCAGGCAAGGGGTGTCTGGGTGGAGCACTTGGATGAGCCTCTGACTTGACTTCACCTTGGGTCATGATCCCAGGAGTTGTGGGATTGAGGCTCAGCATGGAGCCAGCTTGGGATTCTCTCTGTGTCCCCCTGCCCCTCTCCCTGCTCACTCTCTTAAAAACAAAACAAAACAACAACAACAAAAACAAAGGCTAAAAGGAGATACTCCCCAACCCCCAGTCTTCCTCATAGTGTCAGTGATACTTTATGAAAGATCCCCAAGGAAAAGTTTAAGTGAGAACAAGGGTCTTAGTAACCAGATTTGGCAGTCTCCTCCCTATATGGAGAATCTCCTTTCATTGTCACCTTTGGCAGATCAAGATTCAAGTTTAGGAGACCCACTGGATTTCCTGACTTCTTTCACAATTTTCTCTCATCTCAGGCCCTGATTCCATTTTGGTCACCATGGCCACAGTGACTGAAATGGCCCACTATATCCTTTGCGAGGGACAGCCCCTTCAGCCTCAGATGCCAAGCTAACTGCTTACAGACAAGTTCTTTTCTCTCTAGTGTCTTCAAACTCATGGTCTCACACTGAGGGCTTTAATTTTATCCTGCTTTGGTAGAGCCCTCTTCAAGTCTTCTGGGTGTGCACATATACCTCCGACTGTTTACCACCTCTAATCTAGTAGCAAGAAAGAAACTGGAAAATCTTATAGTAGAGGAATGCCCTTTGTACTATGCTACCAACTTCCAGGACTGCTGGTCTGCTTAGTACCTCAGGGCCAGAAGTAGTAACTCTCATCAAGCTCATTCTGCTGCAGCCATTGTTTTCACCAGTCTCTCATCCTCACCATGCACACACACTTTATTGTTTGTATACTTAGCATAGCCATATCAGTGGGAACAAGAATCTAGGAAAAGTTAAACGCTGCAGGAAGTTAACAAGAGGCACAAAGACATTAATTGCAAACAGGTAACACTCATCAGCTTAGCCATCCAAGTAGTGGAGTACGTACTGTCTTCATCTCATATTCCATCAGGCCCAGACAGGATGGATGATAGGGTTTTGCTTCTGTTTGCAGTGAAAAGACGAAGTTAATCTGGAAGCCCCCTAACTCCCATCTTGTATATCTCCTGTAGTTCACTAGTCATTCCTTTAACCAATGCAGGTGAGACCACATCATGCATGAAACAGCCCAGATGTGCTTCAATCATAACATGGGAGTACATGATTCAGACTATGTTGGCAACAGAGTTCGCTTACAGAATCCAGTGGAATGAGAGAGAGATGGACTCGAAGAGTATTGGCGAGAACTCTTCTTCACTGCAGCCATGCTCCTAAACAAAGGTTTTTCCACCAAGAATCTAGGGAGATTCCATCCCATCTCCCCACATTTATAGATATGTCACTAAGTTCTTCTTACCTGATGAGTACTATAAGGCTGAGATTGTGCTCACTTTGGCAGCACATATACTAATAAAAAGCTGAGATTTTTTTTTTTTTTGAAACATTTATTTTGAGAGAGAACAAGCAGGGAAGGGCCAAAGAAAGGGAGAGTGAGAATCCCAAGGAGGTCCTTTGCCATCAGCGCAGAGCCTGACATGGGGCTCAGTCCCATGAACCATGAAATCATGACCTGAGCTAAATCAAGAGTTGAACACTTAACCAACTGAGCCAACCAGGTGCCCCATGCAGCTGAGGTTTAAACCTAGGTCTACTTAACTTAGCCTGTGTTAAATACAAGGCTATTTTCATTTTATTTTGTTCAAAATCCTGAGGTCATAGAGAAGAATAGAAGCGTAGTGTTGAGGCAGATAATGAGAGGCAGAATACGCAGGGCTGTTTTAAAGTGTCAACCCTGAGCCTTCAGCCTTTGTGTATGCTGTTTCTTCTTCATAGAAGATACTTTCTCCTACACAGTAAGCTGTGTACAGGACAACATGGAAATGAAAGAGAGGCAGATAGATGAACAAGGGAGTAATTTTAGTAATTCTATTATATAATTCAAACCTCTTCATAATGCAATTTAGCTTCCCCACTGATTAATGTGAATTAATCAGGTTTTATATTTATAACCAGGTTCTTTCTACATAATTGTTATTTATACTTGAATAAATTGCTTAGGATGGCCACTTCCAAATCCAAATTAAATGTAATGTTTCATTTCCTATTTCCTTTACGAGGGTACATGATTATTTTGGGAAAAGCATTGGCTTCACAATTAAGTTGTCTTGCTGTATCTCCTAGGAAAGACCTAGATTTCTTTAAATTGTTTTTTAATATTACATATTCACAAGTCTTAACAACCCTTGGGAAGGTTCTTAGTGGATCCCTGAAGTATTAAGGACCTCAGGCAAACTTATATGCAGTCTTTGTATTTTAAAAATTCAGACCTGGGTAACTTAGTTGAGCATCAGACTCTTGATTTTGGCTCAGGTCATGATCCCAGGATTGTGGGAGTGAGCCCCACACTGGGCTCCATGCTGAATATAGAGCCTGTTTGGGATTCTCTTGTCTTTCCCTCTGCTCCTACCCTGCTCATGTTCTCTCTCTCAAATAAAGAATAAATTAAAAAGTAAATAAAATTCATTTTTTCTAAAGTCTTAATAAATTGTCTACTATTAAGAATGCAGGGGGGCCACCTGGGTGGCTCAGTCGGTTAAGCCTCTGACTTCGGCTCTGGTCATGGTCTCACGGTTTGTGGGTTCGAGCCCCGCGTTGGGCTCTCTGCTGACAGCCAGCTCAGAGCCTGGAGCCTGTTTCAGATTCTGTGTCTCCCTCTCTCTCTGACCCTCCGCTGTTCACACTGTCTCTCTCTCTCAGAAATAATTAAAAATATTAAAAAAAAAATGCAGGGGCGCCTGGGTGGCTCAGTTGGTTAAGTGTCCGACTTTGGCTCAGGTCATGATCTCGCATTCGTGGGTTCAACCTCTGCATCAGGCTCTGTGCTGACAGCTCAGAGCCTGGGCCTGCTTCGGATTCTGTGTCTCCTTCTCTCTCTGCCCCACCCCTGCTTGTGCTCTGTGTCTTTCCGTCAAAAATGAATAAACACTAAAAAAATTTTTTTTAATTAAAAAAATGGAAACTTTTCCTCAAGTTAGCAAAGCAAATTAAATTTCTCCTTAATTTTCACCTGAGGAGGGAAAGCTAAGGGGAGCAAGGGACAGGGTATATTTTAAGCTAGGTATAAAAGACCTAATGCCTCAAAGATAAATTTTCTATTGTATGTTGGAGGGAAGTTTAAATTATGTGTTAGTGTTTGATATGCCTTTCTGTCAGTTTGGAAAGTTAACCTTTCCAGGACAATCTCTACTAGAAATTAAGGCCTTTTATTCCCCTTAAGTTTATTTATTTATTTTGAGTGAGAGAGAGAGAGTACCCGTGGGAGGGGCAAACAGAGAGGGAGAAAGAAAATCTCAAGCAGGCTCCATGCTGCCAGTGTGGAGCTGGTCACAGGACTCGTTCTCACAAACCTGTGCAATCATGACCTGAGCCAAAATGGTGAGTTGGACTCTTGGGGCTTTGTGCTGACAGTGTAGACCCTGCTTGAGATTCTCTCTTCCTGTCTCTCTCACTCTGCCCCTCCCCGACCTCAAAATAAATAAACTTAAAAAAAAAGAAAGTGGGCTGCTTAACTGACTGAGCCACCCAGGCACCCAAGGCTTTCTTTTCAAAAAGATTTTTGCCTACTCCATTTCAGGGGGATAGCAAGACAGTTATAACTGACTGACGGACATTTGCCGCTTTTTTGTTACCCAGTACAGTGCATTACAGTTCCTTTTATCCCTCTTCCCTTTCTTTTCATTGACTGGAAGATATCTAAAGATAAAGGTGTTCAGAAATGGACGTGTACATACCTGAAAGCTAAGGACAGTCCCATGCATATAGGTCTCTAGCAGCCTTTCTCGGGGCCTTTTCCTCATGGTAGTCTACCCTTCTCGGGGGAAAAAAAAAGATTATACTATAGACTCCCACTCAAATGCCTCACTTCCCTGAGAATTTTGATTCTCATATTCAGGATATATGTGGGATTTGGTTCAGTTAGATTTTATGACACCAGAACTGTTGAAAAGGAATAAATTACTACTATAATTTGTTACCGTTTTATTTTAAGTAATAGTGATCTCTGTTTTTAACTTGTTTGAGAAAGAACAAGCTATGAACTTTTCTCAGCCTTTGATGCAGGACTCTAGCTAAACTAACAAAAGACACTGTCTCAAAGAAACTAAATATTTTTTCTTTAACAATTTACTTTCTATCTTTTCTCCTTCAAAATGTATCATTATAAACTTCTTACAAACAAGGACCCTTTCTTCTCATGGTATCCTGCAGGTTGCTTTATACAGACCTACAGTGTGGCTAATAAAACCTTGTTGATTATTTTAAAACGGTGAGTGTCAGTGTAATAATGATGATGATAAGTGGCAACTAACATTTGTATAAAATGTCTGTGCCAGACATCGTTGTAAACATTTCACATAGAGTTGCTCAACGTAAAACCGCTTTTATCCGGTCATCTTTAATTTTTTGGCAAACCTCTTTAAGAATCTGTGTTACAGTGGACTCCACAATTCAGCTTTCGTCTACCCAACAAGAATAGCTAGAATTCCACCCTCATCTCTTTATTATTTTGACTTCAAGAAACTGTTACTTTTTCGATCCATGCTTGTCCCTAAGGCTTGACCTGAATACACACAAGAGGTTGCTGCTTTGCTTATCTTAGGACATAAAGCAGTAAACAAAGCCTAAAGTAATTTTGCAGTTGGTGTAAACCTTTGATCACCTTCACTGAAGTAAGAGATACAGTAAACATGTTGATTTGAAGTCTTTTTGCCCTAGCTTTTATTATTTTTCAGGAAAATATTAGGACCAGCTTCCTCAGCAAATTTTGGGAGATAGCAGATCTTCCTGGATATTATGATGGACTTACAGCCCAATAAACCCATTGTAAATTGAAAATATCCTAAGTTGAAAATGCATTTTTTAATACACCTGACCTACTGAATATCATAGCTTAGCCTAACCTTTCTTTTTTTTTTCTTAAAATTTTTAACGTTTATTTTATTTTATTATTTTTTTTAATATATATTTTTATTTCTAGGAGAGAGAGAGAGAGACAGCATGAGCAGGGGAGGGTCAGAGAGAGAGGGAGACACAGACTCCGAAATAGGCTCCAGGCTCTGAGCTGGCAGTCAGCACAGAGCCCTATTCTGGGCTCGAACCCACGAACCGCGAGATCACGACCTAAGCGAAAGTCGGACGCTTAACTGACTAAGCCACCCAGGCGCCCCACGTTTATTTTATTTTTGAGACAGAGAGAGACAGAGTATGAGTGGGGGAGGGTCAGAGAGAGAGGGAGACACAGAATCTGAAACAGGCTCCAGGCTCTGAGCTATCAGCACAGAGCCCAACACAGGGCTCGAACCCATGGACTGAAAGATCATGACCTGAGCCGAAGTCAGCTGCTTAACCGACTGAGCCACCCAGGTGCCCCTAGCCTAACCTTTCTTAAACCTGCTCCAAATACTTATGTTAGCCTGTAGTTGGGCAAAATCCTCTAACAGAAGACTGTTTTATAATAGTTTTGCATATCTCATGTAATTTATTGAATACTGAAAGTGATAAATAGAATGGCTGTGTGGGTATAAAATGACTGTAATAAGCATAGGGGTTGTTTACCCTCATGATCACATGGCTGACAGAGCTGCGGCTCACTGCCCCTGCCCAGCTTCATGGGAGAAGGTCACACTGAATGCATATCACTAGCCAGGAAAAGATCAAAATTTGAATTACGGTTTCTACTGAATGTATCACTTTCACACCATGGGAAATCAAAATATTGTTAAGTCGAACCATCCTAAGTCAGGGACCGTCTACATATGAAACTTCTTTGTAAAATAAAGAGTAATGGATTGGTTCCATTTAGAAATCTAATGAAGTGACAATAGTTTCCCCCCCCATTCACTCTTGATTTCTAAATCATTTAGTCTCATGTATTATGAAATTTCACTATTTAGCAGTGAGATGAAGGTTGATATAACTGCCATCAGATAAACTTGGGACCCGACTCTTTAATAATAGAGTTAGTGCACTTTCTTCCAGACCACAAGAGGTGTTTCTGCCAGTGAGTTAGGTAATTCTTTCACAGATTTGGGGGATGGATAATCTGGCTTTATTTACTTAGGAATTTTTAAAGCACTAGCCTAGAACCACTTATAAAAATGCTGTTCTTCTACCAACCAAAGCTCTTTTCTTGGCATTACCACAATTCTGCCATTTCTGAAGATTTACAGATATTGACCATTTACAGCCTTAGAGTTTGCTGTGGTTTTGGCACATAATACCACTGCTATACATTATGGATTACACAAGGCTTTTGTGCAAGTTGAAGTGTAAGGACAAGTGTAAGATACTGATTCATTTTATTCATCCATTCATTTAGTCTTTCACTCCATGTTTACTGAATGCCTACTACGTGTAATAAGATATTTATAATTAAATTCTATTTTTAAATTGTTTATTCCTATACATGGAATAAAAATTTTAAGGTACAAGAAATATACAGTAAAAAGGAAATCTTGCACCCCTGATACCCTGATACTCATCTCACCTCCTGGTAGAAAGCCAATATTAATACTAACATTTCGGTACTTTATATCCTCCTGCATATATTCTATGTATATAAAAGTACATTTTTGTATGTAATGGTAGCATACTGCATATTATATTCTGTCCCTCTCCTTTTTTTGTTTTTAAAGTTTGTTTATTTTGAGAGAGAGAGAGAGAGAGAGAGAGAGAAACACCAGGGTAGGGGCAGAGAGAGAGGGGACAGAGGATCTGAAGCAGGCTCTGTGCTGAAAGCAGTAGATCATGACCTGAGCCGAAGTCAGACGCTTAACCAGCTGAGCCACCCAGGCACCCATGTTTCTCTATGTTTTTCACTTAACAGGTTCTAGGATTTATTGCTTTTTTGGTACATTAGATTAATGTGATGTTGACATCACAACCAACACATTTCAATATTAAAGTGTTAGCTAAATGAAAAAACAGATTGCCCCAGAAAAGACCTGGAAGTGATTTTCTTAATTTCAGTAAGGACAGTGTTTGTTACAGAATCAAAAAGTTATTGCAAATTTTTGTCTTTTCTACAAAACAAATTCTAGAAATAGCTATACACATGAAACAGCCCAAAACACAAGAGAAATGAAAAGGTATGTTCAGAAAAGAATAAATGCAGGCTCAGAGGAAGGTAAAGGGGCAGTAAGTTATATGAAGATGTACTTTGTTATTCCATACATGGCCAGTGAGTTACAAGTTGTTCTTTTGAATGATCAACAACTATAATGTGCTGAGCCACTAAGTCAGAGCCCAGCAAGGGGGTTCTGTGGATTCCCAGTGTTTCTAGTTTAGTACTTCTCTTAAAGCACCATGTTTGTCAGGGCACAGAAGACTTAATGTTTTTCTGTTTTTGTTTTTGTTTTTTTAAAGTTCTGGTAAAGGTAGCCACTTCCAAGGTGTTTGCCTATTTATTTGCCTGGCTAGTCCACACATAGAAAATGATGAATCAAATTGTAGGTACATACCGGAATGTAAATTTTTTGCTGCCATAATTTTGATACATACACTAGACTAAGTTGCGCATTTAAAATTGAATACCTGCAGTGTGCTAATGTTCTGCCAATTTATCTAATATTGGCCTACCAATGTTTAAGATTTATTAATGTTTCAATGCATAAAATTAATGAAGCCTTAGTATTTTAATTCAAAATACTTCATAATTAAAATGTTACTGGGGGCCGCCTGGGTGGCTCAGTTGGTTAAGCGTCCGACTTTGGCTCAGGTCATGATCTCGCTGTTCGTGGATTCGAGCCCCACATCAGGCTCTGTGCTGACAGCTAGCTCGGAGCCTGGAGCCTGCTTCAGATTCTGTGTCTTCCTCTCTCTCTGACCCTCCCCTGATCTCTCTCTCTCTCTCTCAGAAATAAATAAAACATTTAAAAATAAATAAAATAATAAAGTAAAATAAAATAATAAAATAAAATAAAATAAAAGTTACTGGGAATGGTGCTCCAGAAAAAAACCCTAAAATGATTTACTGGTAAGTTTGGGATTTAAACTGCAAAACAAAACTGGGTGGCTCAGTTGGTTAAGTGCCTGACTTCTCAGTTCATGATCTTGTGGTTTGTGAGTTTGAGCCCCACGTCGGGCATTGAGCTCCGCATCGGGCTCTGTCCTGATAGCTCAGCCTGGAGCCTGCTTTGGATTCTGTGTCTCCCTCCCTGCCCCTCCTCCACTGGTGCTGTGTCTCTCTCTGTCTCTCAAAAATGAATAAATGTTAAAAGAAAATTTAAAAATAAATAAAATGCAAAACAAAATCATAAAATTCATGCATAGGAAAACTGTAAAAAACTAAAAAAAAAACTGTAAAAAAAAACTAAAAAAAAAAAAAGGACATTAGTTGAAGTTTGGTCTGGGACCATAATTATGGTGGTTATGATCTTCAAAAGCAACTTTGAATCTCCCTGAATCTGCAGGGCACCTTATAAAATTTATCCTATCAATAATAATGAGGCATTTCATGGTGTCTCAAACAGAAAAGTGGTAAACAAGTGGGAAAATGAACGGAGTAATAGAATAGACAATCAAAAAAAGAAGTGGAAATGACCAAAACCAAACAAAAATAATCAGTAATAATCAGATATAGATATTGACAAGGGCTCCTCTAAATTACAAAGCCTAGAACCTCAAGGGTTTTTCACATGCATATTAGCAAGGATTTCTTTAAATTTAAAAAAAAAATTTTTTTTTTATGTTTTATTTATTTCTAGGAGAGAGAGAGAGACAGTGTGAGCAGGGGAGGGTCAGAGAGAGAGGGAGTCACAGACTGAGAGAGGCTCCAGGCTCTGAGCTGGCAGTCAGCACAGAGCCCGACGCGGGGCTCAAACCCACGAACCGCGAGATCATGACCTAAGCGAAAGTCGGATGCTTAACCGACTAAGCCACCCAGGCGCCCCGGATTTCTTTAAATTTTAAAACCTGTTTTATGGGGCGCCTGGATGGCTGAGTCAGTTGAGCATTTAACTCTTGATTTTGACTCCGGTCATGACAACAGAGTTGTGGCATCAGACCCCACATCCCACTCTGCATTGACCGTAGAGCCTGCTTAAGATTCTTTCTCCCTCTGCTCCTCTCCCCTGCTTTGTCTAGCTCTAAAATAAAAATAAAGAAATAAAATACATATAAATAAAAAATTATAAAACCTATTTTATAACCCGCAGCGTGTCTGGAAACCAGCACTCATAAATTGCTAGTGAGAGTAACTCTAGTTATGAAAATTTATTCTTAGGAAATAACCATTTATTCTTGTACAAATTTGTTCACTACATTGTTATTTATAACACAAACTATAAATAACCTAGATATCTAACAATAATAGATGAGTTAATTTGTAGTATTTAATAGTGGATTACAAATGCAGCATGTGGGCGCCTGGGTGGCTCGATCGGTTAAGCGTCTGACTTTGGCTCAGGTCATGATCTCACAATTCGTGAGTTCAAGCCCCGCATCGGGCTCTGTGCTGACAGCTAGCTCAGAGCCTGGGCCCGTTTTAGATTCTGTATCTCCCTCTCTCTCTGACCTTCCCCTGCTCACGCTGTCTCTCTCTCTCTCAGAAATAAATAAACATTAAAACAAAAACAAAAACAAATGCAGCATGAAAGGGGTGTCTGGGTGGCCCAGTTGGTTAAGTGTCCGACTCTTCATCTCGGCTCAGGTCATGATCTCACAATTCGTGAGTTCAAGCCCCGCATCGGGCTCTGTGCTGACAGCTAGCTCAGAGCCTGGGCCCGTTTTAGATTCTGTATCTCCCTCTCTCTCTGACCTTCCCCTGCTCACGCTGTCTCTCTCTCTCTCAGAAATAAATAAACATTAAAACAAAAACAAAAACAAATGCAGCATGAAAGGGGTGTCTGGGTGGCCCAGTTGGTTAAGTGTCCGACTCTTCATCTCGGCTCAGGTCATGATCTCACAATTTGTGAGTTCAAGCCTGCGTCAGGCTCTTCACTGACAGCACGGAGCCTGCTTGGAATACTCTCTCTGCCCCTCTTCTGCTCACACGTGTGTGCATTCTCTCTCTCTCAAAAAGTAATTGTAGGTTTCAAATAAGTACAAAGTGATTATAATTTTATTTTTTCAATAAATATGCATAAAAGACTAATATTAGTGGGATTATAGAGTGGTATTTTCTTCTTTATTTGGACATATTTTATAATTTTTTTTTAATTTTTTTTTAATGTTTTTATTTATTTCTAGGAGAGAGAGAGAGACAGCGTGAGCAGGGGAGGGTCAGAGAGAGAGGGAGATACAGACTCTGAAATAGGCTCCAGGCTCTGAGCTGGCAGTCAGCACAGAGCCCGACGCGGGGCTCGAACCCACGAACCGCGAGATCATGACCCAAGCGAAAGTCGGACGCTAAACCGACTAAGCCACCCAGGCGCCCCATATTTTATAATTTTTAAGTAGTGCCATGATTACCTGGGGACGGGGGAAAGGCAGACATTCTATATAGAGAAAACTATTTTATCCTAAACATCTGTGGTGATTATAAAGTAAACTGGAAAAAATTGAGGATTCCACGTACAACAAGGATGACAAAGGAGAGTTTGCTTGTCAGATGAAATCACAGAAAATTCAAACTGGAGGACAGGTTAGAAATAACTCTCTTTATTTTACAGTTGAAAAAATTAAGTCCAAACTTAGCCAAGGCCACAAAGATAGTGTTTAGAATCCAGACAATACTTGGATTGATCTTTATGTCATCTTTGTTTCTTTCTACTTTTGTGTTATAATGCCATAGTTGGCAACTATGTTCTTTTAAGTCTGAAAAAAGAAATGGAAAAAATTTAGGATGAAGAGGAAAAGGTTTAAGATATAGGATATCACAAATAATGTAGTAATATAGCTGTTCTTCCTTTTTTTTGAATCGGCATTTGCCAAGAAAAAAAATACACACGTACTTTGTGCTTATCTTCAGAATAGCCCATTTGAAATAAAACCTCTAAATATAACTTCAGGATGGTGATTTAAATATCCCTTTTTCTTATACTCTCTCTTTTCCCCCAGCCAGTGCTATTAATTTTCCTCAAGGCCACAGACTGATTACAAGCAGTAAAAATGAAAATCAACTATTTCCATGGGCCCTCCTAAAATCTGAGTTATGGATGGCTAATATTGATGGATGGCTAATATTGAAATGTTTACACAATTTTAATCAACAAACAATGTGGTTGTCAATGTAATATACACTTATATTCAAAAAGTAGCATCAAACATATCTGTTCACACATATACACATATACACATTCAACCAATATTCATTGAGCACCTACCACAAGACGGACACTGCTGTACTTTGATATAAAGTGGTAATTGCAACAGACCCTTGGAGTTTACAGTCTAGTGTATAATAGTTTCCACCAAATTGCATATTTTAAGGCAGGAGTCATGTCTTATTCAGTACAATGAATACAGTAGATTTTCTTTGAATGTCTGTAGACTAAATGAATGAATTTACTAGGAGTTACTTTGACCTAAACTGAGAAGTTGTTATTACTACTTCAGACATAGACTTGTGGCAGTTGAGGAATAATGTGGACCAAGAAACCCTGATAAAACCTCATGACAGACTTGAGTATACTTCTTCCAAAGCCAACCCATCTTTCAAATCACCTAAAACTGGGTCTAATATCTGGTTATAAAGATTTCTGACCAAAAAAACTCATATAAATGTGGCCACCCAGTGATAAAACAAGCAACCTTGATGCTCAGAGATTGTAGTCATTTGGGTTAGAACAAATTACTGTTATTATTAATTTTGTTCTTTAAGAAGAAAACTCTCAAAAAAAAATAAAAAGAAAGCTCTCTGACATTTATTTTACAGTGGTGTTCATAGTTGCATGACATATTTGGAAAAGTAATCTGAGAGATTATATGACCCAGCATCTTTTAGAACAAGTAACAGATTTCAACCACCAATATTTAACAGAAATCTCTAAAGCAATATATTTTTTAAAATGTAATACATTTTTAAATGATCAGAATATCAAGAACTTTTAAGTTTTGGGAGATTGTTAACTGGTATGCAGACATACTGCTCGCTGACATCTCAGTCACATCAGGTTCTGTGCTCTTGAATCAAAGAAGCAAAGGTCTAAAAGGGCTTTCCTGTTATCTCCCCTGAAAATAGATTTTTCTAACTTACCTGGGGAGATAAACACAACATGAAAAGACGAAGACTTAGCTTTCCTTAGGTCTGGTCTACCTACCAGATAAAGTGGCACTTACCTGGGACCTACAGGAGTTAGCCCCTACTGTGTGTCCTCCAAGGGAAAGAGAATGGCTTGTCCTCCGGGCTGCTATAAACAGGGGAAGACAGCAGCTGTAAGTGACCTTGGTTCTGATATGGTTCTGGCATCCGGACAGAATCTTTTTGGTGGCTTGTGCTTTGTCACTTTCTAGCAAGTACAGAGGCTGGGCATGTCGGCCTGCCTCAACCAAGATTCCAGACCTCCTTAAGGGTAGGAGAAAGGGACCCCAGTATTCTCAGCATTTGGTTATCACTCTCAGATGAGCTTTTGAGTCTAGTTAATGAGCAGGCACCATGCCAGGAAGAGATACATGAGCTTGGACCTTGAAGGGTATGTACTCTGAAGCTGAAATCATAAACCAGAACATCTGATGTGTGTCTCATACACAATGAGGGAGGGAGTGTGTTGATGGAAATGTCACACGCAGTTGCTTTTAGCGCTTGGCTCTCAACCGATGGAGTTTCCCCCTCTGCCACCATACCCCTCCCTTCCTGCATGAAAGCCGTTTAGAGCTTTTAGTTCTCATCCTGCATGCTGTGAAACAGCCTGGAAGTTTATATCTGTTACATCAGTCTGTGGTTCATGGCTGATTGATGCACCTGATGGACTATAGGAGTGACTGGCTCAACTGCATTTGAGTCAGGAAAGAGCCTACCTTAGACACACAATTGTGTGCTCTGTTCTGTATGGTAACGAATATGGCTTATGGTCCTAATTAACTTATTAAAGAGCATCCTTTGAACAAGTCACTTCTCTGACCATCTCTCCACGTATATGATTGAGCATGTAATCTTGTTGGGATTTCATAGCGGGGTTGTGCAGACAAGCTGTTCCCTCCATCTGGAATTCTCTTTCCCTCACTTCTCCATGGCAAATCCTCCTCATCTGGCTTTAAACTGAAACACCCATTTCTTGAGATCTTCTCTGACCAACCCTACTTTCTTATTGCTGAAAACCAAGAAGTTTTCTAGTTCACTCCATAGCACCTGTTACTTCCCCTTTTGCCACCTATGTCATGCTTATTATAATAATTGCCCAGTGTCTATTTTCTCTATTAGATCATAAGTTCCATTGGGGTAGGACTCATATCTGTCTTTTGCACTGAAATCTCCAGTACCAAGTATTCTGCATGCTTAATAAACATTTAATGATGAATCACATGAATAAATGATGAATTACATCTTTTTCTAAAATGTTTATTTTTGAGAGAGAGAGCACAAGCAGGAGAGGGGCAAAGAGAGAGGGAGAGAATCCCAAGCAGGCTCCTTGCAGTCAGTGCAAAGCCCGATGTGGGGCTCAAACCCACAAACCATGAGATCATGACCTGAGCTGAAGTCAGACACTCAACTGACTGAGCCACCCAGGTGCTCCGAATAAATGATGAGTTACATCTTATAATCACTTTGAGATTCCTTTGTGAAAACCAAATATTGACCCTTCTGTGCCTTCCTAATCATGCGGGTAATGTTCAACAGGAGCTGAATTAGAGCCAAAAGGATGGCTACTTATTGTGCTTTCCCCATGCCTGACTTCTGCTTGCCTTCTCGTATCACTACAATCTAAATTCTTATCCTGGCAACTTGTTCCCAACTCCCTAAGCAATCATTTCTAGGAACGTTGCAGTCTGTGTTCATTTGTTAAATGAAACCAACAATCTAAATTGGCTTTTAGAGTTGAGTGTTGTATTTCCTCATATTTTAGTCAATTTAAAGAATCATTAAGCTCCCATAGAAAAGATTTCATGTAATTTGTAATTACATTTGAGAATGAGTTTGCCAACTTCAAATAAATTCTTATCAAACTGCTGCCTTGTTAACACTAGGTGTTTCTGAAATATTAACCTGCACTTGAATATCTAATTCTACCTGGAAACTCTGCAGATTCGTAGTTGCAATGAGGAAAAGCAGGTTCAGATGCCATTTATTAATTCATTGATTTATTCATTTAATAATTGCTAGTGAACACTGTAAGCCGGACACAAGTCTAGATATTTGGGAACATCAGTAAATAAAAGGTTCTTGCCCTCAAGAAATAGGACTACTGTGGTAGAGACAGTACTTGGCACATATTCCATCGCTGCTCTGCTTTTCTCAGCTCCCTTCAGGTAAGTTAGGGTCCTGTGATCACTTCTGCCTAATGGCCTGTGAAAGAAGTGATTTGTATCACTTTCAGTGTCACTTTCACACTGAACAAGTTAAAAGCCCCTGTGTTTCCTCCAACCCTTTTTACAGGATTCACAGCAGTCTAAGAGGTTACATGTTCGACTTGGTGCAGCTACAAGATGGTAGAACCTGAGTCATGTTGGCCACTACTCAGAGTAAAGGTGTGGAGTAGAGCGACACACGGCTTTCACCGCCTGCCAACTTGTACTAGATCAGTGACCTGTGCGAGACAGTTTTGTTGATTAAGCCACAAAGGATTCAGAGTTTGGCTGCTGGGACAGCCAGAATCAGCTATCCTGAGCAATGCAACATATATTATTTATTTAACATCTTTTATGTGCTAGGCACATTAGTAGGCTGTTTGTAATAGTGATTTATTATTGTTAAAACCCTGACAATTCACTTTCCTTGCCAAAAGAAAGGCACGTTCAATGTTTATCCTGAACTACTATGTTCATTTTCATCAGAGCTGCCTTTAAAAAAAAAAAAATAATAGCAGTAAGATTGATATTAGCCCAGTAATTTTAGAAGGGAAAAGGGATTTTAAGCTTATTCTAGAGGACTGAATAAGGATGAGTCCTTATCCTGGCTGTTTGAATAGGTTATTTAATCTGCCTTATTTTTCCATGGATAAAATTGGGGCTAATAGTTTGCTGCTAATCTTACAGGGTTATTATGATGACCAAAATGGGTTAATATATAAACCATGAAGCACTATAATATGACCATTCTCTTTGAATTTGAGGCACCATAGATTATAGGGCACACCATTATTTTATAGTCCGTTAAGAAAAAAACTAACGAGGGGCGCCTGGGTGGCTCAGTTGGCTAAGTGTCCGGCTTCGGCTCAGGTCATGATCTCGCGGTTCGTGGGTTCGAGCCCCACGTTGGGCTCTGTGCTGACAGCTCAGAGCCTGGAGCCTGTTTTGGATTCTGTGTCTCCCTCTCCCTCCTACCCTCTGCTGCTCACATTCTCTCTCTCTCAGAAATAAATTAAAAAATTTTTTTTAATTAAAAAAAAGAAAGAAACTGATGATACGAGTTAATCTGTGACACAATGCTTTCTTATCACTCAGCCCTTATTAAAGGGCTTATTTAGGTTTATTTAAACATTGGTTTTTATCATATATGAAAGCTGTACATTAATGGTAAACAATTCAGTTAAGGTAATCCAAAATGTCTTTATTTTCAAAGTCTGTCTTCTGAATCACTTTCCAACTCTGAATAATTGATATACTGAATTTTTCTTCTTTTTTTAATGTTTTATTTCTTTTTGAGAGAGAGAGAAACAGCGCGAGCAGGGGAGGGGCAGAGAGAGGGAGACACAGAATCAGAAGCAAATTCCAGGCTTCAGCTGTCAGCACAGAGACCAACGTGAGGCTGAACTCACAAACCGCGTGATCACAACCTGAGCCAAAGTCGGATGCTTAACCGACTGAGCCACACAGGCGCCCTGAGATACTATATCTTTCAATACATTACCCTTTGTGCCATTGGAAAACAGTGGCAATGCAGCAGTCCTTAAACAAGGCTCCGTTTTGGGGTAAGATTTTCTTCCACCGTTCTGGCATCAATTCTGCAAATTTTGACCTTGATGCTTTCTTGTGCCTGATAGGCTACATACACAAAGTGTCAATGGAAGGTTTTCAGACAACAACTAGGATCATATTTCTTGTGCAAATGTTGCTTAGGTGGTTGGCTGACTGAAAGGTCCCTGGGTTTTAGTTGTCCAATCATTCAACCAGGAGTAACAACCAAGTTTGCAAATAAGGAGACAATAGCAATGATATTCAAGGTGTGTAGTGGTGGAAACAGCTGACAAATGCCAATTGTCTCAATTTCAGAGATGTTAAAAGGTGAAAAGATATGTATCTTGGAATAAGTAAAATAAAGTATTGTTTTTTTTGTCATGTTTTATAAGTAAAGGTATATAATAAGGTCGCAGAAGGAGCACTGGGGGTTATATGTAAGTGATGAATCACTAAATTCCACTCCTGAAAACATTATTACACTGTTATCTAACTTGGATTTAAATAAAATTAAAAAATTAATAATAATAATAAGGCCCCAGGAAGCTCAACTATGCAGGAACTTCTAGATCATTCTTTAATCTCCATCTCATTGTAGCACTCTGAGCCAGGCCTACACAATCCTCAGTCTAACATAATTCAGTAAGAGTCTGGGGTGCAGGGCAGAGAACTGGCTTTGGTGTCTAAGTCTGGCTCTCAACCCTGCTATTTTTCAGAAGTACTGCTTTTGGGGTCGTTACTGCTCTGAGGGAAATAACTAAGGTGGGGGATATTAACATATATACAAAAGCATGTTGTGAACTGTAAAGTCCACCTGCAAAGGGAAGAGAACTAACATTTACTGAGTCTAGGAACTGTGCAGAGTACTTTGCCTTATCTCATCTGTTCTGAGGCATCTGGTCACGTTGCCATCTGATATATTTTATGCCATATTAATTTTTTCCCAAAATACCTGTTTCATTGTCTCACACTTTATTTTTAATTAATTAATTTTTAAATTTACATCCAAGTTAGTTAGCAAATAGTGCAATAATGATTTCAGGAGTAGAATCCAGTGATTCATCCCCTGTGTATAACACTCAATGCTCATCCCAACAGGTGTCTTCCTCAATGCCCCTTACCCATTTAACCCATCCCCCCATCCACAGTCCCTCCAGCAACCCTCAGTTTGTTCTCTGTATTTAAGAGTCTCTTATGTTTTGTCTCCCTCCCTGTTTTTATATTATTTTTGCTCCCCTTCCCTTATGCTCATCTGTTTTGTATCTTAAATTCCACATGTGAGTGAAGTCATGATATTTGTCTTTCTCTGACTGACTAATTTCACTTAGCATAATGCCCTCTAGTTCCACCCACATTGTTGCAAATGGCAAGATTTCATTCTTTTTGATTGCTGAGTAGTACTCTAGTGTGTGTGTGTGTGTGTGTGTGTGTGTGTATGTGTGCAATCTACTCTTTCTCCACATTGTCTCACACTTAAAGCAGAAATCTTCTAAGGTTATTCTTTGAATCATAAAACAAGCTGATAACCATGAGCCCATCACAGAGCAGGAGCCTCTCACTTGTTCTTGCTTTGTAGCTCAGAAGTGTTTGAAATAAGAGACCCTTGGGCTACCAGTGTATCACCTTCTCTGTGACTCTGGCACCAAAATTAGCCCCTGAGGACCATGCAGAAAGTTTTTAATCTACAGTAAAAAGTCCAAAATGAATGTGAGATCCAGGGTGTGGATCTAAAAAGCCATTAGGCAATTTACACAGACACAGGTACACAGAAAGTTGATATCCAAAAAACCTGGCCATAGAAACCAGAGGCCCCGTTGAAGGCTGTAACTCTATTTTGGGAAGGAGAAGTTACCAGCAAGAGAAGTACTGGGGAATAGAAATTTAAGGCAGGAACCACCCCAAAGCCTGATTGTCGTTGAGACTGACTCTTTGAACTAATGACCCATTCTACTCATCATCTCCTAGCAGGAAGAATTGGAGTCCTTGAATTGGAGCAAAGCTTAATCTACAAGTTAGGGTTATAGATTCAAGCTCAAAGTCTAGAGAGACAGGAGGTTAAGAACTAAACATGCTGTTACACCAGCTATATGAAATAATGTCTTGAAATACTAAGGTAGATGGTGGCGGTGGTTAAAGCAATAAAGTGTCATGTTTATTAATAATAAACATAAAGTAGTATGTTTATTATTAATAATAAACAATCAAATGTCCACAAGATAGAGAACTTTGTGAAGGCTCAAAGGAGCAAAGACCTACAGAAATTAGGGGACTCCCAAGATCCATCTCCAAGAGCAGTGGTATAATGTTTAATTTGTAGCTCAATGTAACACTCATATTCTTTCCTAACTAGTTTCTGTATGTACACATTGAATACCCATTACAATTGTTTAAAGTTTATTTATTTTGAGAGAGGCAGAGACAACGCAAGTGAGGGAGGAGCAGAGAGAGAAGGAGACAGAGAATCCCAAGCAGGCTCACAGGGCCCAATGTGGGGCTTGAACTCATGAAACTGTGAGATCATGACCTGAGCCAAAACCAAGAGTCAGACACTTAACTGACTGAGCCACCGAGGTACCTCTGAATTCCCATTGAGATTTTAAGGTTGAGGTCAGTAATAACATTAAAAGAAAATATTGCGTGTATGGCATAATGCTATGTAGTGCTAAGAAAACTTATTAATGTCATCCCTTCCTATTTGAATCTGGCAGAGATTATATCTTGCTACAATGATTACTATAAAGGTGAAAACCCACATTCCTTTTTGCCATTCAGCATGTTTTTCCACAAACCAACCTACTCCAGAAAAACTATCTTATTTGCAGAACTATTGCAAAATCTCACACTCCTCTTCACTTCACTGGAATGCCCTTGTAATTGCCAAATGTTGCCTTGCCTCATGGAAATTCTTGGCCAGAAACCTATGGATTGCCAGCTCTTGCAGCTGTTGACCCTAATTCTCCTGTAACATCCAATCAACATTTTTTAATGACCTACTGAGAACAGGCACTGTCTAGTTGTCCTCAAAGGTATAGAGATATGATCACTGCCCTCAAGTATTTTATAGTGTATATAAAAACAAACATATGAATATTTAAATACCAGGTAAAGACTTACATGACAGTCATCAGTCGTAGGAAGGTTAGTGAAGGCAATGGTGCAAAAAAAAAAAAAATGACCAAGAATTCACCAGAAGATGAGGCATCATTATCATTTCTACCTCCTTCTATCTAGAAAGCCAAGAGCCCAGTATAGGAGCCTCTCACGTCCTGTTTTCTTTTGTGTCACTATTTTGAAGTATACTAATGGTAAAAATATGTCCCCTATAAACCTTCTGTGTATTGTGGGTCATCTCCTGTGTCTTAGGTTCTTACCTCTTGACCTAAAGTCATTCAGTGGCACCCACTGAGATTCCTGCCTTGGGAAAGGTTCACTTCCTCTCTACTACTAATTCTATTTATAGACTATATGTACTCTATATGTTAGAGTGTGTGTATATATATATATATTTAAATTCTTCACCAAACATGGGGCTCGAACTCATGACCCTGAGGTCAAGAGTCACATGGTGTACTGACTGAGCCATCCAGGCACCCATACTCTTGTTGGCTTGTTTTTAAGTTTTGTAGACCTGGGGATGTTAGACTGGTACCAGGCCACAAAGACACATTAATTCCTGTTGCCACAAGACTGACTCTCTTCTAGGATGGTGGGCCAAAATGTATAGGATTTCTACTCATCCTCATCACTCTGCCTAGAATATAATCTTCCTGGAACAATCTTTTCTTCTGAAGTGAAGAGACTTTATCAAAAGTAGTGTAACAGCCCCTGTCCCTATTCCTTCACCTCATTTTCCCTGTTCCCTCCCTACCCTGTCTTCCTTGGCGACTTCATCTATTTCTCTATTCGAATGAATGTTATCCCATTCCAAGTCTTCAATCAATGTGTTCTAAAAGGAGAGAAAGCCTAAGAGTATGAGTCAACTTTATTCCTGGTACTGAACGGTGTTTGTTCTCTGGTTGGTTGCCCTGAGGAACAGGGAAAAGAAGGGCAACTTCTATTTCTCTTGCTATTAAAGGGAAGTAAATGGCAGTCAACCCACTTTATTAATTTAAAAGATTCATTTATTTTATTTTATTTTATTTTATTTTTTTTAAATATTTTTTTTTATTTATTTCTAGGAGAGAGAGAGAGAGACAGCGTGAGCAGGGGAGGGTCAGTGAGAGAGGGAGTCACAGACTGAAACAGAATCCAGGCTCCGAGCTGGCAGTCAGCACAGAGCCCGACGCGGGGCTCGAACCCACGAACCGCGAGATCATGACCTGAGCGAAAGTCGGACGTTTAACCGACTAAGCCACCCAGGCGCCCCTATTTTTATTTTTTTTAAGTTTACTTATTTCGAGAGAGAGAGAGACAAAGCACATGAGTGGGTACAGGCAGAGAGAGAGAGAGAGAGAGAGAGAAACCCAAGCAGACTCCACACTTCCAGTGCAGGGCTGGAACCCATGAACTGTGAGATCATGACCTGAGCCCAAGTCAAGAGCAGGATGCTTAACTGACTGAGCCACCCAGGCTCCCCTAAAAGAGATCCATTTAAAGGAAAGTGTTACACTGAGCTACTGTTACATGCACATAGAGCATTACAAAATATTTACTTTATGGTGCCTAACGTGTTGGCATTGGCTTCTGAGGTAAAAACAATCAGACTACCCCAGCTGATCAACAGGCATAGGCTTAGTGGCCTTGTAGGCTCACCTTTCACTTTTCCAGGTGTAGAGAGTGTAACTGTGACCTATCCTTACATGCTTACCTCGTATGACAGGTGTGCAACCATGTCTCCATTACAATGTAGCCTTTTGAAGGAGAGGATCCATTTTCTTATCCTTGTTTCCCCTCCACGTCCTCAGGTTGTACATTGCCTGTGCCAGTGCTCAACAGATGTTTTTGAATCAATCTGTTGAGCAGGTTGTTGCCTAGTTTTGTGGAAGTCTTTAATCTTTGAGTTCCAGCTCTCTAAGTATGAAAAATAATGGGTGGCTCGGTGAGTTAGGTGCCCAGCTCTTGATTTCAGCCCCAGATCACGATCTCATGGTTTGTGGGATCGAGCCCTGCATGGGGCTCTGTGCTGACAGCCAGAGCCTACTTGTGATTCCCTCTTTATCTCTCTCTGCCTCTCTGCCACACTCTCTCTTTCAAAGCACATAAATAACAAACATAGTTTTAAAAAGAAACATTAAAAAATGACAACTACAACAATTAGAATAAGGGTTACCTGTGGCAACCATGAACAGTGATTCCCCTGATAGCCAGTGACAACAAGAGAAAGGGTAAGGAGCCATGCTGGGAGTCATCCAGAACCCTCCTCACACAGACCCAGCGAGCAGCTCTGAGGGATTATGTCCAGAACAGGGCTCCTGGGAAACAGCCACATTCAACAACAGCACCTCTGTCAGCACTCTGCAGATAGCCTCTGAGAGATCTTGCTCCCTGTGTTACACAGTGGGTGAGGAAGGGGAGACTGTCTCTGTGGCCCCAGCCTGTAAACATGAGAGGTTCCCTGACATGAGGATTGCTGAGAGACTGAGCAGATGCAGTAGGAATGCCTGTGCTCTTCCCCGACTGCCTATTTTGGCCATCTCCCTGCTTTTAGACTCTGCAGTGGAGAGGTCAGAGGCTTGAGCCAATTGAAAGATCCAGGAGAAAGATGTGGAATCTACCTCAATGGGTAGGGCCAATTAAGACAAGAGGGAGTACACACAGGGGAATGTTCAGAAAACAAACGTCTTGCAGAAGAATCTGGAGTCATAAAGGGGCACGTCTTCCTACTCAGTTAACCCCTAAACACTGGTGGGAGCTTCATTTGAATGTGTGAACATTAGGGAGAGGTGGGATATGGTGAGAAATCATGATATCTTGAGTGAGTGGACTTGATAGTCTAGTCCCCTAGTTGGCCTTCAGTGAAGAGAATTAATAACTGTATCATGACCTCCCTGATCAGCCCAACTCCTCTTTCCCAGCATCACCTGGAGATCTTTTCAGAGAGAGAGAAGCTGTGGGTATCATGGAATCTTCTCGTAGTCTGTCTAGACACTAGGAGCTCTGGGTCTACCTGAGGTTCTTTTTCTTTTTTAAGGTATATTCTTTTTTCTTTCTTTCTTTTTTTTTTTTTACACTTTATTTGTTTATTTTGAGAGAGAGAGAGAGAGCGAGCGAGCAGTGGAGGGGCAGAGAGAGGGAGAGAGAATCCCAAGCAGGCTCCAAGCTGTCAGCGTGGAGCCCAACGTGGGTCTCTAACTCAATGAACTGTGAGATCATGACCTGAGCTAAAATCAAGAGTCGGACACCTAACAGCCTGAGCCACCCAGGTGCCCCTGAGATTTTCATCCTGTAGAAGGAAGTGGGAATGGTAAGCCCCGAAAGCCAAAGGCTTCAGTTCTTGTACCTTCCCAGTAATGCTGGAAAATTTGTTCTCTCCCAGGGTGCTCTGCCTTTTCTTTATACCTGAAGGTATGTAAGTGCCTCACCTGCAGGAGAGGACAGGAGTTTGTCTGCGCCATTTTTTCCTTATGATCTGCTGTGCATGGCTGTTGTGTGGCATGTGTGCACAGTGAGGCATCCATTCCTTGCCTTTAAGTTTTTTTTTTTAAGTTTCTTTTTTTAAATGTTTATTCATTTTTGAGAATCAGAGAAAGGCAGAGTATGAGTCGAGGAGGAGCAGAGAGAGAGGGAGACACAGAATTTGAAGCAGGCTCCAGGCTCTGAGCTGTCAGCAGAGAGCCCAACACGGGGCTCAAACTCATGAACCAGACTGCCAGATCATGACCTGAGCTGAAGTCAGACGCTCAACCAACTGAGCCACCCAGGCACCCCAGTTCTTTTTTTTTTTTTTTAAAGTAGGTCTCATGCCCAGCGCAGAGCCCAACATGGGGCCTGAACTTACAACCCCGAGATCAAGACTGGAACTGAGATCAAGAGTCAGATGTCCAACCAACTGAGCTGTCCAGCCGCCCCTTGCCTTTAAGTTCTGAAGGTATGCTGAGCCCAGAGGTTCTGGGGTAACTTCCCTGCTTTAAGTCTTGGCTGCTGTAGATGGTAGGGCTTCCAACCTCTTTGACTAGTTCCAGGCATTCCATATTGTTATCAGCAGGAGACTCCCAGGCATTCTGGAAGCATTGCATGAGAGGGACCACTGCTGTTGCTATAGCTGCCTGGACCTACAGCAAACAGCCAAGGAAAAAAATCACTTCACACCCTGTACCCCAAGTCCCTTCAGAGCTGGTACCAGGGAGTCTTCAGAGCCATGGAAACCTTCCTCCACACAGTCTGTCTCTTAGGTAGCTACAGAAATTCTGCTTGTTATCTTTTAGATTGTAGTAGGTGGGTGAAAACTGCTGGCAACAGTCTCTGTTTCTCTAGCTGGAGAGCCAACCAGCAAAAGTTTCATAGAGGAGAAGGCAGCTTCCACCAGAGGAGCCTGTCTCTTATTGCTGCTAGTAGTACTTTGTGCCTCAGTGAGAAGACTTCCCACCAAGAACCTGGAACTCAGGTTGCTATTTTATTTGATTTGATTTTGTTTTGTTTTATTTAATTTACTTCAAGTTGCCCTTTTAGATATAAACCTTGAAAGCAGTGCATAACGCATCAAAGTATAGTTATTCAAAATCTCAGTGGAAAATAATTCTGCTGTGACCTGAAAAAAAAAATTTAACCTGAATTCAAGAAAGAACATGGGGTCAGGGCAGGTTAGCCCTGAAAACTTAGGAAGAAAGAGGGTCTAAGAGGCAAATCCTGGTGGTATTTATTTGAGTAGTTTTATTTTTTTTTTTAAACCTTTTTTTTGTTTGTTTTATTTATTTCTAGGAGAGAGAGAGACAGCATGAGCAGGGGAGGGTCAGAGAGAGAGGGAGTGACAGACTCTGAAACAGGCTCCAGGCTCTGAGCTGGCTGTCAGCACAGAGCCCGACGCAGGGCTCGAACCCACGAACCGCGAGATCATGACCTGAGCGAAAGTCGGACGCTTAACCGACTAAGCCACCCGGGCGCCCCTATTTGAGTAGTTTTAGGTGAGAGGTTACATTGGTCCGTTCAGTTTGGAGGCAGGTAAATTGTGGCTTTCAAGTTGGATGGATTTCGTTTTGTCAAACATTCACACTTAAAACAGACGCCCTTATTTCTAGTTCCATGCTTGGTAAGCAACCTACTCTTACAATCTGGTTCCCAAATGTTGGTCACAGGACATGAATGTTTTTATTTATCTATTTATTATTTTTTTAAGTAATCTCTACACCCAACGCGGGACTCCCAACTCACAACCTAAAGATCAAGAGTCACAACCTCCACCAACTGAGCCAGCCAGGTGCCCCAGGACATGAATGTTCTAGCCCTTGGCTATTATATTTTTTCTATTTATATTCATAACGTACATTATGAATAAACTTATGGTTTTGAACACCATACTCTGGGAGCATGAGTCTGCTTTGGGAGATGAGTTTATAATCCATGTGTTAACATACTGGATTTCTAAGCCTATATGGCTGAAGACCAGAACCTCACTCTGATGAAAGAGAAGACCATACCATGGAGGACCTTTGGGGGTTCCTAGAAACTCTCTAACTGGCCAGTGGTCAATATCCTTACTACCCAAACTGCTAACATTATCAGGCCTAGTGGGAGTTCTGTTTATATTCAGGGACTGGGAGGATGGAATTATGCTTGGTAACCTGGTCTGGAGTCAGATAAACGTGGTACAAAGCCTGTCTTTCATGTTTAACTTAAGCGAATTGTATAATCTGTCTGTGACTCAATTTCCTCATTTGTGATTTGGGCATAACTGAAGCGTGCGCTTCATGGGCCTGTTAGACAACAATGCTTGACAGCATGTTAAGCACTCTATGTGTACTGGGCCCTTATGTAATACCTAACATAAAAGGTTGCTTAACAAATAGTAGTTACTCTTATTTTTAGAGCTCTTACTAGATGCTGGACACTGTGCTAAGCATTAATATATTTGTCCAAAGTCAAACAGTTGGCAAGTGCTAGAATCGGGAGTTGAACCAGGCCAAAGCCAATGTATTTGACTACTAGCTTAAACCGTCTCTGATGATTTAACAAACACAGCAAACCTTGTGCTTCCAAAAGTATTGCCTCCTTTAAAGGAATAAATTTGGAAGTCTGTATATTTATTCCTAAGCCTCTTCAGGACTCCTCTTTTGAACTGAAAAATTTGTGATTTATTTATTTTTAACATTCTTAAGAAGGGAAAAATCTTTGTTCTTTATGAGAAGGTTTGATCTTCCTTAATAACCAAAACTTACTCAATGCCAAGTCCAGTATGTAAAGTGGAGAATTACAGTGGGCCATGCCATAAGTGGCTGAAAGCATGGGGCTAAGAAAGCAGTCCCACAGTTTTGACAGAAGTACCAAATACTTCTTTCTCACAAAGCACTTTCTTTTTTTTGTTTTTAAGTTTAATGTTTATTTACTTTTGAGAGAGAGAGATAGAGGAACAGTGGGGGAGGAGCAGAGAGAGAGAGGGAGACACAGAATCTGAAGCAGGTTCCAGGCACTGAGCTGTCAGCACAGAGCCCAACGTGGAGCTCGAACTCAGGAATGGTGAGATCATGACCTGAACTGAAGTTGGACACTTAACTGACTGAGCCCCCCGGACATCCCATCAAAAAGCACATGCATTTTGTTCTTTAGGAAGTCAAAGTGCTCTCACACAGTCACTCAATTGTGCATAAAATAAAGAGAGCATTTTCCACTGAGGCTGACTTCACTTTCCTATGCCACTGCTTTTGTATGGGATGAAATAAGAAAATGTGTGTTGTTATTTGTAAATTAGGTTAGCTACAAATGGGTTAAATTATGGTAACTAAAGACTAGTTAACAGATGAATACAAACATAGAAAAAGATGGCCTAGGAAGGCCATGCCTTTTTAACAGCTCTATCATTGACATGAAATTATGGTCATCAAAATAAGTTGAATGGGTGATATTTTTAAATGCTGGAGGGATTGAACATTAAGTTTAGCAGAGTTAAATGTAAGATCCTAGGGGCGCCTGGGTGGCTTAGTCGGTTAAGCGTCCGACTTTCGCTTAGGTCATGATCTCGCGGTTCATGGGTTCGAGCCCCGCGTCGGGCTCTGTGCTGACTGCCAGCTCAGAGCCTGGAGCCTGTTTCAGTCTGTGTCTCCCTCTCTCTCTGACCCTCCTCTGCTCACGCTCTCTCTCTCTCTCTCCTAGAAATAAATAAAACATTAAAAAAAAATTAAAAAAAAAAAAAGTAAGATCCTGTACTTTAAGCTGGGAAAAAAATAACTTCATGTACAGAATATAAACAATATAGCCTAGCAGAAGTATATAAGAAAATTGCTTAGAAGGTTTAGTAGATAAGAACTTAATCTAAGTTAATGACTGCCAAGAAAAATACTAAGGTGTCATGCTGAATTAAAGGAAGCATAGATTCTAGACAAAGGAGGTGACCTCTCCGCTCTACTCTGCTGACTGGATTTCTGGAAGCTGCAATTTCAGAGGCTACAATTTGAATATGGCCACACTGCATTCAAAAGAGAGTAATCCTGGTAAAAGAACATGAGAAATGAATGGTTTGGAGATGTGTTGTTTGAAGGTGAAAATATTGGGGCCGTTATCGATGTCTTTAAATATTAAATGTGCAATCACATGGGGAAAGGATTCAGTTTATTTCATATCTCAAGGGATGAGCTAGGAAAAGTGGGTGGAGAATTCATTGAGATAGATTTTTAATTCAGAATGCAAAAGAAGCATATAAAATTGACAAACTAAAAATGAAATGAAGTTTCAGGAAGAAGTTTCCCCATCACTTGAGGTGCTCCCACAGAAGCAGAAACTGAACTACTACTTTCTTCCAAAGAAAAGTCTTAAGCCTGTCAGATCCTATTTATAATCACCATTATCATCCAAAAAAAACCTTTATTTTTTAAAATGTTTTAAGCTTATTTATTCTCAAAGAGAAAGAAACTGAACTACTACTTTCTTCCAAAGAAAGGTCTTAAGCCTGTCAGATCCTATTTGTAATCACCATTATCATCCAAAAAAACTTTATTTTTTTAAATGTTTTAAGTTTATTTATTCTCAAAGAGAAAGAGAGAGCACAAGCAGGAGAGGGGCAGAGAGAGAGGGAGAGAAAGAATCCTAAGCAGGCTCTGCGATATCAGTACAGAGCCCGACTAGAGGCTTGATCCATGAACCATGAGATTGTGACCCTGAATTGAAATCAAGAGTTGGACACTCAACCGACTGAGCCATCAGATACCTCCATCCAAAAGCTGCTTTAAAGCACCCCTTATGTGTTGTGAAGCTAGAGCCACCAACTGTCCTGATTTTCCCAAAGACTGAGGGGTTTCTTGGAGTGTGGGAGTTAGTTTGCTGAAACTATGAAAAGTCTCACGTGAACTGCAGCAAGCTTATCACCCTGGAGCTGAAGGAGTTTTGGATTAAGAAGGTCCTGTAAGGTGCACCTGGGTGGCTCAGTTGGTTGAGCGTCCAACTTCAGCTCAGGTCATGATCTCGCAGTTCGTGAGTAGGAGCACCACATCGGGCTCGCTGCTGTCAGTCTGTCAGCACAGAGCCTGCTTTGGATCCTCTGTCCCCCTCTCTCTACCCCTCCCTGACTTGTGCACTCCCCAAAATGAATAAATATTAAAACAAAAAAAAGGTCCTTTAAGTCGTTGTTGAGACAAACATAGAAGACATGCAATCAAACCTTCATGAATCAATAAAGGAGTCATCTTGTCTTCCATATAAATTAAATTCCATATAAATTAAATATTTGAAACTTACTGTTTAAAATACAACAAATTTATATGTATTAGATTTTTAAAATAATTTTAAAGTTTTCTTATTTTGAGAGAAGAAGAGAGAGCATGAGCAGGAGAGGGGCAGAGAGAGAGGAGAGAGAGAGAGAATCCCAACCAGGCTCCACCCTGTCAGCACAGAGCCTGATTCGAGGCTCAAACTCACAGACCATGAGATCATGACCTGAGCCAAAACCAAGAGTCACACGCTTAACTGGCTGAGCCACCCAGGCACCCCTGTATTAGGTTTAAAATGTCTTAAAACATTCTACATAGTTCCCTGTGCTCTTTATCAGGTAATATAGCTTATAGATGTCTTCTTTTGAAAATATATTAGGAAAGAATTAGGATTGGAATATAGGGCAATGAAACAAAATAGGTAAGAGTTGAGTTTTGAAGTTTGACGGAGATGGGTTTGAACTGGCCTCTGTCCATTAAAGCACATCAAGTTATTTAATCTGTGTCTCAGTTTTCTCAACTGTAAAGTGGGGTAATATGTACCTACTACTGGGCATAGAATAGTGCCCAGTAGACCACGAAAAGCACTCAGTAAATAGTAGCTATTTTATCATGTTGTTAATAACCCCCAGAGTTACTGTCTGGGCTAAATAGCTGCAGCTGACTACACCATCTTCTAGGTCATCTGAATGGACTCTGCTGCTGCCATCAGAATCTCTGGTCTGTGTGCTTAATCTCTTTATTTTATGCACAATTGAGTGACTGTGTGAGAGCACTTTGACTTCCTAAAGAACAAAATGCATGTGCTTTTTGATGGCTGTTTACTCATGGATATCTAGTCACTGAACTGTATTCCAAATTCCTGAGTTATTTGGAAATATTACCTACCTATAAGTGTGGCATTACAGAAATCAGTTGATTAACCTGCCTATATAACAGCAGTTCAAAGTTTAAGTGATTGTTGTCTTTTTAAAGGCTTTAAATGTTTTTTTAAATTTATTTTTGAGAGAGAGAGAGAGAAAAAACACAAGTGGGGAGGGGCAGAGAGAGGAAGCACAGAATCCAAAGCAGGCTCCAGGCTCTGAGCTGTTGGTGCAGAGCCTGACAAAGGGCTCGAACCCACAAACCATGAGATCTTGACCTGAGCCAAAGTAACACGCTTAACTGACTGAGCCACCCAAGCACCCCTAAATGATTTTTTTCAAATATAATTTTACAAAGACTCTTCTATTTGTCCAAAAAAAAATCCATATTCTTTTCTTATGGTTCCTAAAATACCAAAGTACCTGGACAAAATATGTATCTGAACTTTATTAGTTTTCTTAGGGAAGCCCAAAAGGGTAACATTCCTAAAGCACAAGAATGAGACTTTTAAGTCGGTGACTGCTTTTCCCTTGTAACTTTACCCTTGATCCTATGCAAAAAAGCAGTAGGTGAACATGTCTGCAAGGTTCATAAGAAGGGTTGAAAAAACGGGGCGCCTGGGTGGCTTAGTCGGTTAAGCGTCCGACTTTCGCTCAGGTCATGATCTCGCGGTTCGTGGGTTCGAGCCCCGCGTCGGGCTCTGTGCTGACTGCCAGCTCAGAGCCTGGAGCCTGTTTCAGTCTGTGACCCCCTCTCTCTCTGACCCTCCCCTGCTCACGCTGTCTCTCTCTCTCCTAGAAATAAATAAAACATTAAAAAATTAAAAAAAAAAAAAAAAGAAGGGTTGAAAAAAGGCACGTGGAGGCATACTTAACACGGCTGCACTGACTTTCCCTCTCCTTCCCTCTCCTGTTCCCACCTGCAGACCCAGGCATGCCACCCAGATGTGTGGGTCGTCACGCCATCAATGGCACTCCTCATTACAGGGCTGGACAAAGATTGCCCATTAAAGTTGTTCTCATAACTCCATGCTACTCCCTTCAGGTGTTCCCTGGGAGGGAGGAAGCTCTTCAGAGAGCAGATAAAGTCAAGCATACTGGCATTGCTCGCACATCTATCAGAACATTGCAGAGTTTGAAAACATCTCTTCAGTCCAAAGTTAACCTATTTGAAACTGACCACTGGGAGTTGGCCTCCTGTCTAAAAGTTTAGCTGTAAGTAAACAAACAACAAAAAAAAAAAAAAATTAAAGACCTTGTTTTTGATCAGACTGTTCAAAGAAAGACTTTTGTGGGTGAAAGTTCACCAGGCTGAAACAATGGAAACATTTGGGAGTGGAATATGACCTTCACCCTTAAAGCAGAGGTCTTGGTTCACCTTTGGTGGCCTCCTTCAAGAGCATGCACACCACAGGGCACCTGGTTGGCTCAGGCAGTTAAGCATTTGACTTCGGCTCAGGTCATGATCTCACGGTTAGGGTTTGAGCCCCGCATGGGCTTTGTGCTGACAGCTCAGAGCCTGGAGCCTGCTTCAGATTCTCTGACTCCTTCTCTCTCTGTCCCTCCCCACTTGCATCCTGTCTCTCTCTTTTTCACTCAAAAATGAAGAAGCATTTAAAAAATTACAAAAAAAAAAAAAAAAAAGATGTGGAAATCTGTTTGTTAACACCAAAAATAAAATTGTCGCAGGGCACCTGGGTGCCTTAGTTGGTTAAGTGTCCGACTTTGACTCATGTCACCATCTCATGATTTGTGAGTTTGAGCCCCATGTCTGTGCTGACAGCCAGCTCAGAGCCTGGAGCCTGTTTTCAATTCTGTGTCTCCCTCTCTCTCTGTCCCTCCAGTGCTCATGCTGTCTTTCTCTCTCAGAAATAAATAAAACATTTAAAAAATTAAAAATAAAATTGTCAGTTATTTTACCAGCAAAATTGGTTTATTCAGGAATAATGGAGAATTGCAATTTGGGACGTGCAATGCATAACTAAGCCATAGGCAAGTCCAACAAACAAAGGAGAAGAACCTCATGTTACGGAGAAAAAGGAGGTGGGGGGGGCCTGTTTTGAATGAAAGTCCATTGAAGAAAAGAAAAGTTCAGGGTGATGATGCTTTCTCATTGGTTGGGTTGCTGGGCCACTCGATTTCTTGTATGAGATGCAATGCATTGTAATTGATGATTCTTTCCAGTTGAATCTTCTTTTGGGGTCTGTAATTGACAATTCTTCCTGTAATTAATGTAGGGCTTCCCCTTCCAGTCTCTCATTCTAGACTCCCAAGTCCACTTCAGTGAGGTGTCTTTTTTATTAATTTTAACGTTTTTTAGGCTGAGGGAAAGCTGTTGAAATACAAATAGTTATCTTCCACCCTCTCTGAAATCTTACCAAGGTAATTACAAGCCATATTCCCTGTATGATTTTAATGCACACCAGAAGAACAAGGCATAACACAATTACTGCTTAAGTTATCCTGACCTCTCTTCTCTAGTGTAAGTTGAGAAAGGAGAGGAGTATTGGTTCACGTCCCTCTGAGCATCCTTCTCCTAACTTGGAAACAACATGCTCTTCCCAGTTGCTCGTTACCAGCCATTTGCTCCATTGTGAGCCACCATTCACTTAATTACAGGTTAATGCCCTGAACTCCTAGACACGGTTCTCTTGTAGGTTGTTGCTCTCTGTGATGGGTGCAGCATAAGATTAAATGTGAGGCAGGGCACACCTCTCTTTTCAGTTTCATCCCTTTATACTCCACACCTCCACCACAGAAGGTAGTACACATCTACTAGACTTAGTGAATGGTTGGAGTAACTTAAGGAAATCACAGTGTAGGAAGGGAAAAAAAAACTTAAACTGAATGTGAAATCTGCTATAATTACCCAGCTCACAGTGCATTTGATAGGTAGGAGCTCTATTTAAACTGCCTTCCTGGAAATCCCATCAAGACTTCCACTTAATATCATTAATAAGAAACTTAGACTCCTGGCCACATAAACCTGCTGCTTCAAGAGTGAAGTCCATATTCTACTCTTCAAGTTTTCATGTCAGTCTGGTTTCAGCCTAGTGGACCCACAAAAGACTGCAGGAGGGAAGCCAGCAAAATTAAGTGCCCTGACCTAAGAGAAAGTCAGAGGTTGAGATCAGCGATACTAATTGATCAAGTTACATATTTTTTTGTACATCCTAGTTTTAGTGTATCAATGGTAGTTCAGCTAAATAACCTTTCCCATCATCCCAGGGAAGTGAATAAGACATGACACCTTTGCCGGAAGATTGATTGCCTGCTAGATAACCTGATTTATAATCTTTCTGCCCTGCATTCAAGTTTGAGAGCCCTGCCATTTCCTCACCTCTGCTGTTTGGCTACCTGCCTATCTTTGACAAACTCTAGTCATCACCCATGGAGTTGGTCTCATCCCAGGAACTATTCCAGTAGTTCATTCTTCAAGTCTGAGTTATTCAGTTAAAACAGTCCGAATGCTTTAGACAACTCCCACACACCAGAGCCTTACAGAGCAGTCCCAGTGGGCACATGAGACCTCCAAGTGTGATCCTGTTTGTCTCTTCCCTGCTCTGAGTAGCCAATATGCTCTTTATTCTTAAAACTGTCTACCTCGTAACTCTTGGAACACAGATGGACACACACACGCACACACGCACACACACACACACACACACCACTTTCAAGGACAAATGTTAAATCACAGAGACAATATAAAACCAAAAGCCCTCAGACTGCCTACATAGTGAATTCTTCCTACAGACGTATCTGATCTTCCTGTTGTTGTTATGGTCTTCAGATTATTTTTAATATCTTTAGAAGGGGCATGCAATTGCCATTTCCACCCAGTCTCTACTCTTTCCTATTATTCACATCTAGCTGCATCATTCATTTATGTACTGGCCTGACCTTAAAAAAGGTTTGAGTTTGAGATCTCTGCATCTAAACCCTTAAGGAGGGCTGCCTGGGTGGCTCAGTCAATTAAGCATCTGACTCTTGATTTCAGCTCAGGTCATGATCTCATGATTTGTGGGCTCAAGTCTCACATCGGGCTCTGCTCTAACAGCGTGGAGCTTGCTTGGGATTCCCTCTCTCTCTGCCCCTCCCTCACTCACGTGCACACATGGTCTGTCTCCCTCTCTCAAAATAAATAAACATTTAAACCCATAAGGAGGAAGATATACATTTTCCTAATTACCTTTATATAATATATGAACATATCTCTTTTGTCCTCTTTCTGCTTTTAAACTTTGCCCCTTTGGTCTTCAAGTTATAATAGGACACTCCCTTAACTAATCCCAAACCACATGAAGATTTTATTTTTTGCAATTAAAAAAATTTTTTTGTAATCTTATTTTGAGAAGGAGAGAGAGAAAGAGAGAGGGAGCACATGTGCATGAGAGTGCAAGTAGAGGAGGGGCAGAGAGAGAGGGAGATAGAGAATCCCAAGCAGGCTCCATGCTGTCAGCACAGAGTCCATCACAGGGCTCAGTCCCACGAACTGCAAGATCATGACCTGAGCTGAAATCAAGAATTGGACGCTTAATCAGCTGAGACACTCAGGCACCCCCCAAACCACATGAAGTTTTTAAATGTTCCCTTAAGGATCTAGGTAAGTTCTTAGTAAGACTTCTCCTCTCTCCCAGCCTTTGAACTACTGGAGACAAGGTGGGGGGCCGGCAAGGGGGGATGAGGTTTGCTTCTTCAGGCCACGTCAGTAGTAGCCAAGTTCCTCCTTAGCATTCTCACTGATATTGTTTGGAATACTTATAACTGGGCAATAATTCCTTCAGGATTTAGTTTAATACTTTTTCATTTCTTATTGTGCCACCAAACATTTTCATGTGTTCAGGTACGTACTGAGCTCCCACTACGAATCAGGCATACTTGTCCTGGGAATAGAGCAATGAACAAAACAAAGCTCCCTGCCCTCATGAAGCTTACATTCTAGTGAAGGAAACCAGACTTCCAGCAAGATGGCAGAGTAGGAGGATCCTAAGCCACCTGTCCCATGGACAGGCTTAGACCACAACCAGATCCTAAACCCACAAAACAGCAAGAAGACTGGCAGAACAGACTTTTCACAGTTTCATCATAGAGAGGGGGCCACATCTAGTAAAAGAAACAATTTCAGTAACCACACTAGAGTTTCCACTGATAATCTGTAGTGCTGCAAATTTAATATCCTCTGGCTTTAATTTGGAATTATCTCATTCATGTAATCAGGAGATTTTATCTCAACTCAAGTAAAGTAATTGCATGTTGTTAAATACCAATTTAGTAAAAAATGGTCAAATGTAAACTGTGACTAGTTAGCTCAAGAGATTGAGAAAGGTATGATAACATCAAGGTTATTAACTCTTGGGCTTATTCTATGCACAAACTAGTTAATATTGGTTAATATCTATAAGTTTCATTGCCACAGACTATTTTGCTAACCTGGCCAGTCCTCTGGAGGCATGCTGTTGAAAACAAAAGAAATCAGGGGATGATAGATTAGGTATCTGTTTGCACTGTTAGAAAAACAACTTAACATCCACATCCTGATGATGGTGTTCTAAGAGACATGCCAGACAATAGTGTCATTGTGATCAAGTGTGGTGCAGGGCTGTCTTCAAACTGCAAGCGCTCCAGGCTTCTGTCTCTGCCAGCCAGGAGAATCATGAAGGAGTTCTTTTCCTTGGATAAGATCCTTTGGATGAGATTGCAGCCCATTTATTTCTGTGCTGCTTCCATGGTATAGTCCTCAGTCTTCAAGAGAGTTTCTGAATTAAGCTATTAATGCTAGTAATTTTAAGAGCATAATGAATGTGATGGGACTGTTTTGAGAATTTAAGGTTACACACTCTCATATTCAGACATGTCTGGAGGACCTGTCTTCCAAGGTTCCATACATGTGAAAGATGAAGAACAATCTCGTCCTAATGGAAAAGAGGACCACAGGACAATGTTGACCATAAGAGAGGAGTGATTGGGCACAGACCAGATTCATGTTTGAATCCTAGGGCAAGGGAGCTAAAATTAAGGGCATGTAAAATCCAAAAGAGTAATTTCCATTAAATCTTTGAGTCATCAGGACCTTAACACAGCCCTCCCAGATTGGCTCTTTCACTGTGTGGAGAAAATATGGGGTGGAGAATGCTTTTTCCTGGTGGTATTTCTATTGCAAGCATTAACAGGCTGAAAACAAGAGAAATCAGTCAATATCAAGGGCCCCCAAAGAAGCAGGGGAGACATCATCCTTCAATGAGCGTTGGTAATCTAGCCAAATATCAGTGCTTCAAGTGCTTGTGGCCCTAGCATCAGTGTGTGTGTATGGTTTGGCTTACGGATAATGGGAGATTGCACTGAAGTGAAGTAGGAAGGTAAGAGTGCATGTAGGAATGGTTAAGTGTAGAAGTTAAGACTGTGGTTCTGCAGATTTCTCACTGTTTGGAAAGGGAGAAAACTAGAATGAACCCTATGATGCTGGACTGGAATTGGAAATATCAGTATGAGCACATTGTTTTTAAGTGTGTGTGTGTGTATGTGTGTGTGTCAGGGAGTGGGGAGATTGTTCTCTGAGAGGACCTACAGGCAATGACACACTAGTGCAAATTAACACACCTAGAACCCAAGACTTTCTGAACACTATACTCCACCAAAAGAACCAGCACTTCTTAGAAAAGTGACTGATTTCGGGCTGGTGCTAGGAAGACACTAGAAAAACCTGGACCATCTTCTTGCATCATAAAGTTAGGAAGCTCAAAGGATTTTAGGACACGTCAAAAGGACAGTTTGAAGGGACTAGCTGTATCAGGGACAATTTGAGTATCATAATAAACAGTGTCAGTAACAGATTATAATCCGTTGAATAAAATAGGAATCTATGAGTCTTTACTGGTATAAATAAACAGCCAAGCAAATCATGGAGAAAAGTACATTTTTCCTGACAGTAGAATACCAACTAAAAAAATAGAAAAGGAATGAAAGAATTATGAAATCACCCTTTGGCAGTCATCGTAGTAATAATTGACTCATGTAAGAACCATCAGTGCATGCTAAAACTAGTGGGTAAAGTCTGATGAGGGATAGGATATGTACATAGTGTCAAAGTATCTCCCGGCAAGATACATGTTAATGAGGAAAGAAAAAACAGTAATTTTAAAGTGGAAAAACCTTAACCAAGTCAGTAAAGGCAACTTCAATTGTAATGGAACAAATCAACTAATATGATGTACTGAGAAGATCACAACAACACTTCTGTGGTATTTCTGCTAAGAATACATAACCTGAATCTAATCATGAGGAAAAATCAGACAATGCAAGTTGAAAAACACTCTACAAACAACTTGCCTATAACTCTTCAAATATGTCAAGGTTATGAAAAACAAAGTATGGAAAATCTAGTCTAGATTAAAGGAGGCTAAAGATACTTGACAACTGAATGTTGATCTTGACAACAGTGTATGGTTTGGAATTTTCTTTAATGGACATTACTGAGACAATTGAGCAAAGTTGGAATGAGGTCTATAGATTGGATAGTATTACTGTATCAATACTGACTTCTGACTTTGCATAATTTCACTGGCGTTGTGAAAGAGAATGTCCTTGTTTTTTGAAAATACACAGTAACGTACTTAGGAGGAAAGGGCATCATGTCTACAAGTTAGTCTTCATTTATTTATGTTTTTAATGTTTATTCATTTTTGAGAGACAGAGAGAGATAGAGCAGGGGGTGAAGTTAGAGGGAGACAGAGACACAGAATCCAAAACGGGCTCCAGGCTCCAAGCTGTCAGCACAGAGTCCAACGCGGGGCTCGAACCCACGAACTGAACCGTGAGATCCCAACCTGAGCCGTAGTCAGTCACAACCAACTGAGCCACCCAGGCACCCCTCCTACTTATTCTTCAACAGAAAAAATTATAAATAAATATGTACAGATAGTACACAAGCACACACAAGTTTGGCTTAGGTTGCTAGGAGAAACAGTTAAAATTAACAAGTAATTTTTACATGACTAATCAGAAATTCTGAGAATATGCCTCAAAGCCCTTTTTATTTGGTGCCTGGTGCCAATTTATGATATAAAATAAGGTAGCAGCCCATACGGCAGAAAGTCTTGAATACCGATGAGTCATTCTCTGTGTTTGAGACACCTATAGAACACTCTTCTGACCCAGTCAGTTAACTCACATCAACTTCAATACTACAAGCTCTTCTACCAAAAATTATTTCTTTCTTTAACTTTCATATTCAGACTGAGTTATTGTAGTCACAAATTCCATGGAACTCTCCTGCTTGAGCAATAGAATAATCCATTTACTGACGAACAGGTTTAATCCAGACAAATTCCAAACACTTATCTTAATATAGTGATAAAATATCTGGGACCTGAACGTCAAAGCTGATTAAAAAACAGCACAGATAACAGATTGAACCATCACCAACCTCTCTTTGCTCTCTTATTTGTTTGCTCTCTTTGCCCTGTGTTTTTCACTATCACTTGTGGGCAGGAAGCAGCCATATTGAAACACAATATTACTTGTTTCTTTAAAAAAAAACTAAAAAAACAAACAAACATGGTTTATTCTAAGAACGTACAGGAACTTATATTCTAAACGTCCATAAATACATATTCCAGGGACTCTTATCACCTCAGAACTCTACTACAGCTTCTCTTTAATCTTTTTAAACATCCTGTTACATAAATTGCAGCTGCATCTATAGCAGGAAAAATAATAAGATAATTGCTCAAACATCAAAAGCATTTGGGTGGGTCTTACATAGGCCTTTAGTCCTCTCTCCCACCAACACCACGTTCTTCAATTTTTTTTTTACCCCTCCCACATTAATGTATTTTTTGTTTGTTGGTTTCTCCTTTCCTTTCCCCTGAGTAATTACTATGAATTTCTGCCAGGTCAGAAAGTGTTCTGAGGAAAAGACCCCGAGTATTAAGAAAGCAGACAAACAGTACCTGAAGATAAGATGTAACTCTTTTCAAGCCTGCCCCTCCCTTTGATTTCTTTCTCCATTTGAATGTGATTAATTGGTGGAATTGCACGTCCTCAGTGTTGTACAGGGAGAGTTCCTCTGCCTGATCTATGCTAGGAATTTCCTATTAACTTTAATGGGAGCTTAGAACTGTTATTACCACCTGGTATTATGGTAAGAACCACACAAATTGTTTAATGAAGGCTGTGAATCTAATATATCTATTCCTCCAAAAAGTATTTCTTGATCATACATTAGAGTTAGGAAGAGTATTAGAAGTCATTTAGCTTGACCTGTCTTCCAATGCTAGCATTTCTTCCATAGTTTTTCTAGCAAATGGTCACCAGCCATGACTCAGTTATATAGTATAATGAGGAGCTCCCCATGGTGTTGGGCAGCTCATTTCATTGCTGGACAGATCTCATTATAACTTGTGCAGCTTGCTGAGTCATATGAGTATATGACTCATATAGAGCTTTAACTCTTATTTTATTTTTTTAAAATAATTTTTACAGAATATATCTAACCCTTGTCCATATGACAACCCTTCGCACCACTGGGTGACTGCTAATTTGTCCTAACTAAGTATCATCACTCATGTTTTTTTAAGGTCTCATTGAGTAATGGATAAACATCCAGAAGTTAATAAGTAGTTAGCTCAGGAAGTTAAGATTGTGGTTATTTTTAAATTTTCTTGCTTCTATGTAGATTCTAATTTTCACAATAAATATTTGCTTTAATAACTGACAACACTAATTATTTTTATTGGGTTTATTGTAGATACTAGTCCTAGAAGGCATATAGAATTATTCTACAATAAATCTGAAAGATAGGAACTATAATTGCCCCCATTGTACAGATGGAGAAACTAAGGCATAGGGGATTAGGTAATATGCCAAGGTCACACAGTTAAGTAAATGGCTGAAAAGAAATTGGAACCAGGTTTGCCTAATTCTTGACCATTCCTCCACTAAAAAGAAAAACCTTTTTTTTTAAGTAGGCTGCTTGCCCAACGTGGGGATTGTACTCAAGACCCTGAGATCAAAAGTCAGATGCTCCACCAACTGAGCCAGCCAGGTGCCCCCTCAAAAACCAATTTTTTGAGGGGCAGGAAAGATATTTATTTTTAGTGTGGTATCCAGAAATTGACACAATATACCAAGTTTGTCTGGAGAGCATAGAGTACACTGTGATTATTAATGCCCTTGGGTTTGGACACATTACAATCTTTTAACATCCCTAAGATTTCATTTGATTTTTCACTTGGTATATGACTCATATAGAGCTTTAACTCTTATTTTATTTTTCCACCTTGACTCCCACTTTGTCCCTCCTCCTGTGTCAACAACTCTTACCTCTCTACAACCATTTTATCAACCTATTTAATGCTTTTCTCCATGCTCTATAATCACATATAGACAAATACAAATGTACACATATTCAAAATAGATCTTTCTTAGGGCGCCTGGGTGGCTCAGTCGGCTGGGCGTCCTACTTCGGCTCAGGTCATGATCTCGCGGTTCGTGGGTCCGGGCCCCGTGTTGGGCTCTGTGCTGACAGCCAGCTCAGAGCCTGGAGCCTGTTTCAGATTCTGTGTCTCCCTCTCTCTCTGACCCTCCCCTGCTCACACTATCTCTCTCTCTCTCAGAAATAAATAAAAACATTTAAAAAGATAGATCTTTCTTGTAATTTAAGAAGTGACTAAGGATGCCTGGGTGGCTCAGTCAGTTAAGTGTCTGACCCTTGATTTTGGCTCAGCTCATGCATGATCTCACGGTTTATGAGTTCGAGCCCCATACAGTACACAGCCTGCTTGGGATTCTCTCTTTCCCTCTCTCTGCACCCCTTCCCCATTCACACTGTCTCCCTATCACCCTCTAAATAAATAAATACACGCTTAAAAAAATTGACTACATTTTTGCCTCTCACTTTTACCTAAAACAATTTCTTGTATAAAATCTCTCTAAATCAGGGGCACCTGGGTAGCTCTGTAGGTTAAGTGTCCAACTTTGGGCTAGGTCATGGTCTCACAGTTTGTGAGTTCGAGCCCCATATCAGGCTCTCTGCTCTCAGCACAGACCCACTTCGGATCCTCTCTGCCTCTCTCTCTCAATAATAAACATACAAAAAAAAATCTCTAGGGTGCCTGGGGGGCTCAGTCAGTTAAGCATCTGACTTCAGCTTGGGTCATGATCTCACGGTTCGTGGGTTTGAGCCCTGCATTGGGCTCTGTGCTGACAGCTCAGAGCCTGGAGCTTGCTTCAGATTCTGTCTCCCTCTCTGCTTCTCCCCTGCTCATACTCATGCTCTGTCCCTCTCTCAAAAATAAACATTAATTTTTAAAAAAATCTCTAAATCAGATTCACTCTTTTTAATGGATGTTTCAAACTGTGGATGTACTATAATTTTTGCAACCATTCCCCTATCGATGGGCATGCATGCTATTTACAATATGTATGTGCATGTGTTAACACTGAAAACACTGTTCTAATAAATATCCTGGTACATATGTACTATGATGCTCTTCAATAGTTTTATTGAAACTAGTGGTTTATTTTAGTAGGATAGATTCCCAGAACTGAGATTGGTAAGTCAAGGGATATATGTATTTTAAAGATTTTATTTTTCAATAATCTCTACACCCAACGTGAGGCTCAGCATAGAGCCCAACACAGGGCTGAACTAATGAACTGTGAGATCCTGACCTGAGCTAAAATCAAGAGTTGGATGCCTAACAGACTGAGCCACCCAGGTGCCCCATTTTGTGTATTTTTAAGTAATACTCTTTATCCTATATCCTTGCAGCAATATATATTATAGCAATCATTCTAATAAAACCCCTGTGAAACAGGAGATCAAAGGAAAACACTTAAATGTAATAAAGATTATTTACTGCAAATCAACAGCAATTATAATCCTAACTGGCAAAATATTAAAACTCTTTCATTTAAAATCAGGAACTACAATGGGGCAGCTGGGTGGCGCAGTTGGTTGGGCATCTGAACTCAGCTCAGGTCATGATCTCATGGTTTGTAGGTTCAAGCCCCACGTTGGGCTCTGTGCTGACAGCTCAGAGCCTGGAGCCTGTTTCAGATTCTGTGTCTCCCTCTCTCTCTGCCCCTCCCCTGCTCATGCTCTGTCTCTCTCACAAATATAAATAAAACATTTTTTAAAAATCAGGAACTACAGGGGCACCTGGGTGGTTCTCTCCCTCTTCTTCTGCCTCCCTCTTCCTCTGCTTCCCCTCCCCCCCAAATGCACACACACTCTCTCTCTGAAATAAATAAATAAAACTTTAAAAAATTAAATATAAAATAAAATCAGGAACTACACATTGAGCGTTTAATGAAACATACCTGTCAGAGGTGCCTGGGTTGCTCAGTTGGTGAAGCATCCAACTTCGGCTCAGGTGATGATCTCGCAGTTCGTGAGTTTGAACCCCACATTGATCAGGCTCTATGCTGAGACCTCAGAGCCTGGGGCCTGCTTCAGATTCTGTGTCTCCCTCTTTCTCTTCCCCTCCCCTGCTGTGCTCTGTCTCTGTCTCTCAAAAATAGGTAACAAACATTAAAAAAAAGTATTAAATATATTTGTCAGGTCTTTTTTACTCTCAACTTTAAAATTGATGTATAATACACAATTAAAAATGTGGGCAAATCATAAGTGCACAGATCAGTGAATTATTGCAAAGTAAACACATTTATATATACTGCCACCTAGGTCAAGAAATAGATAACCTCAAAAGCCTTCCTCATGCCTCTCCCAATCATTGCTCTCTTTCTTCTTCCTTAAGAGAACCACAGAATAGTTTTGCCTGATTTTAAAATATATAGAAGTAGGATCATGCAAGACATACTCTTCTTTTGTATGTCTGGTTTCTTTTCCTCATCATTACTTTAGTGAGTTTTCTCCATGTGGCAGATAGCAGCAGTTCACTCATTTTCATTGCTCCACAATAGTTCATTGTATGAATGATACACTACAATTAATTACCCGTTCTGTTTTTGATGGACTTTCAGGTATTTTTGAATCTGAAACCTGCCATCCAGTACATCAGCCACTAATACTTCCAGCTTTGTACATCAGAAATTTGGATGATCACACCATATTTGTCAATACAAATCATTGAGATTTACCCATTTGGAAGGACCAGACAGATTTGTATCAATTAGAGATCTCCCTTCAGGTTAACCTTAATGCAGTAATAAATAGCATTTGGGCAAATTCTTCAATTAGCTAACATGGTAGCTATCTGTAGTGTTGTTTAGTGTACATTTCTGCACCTCATCTGAATTCAATTTAACAAATACTTATTGAAGGTATACTATGTTTTAGGTACTGACTGGGGATGAAGCAGTGAACCTAACAGATCAAATCCATACCTTCATGGACTTTACATTCTAATTGATGAGGCCAATGTAAATAAAAATCAAATCTAGATAATTTTAGGTAAGTGCATGAGGAAAGTGAAATAGGGCAACATGATAGGGAGTGCTGAAGAGGGAGGCAGACAACTTTAGAAGGAGCTAGCCACATGAAGACTCAGAATACAACACTGAGGCAAGTACAAAGACCCTGAGAAGGGGATAAGCTTCAAAAAACAGGCAGGCTAGTGTACCTAGAGCCAGTTGTGAACAGAAGCAAGTGGAGGAGAGGTAGACAGGAGCCAAATCAGGGTTTTGAGGTCCTACATGTCTAAATGCAATGATGAGATGGATAAGAAGAGCAATAGCCCGAAATGCCTTTAAGGAAGTGCTTGATGCCCAGAAATGAAGAGTGTGGTCAGCAAAGAGCCTTGAGCTGACAGCTCTTTCAGGGTCTACCCTAGGTGCAGAGAGCCTTGCTGACTGAGGACATACCCCGCTTAGAACAGACCATATCTGTGACTGAGTGAGCGAGGATATAAAGGGTCAATCATTTTGATCATTTCGATCTTGCACCACACAATTCTAACCAATAGTACTCATTCCTGGGTCCCCTGATGGGCCAGCACAAGCTTTATTGGGTCTGCGTCGCTAATTTCTTCCTCTGCTGAGTCCTGCTTCCTCTTCTTTCCTTTCGGAGGTGTTAAACCCTGATATACATCTTGGATCCCAAACTTGGTCTCCACGTGTGTGGAGAACCCAACCTGTTACAAATGAGCAGCCCCTGAAGGATTTTAAGCAAAGAACTCAAATGGTATAATTTAGTTTTTAGATCACTCCAGCAACTGTACAGAGAATGGATTGTGGGGAGGAGGTAAAAGTGAAAACAGTGGCGCAAGAGAGAAATGGTGGTGGCCTCATTTGGGACGAGACAGAGGTAGGGGAGGAGTGGGTGGATTTTGGACCAAATTTGGTTATAAAACTGGTAACTGTGGTTCTTCCCAAGTGCTTTGATCAAATGTCTTGCTGAAAATAAATTTAGTGTGTCTTTGTATTTCTTTAATCTACCTGTCCTGTCATCGTTTTAAGAAAGGAAATAGCCACGGGGCTCCTGGCTGGCTCAGTTGGAAAAGCATGTGACTCTTGATGTCGGGGTTGTGAGTTTGAGCCCCACATTGGGCGTAGAGATTACTTAAATAAATGAAAACTCAAAAAAAAAAAAAAAAAAAGGGAAATAGCCTGTGTGGTATGGCCCCTAATTACCTGGATAGTCTCATTCTTGTACTCACCTCCTGTTCACAGTTCCAGCCACATCAGCTTTTCTCCTTCCTCTAGAATGCCAAGTTTATTGCTGCCTCATGCAATTTTCACAGGTGGTTTTTTGATTGTCTCTGTAGCACTCCCCACACTTTGCCTACCTAAATTCTATTCATCCTTCAGGGCGCTGATTATACGCTGCCTGCTCACAGAGGATTTCTCTAGCATCGCCCTCTCCTGCAGTGAGGCCAGTTCCTCTAATTATATGCACACATAAATCCCTATGTTTTCTTTCATAGCACTTATCACAAGTTGCAATTATGCCATAATTTTTGTTATCATTTGTCTTCCTCAGTAGAGTTCCACAAGGGGCAGGAACATACCTGTTTTGTTTTCTGCTTCACCCGAAGTGCCTTGCACAGTAACCAGGACCAGTAAGTAGGGGCGCAGTAAGTCTTTGTTCAGTCAATGAATTTGCCCTTTGTGAATCCATATTGGTTCCTAGAGTCAATTCATTTAAGTGCTCATAAAACACCTTTAAAAATTTTTTTAAGTTTATTCATTTACTTTGAGAGAGAGAATGAGCTTGAGCTGCAGAGGAAAGAAAGAATCCCAAGCAGGTTCTGCATTGTCAGCAGGGAGATGGATGTGGGGCTTGAACTCACGAACCTGTGAGATCACCACCTGAGCCAAAATCCATAGTCGGACACTTAACTGACTGAGCCACCCAGGCACCCCCTCTTTTTTTAAAAAAAAAAAAAAAGTTTTAAACGCCTTTTAATAATTCATACCAAAATCTCCCAGGGGTCACTGAAGATTTTCAGACTATAAATTTTGGGATCTTATTTTTTTACACACACAAAACCCCTGCTTTTTAAAAAAGATTTTATTTCTAAATAATGTCTACACCCAATGTGGGGCTTTAGCCCACAACCCCAACATCAAGAGTGGCATACTCCCCTGACTAAGCCAGCCAGGCATCTCTGCCAAAAACACTTTTTGAATAAAGTTTAGTTATTATATACAAGCAATTATAAAGTAGTACCAAATATTTATAATGAAAAGAGTAATACTCTTTAGATAGGAACTACTTCAAACTAAACAGGTTTGACCAATCTTCTATTTTTAAAAGAAGGCCTTATTCGCTCTTGAAAATCAATACATCTCACCTTCTGCCACTTTTCCCACTGTCAAAATAATTTTTATATTTTCATTTGTGGTTGTAATCACACTGGTGATTTCTTTCACCACCTTTCAGTTGTGGGACCAGAAATCTTGCTTTGCTAAAAGTGGCAGAATACCCTGTATTATTTCACCCCTGTGGAATTTAAATTTCTTACCTATGTTTGTTCTTCCCCTTCCAGCATGAAAATTATCTTTCTTTATTTTCATTGAAATATAATTCACATACCATATAATTCACCTTTTAAAAAAAGGATCTTTCTTAAAGACAATGGGAACAAAAACAGGCCTTGCCTGCTTTATCAGCAGACATTCTACTGCTTTCTAGAAGCCGAGGCCAAAGTAAGGAGGGAGGGCAATAGTGAAAGCAGAATTAGATGTGGATTTATTCTTTGTATAGTTTGGAGTGTTATGCTACCCATGTCTAATTTAATTTTTTTTTAATGTTTTTTTTATTTATTTCTAGGAGAGAGAGAGAGATACACAGCGTGAGCAGAGGAGGGTCAGAGAGAGAGGGAATCACAGATTGAAACAGGCTCCAGGCTCTGAGCCGGCAGTCAGCACAGAGCCCGACGCGGGGCTCGAACCCACGAACCGCGAGATCATGACCTAAGCGAAAGTCGGACGCTTAACCGACTAAGCCACCCAGGCGCCCCCAATACCCATGTCTAATTTAAAAGCCTTTGTGCTCTAAGCATTTGTAGTATTCTTTGTAGTATCCTATATACATATTAAAATATATAGTAACATTCAGGGCCACCTGGGTGGCTCAGTCGGTTAAACATCTGACTTTGGCTCAGGTCATGATCTTGCGGTTTGTGGGTTTGAGCCCCACATCAGGATCTGTGCTCAGAGCCTGGAGCCTGCTTCCGTTTCTGTGTCTCCTTCTCTCTCTGTCCCTCTCCCACTTGGGCTCTGTCTCTCTCAAAAATAAACAAAAACTTAAAAAATTAAGTAACTATATATAATGACATCCCAAATCAAATATCAAAATTTGCTGTAAAATGTTGACAGAATTTTATATAATTTTTCTTTTGAAATTATTAATCTATGAGCAAGTAATGTTTGATGTATGTTTGGTTATCATTTCTCAAAAGTTATCATATAATCTTGTGAACTTGTGTAGAATGAAGTCAAATTTATCTTCAAACACTTGTTAATATACAGTGTTATGTTAGTTTCGGGTGTGAATTTAATGAGTCAACACTTGCATACAACACCCAGTGCTCATCACAAGTGCACTCCTTAACCCATCCCCTATTTCACCCATCTCCCACCTTCTCCTCTCTGCTAACCATCATTTGTTCTCTATTGTTAAGAATCTGTTTTTGGTTTATTTCTCTCTCTCTTTAATTTTCAAATGCTTTTCAAATATAATAAGCTTCTTTTGAATATTAACTACATGATGAATGAACTTCACATGCTGCATGCGTAGACATGTTTTATTTATTTCCAAAAAACTGATTGTGCACAAACATAACTTTTGTTTTATTTATTTTTTAAATGTTTTATTTATTTCTGAGAGAGAGAGAGAGAAAGCGACAGCGTGAGCAGGGGAAGGTCAGAGAGAAAGGGAGATATAGAATCCCAAACAGGCTCCAGGCTCTGAGCTGGCTGTCAGCACAGAGCCCGATGCGGGGCTCAAACCCACTAACCATGAGACCATGACCTGAGCCAAAGTCGGATACTTAACCAACTGAGCCACCCAGGCGCCCCATAACTTTTGTTTTAGATGGTCGTTATTTTTTTTTTTAATTATGTGGTAAACAAATCACTCAATCCAGGAAAATATAAATAGAAAAGTAAAATCCTTCTTCATATCAGTCATTCCTTTTTTCTTGAGTCTACAAGTAGTGGCTGTTGATGTTTCTTGTATGTCCTTCTAGAAAATTCTCATACCTATCCCAGCATGAAATATATTTATAAACACACAGCAATAGTATTGCATTATAGGTATTGTTATACAGCATGCTATTTTCATCTGACATTTACTATGGGAGTTTTTTCAGATGCATAGGTTCATCTCATTGTTTTCAAATATTGCATAATATTCCACAAGATGAACTATAGTGTATTGAGCTAGTGCCCTATAAACATAACTTTTAAAAAATGTTTATCTTTTTAAGGGTAGTGGCATTGTGGCGACTTTTTCTGCCTTTTATGTAGAACTCTATAAATGTTGCTATACTAATCATGTAATTAAATGTTTTTTAATTTATTAAAAACAAAAGAACCATCCCTTAGAGTGTGATTTGCAGTAACAAATTGAATAAGAGATTCTGGATGTCAGTCAAGGCTGAGAAGGGACATTTGAATCCACCTATTCCAGAGTAGGTAAATGACCCCTAATTACATTCTCAACAGAGACCAAAACCAAATTATTGGAAGTTAAGAGCTGAAAATAACTGCGACTGTACATAATTTGTTACAGGAGTTTGCCAAAGAAGGGTAGAAACAGGACAGAACCTTTAGTGGGAGAGTTGGGCAAAGCCTTTGCTCTGAATTGGAAAGACACAGACGAAAGGGTTGTAAACTCTGGGCCCTTGACTCTTTTAACTGCAAGTCTGAAGTAGACCTGGTAAACAGTGGAAAGTTGATAGCATCCAAAGAGCGCTTCTCCCCCCTCCTTTTTTTGGTCATTGTTTTACTTTGAAAAATGGAGAAGACTCTTAACTATAGAGAACAAACTGAGGTTTGCTGGAAGCAGTGGGGGAGTGGGTGATAGATATTAAGGACGGAACTTGTGTTGAGGACTCGGTGTTATATGTAAGTGATGAATCAGTAGGTTCTACTCCTGAAGCTAACATTATACTGCATGTTAACTAACTAGAATTTAAATTTAAAACTTGAAACAAGAAAAGAAAAGAGAAAAGAAAAAAGAGGAGCAGAGGGTAAGGGTCTTCATAAATTATGCTCCTGGGAGGTCAGTGGCAGGGCACTGGGAAGAGGAGGAAGCCTTTTGATTATACATTCCTCACATTTCACTGTAATCAAAATCTCATTTGTGTCAAGCTGGCTCTTCTAGAAAATGTGGGGCTGCTGGAAAAATGTATCACATTTAAAATCCTAAAATTAGGGGCGCCTGGGTGGTTCAGTCGGTTAAGCGTCTAACTTAGGCTCAGGTCATGATCTCATGGTTCGTAGGTTTGAGCCCCGCATCGGGCTCTGTGCTGACAGCTAGCTCAGAGCCTGGAGTCTGCTTCAGATTCTGTGTCTCCCTTTCTCTCTGACCCTCCCCTGCTCACGCTGTCTCTTTCTCTCTTCTCAGAAATACATAAAACATTTTAAAAATTTTTTAAAAATTTAAAATCCTAAAATTAGATCTGCCTTAGTGAGGGCTCCTCAAAGCTTCCTCAGTTTGGTGTATGTTTTGAGGCTGAGAATGGGGAGAACAAAATCATCAGAGGAAATAATTATTAGGTTGATGAACAGAAAGACCTTTAGGCAAAATTATGGAGTTTGACAATTTCCCTTTACCTGTGTGGTTCTGGAGGTAATATCCCTATCTTTGCTTTAAATTTTTCTTTTAAGTTTCATTTATCTTTTTGAGAGACAGAGTGAGCATGAGCAGGGGAGGGGCAGAGAGAGAGAATCCCAAGCTGCACTGACAGCTCAGAGCCCAATGCGGGGCTTGAACCATGAGATCATGGCCTGAGCCAAAGTCAGAAACTTAACGACTGAGGCACCCAGGAGCCCCTCCCTGTCTTTGCTTTAGTGTAAGGATTAACACTCGGGGGCAGGGGGAATTTCCTGCTAGTTGGAAGGGAAAGTGGTACCAGGCTGGTGGAAATATATTTGACAAGGCATCAGATCTTTCACACTTATTGTCGCACCATATGAACAGTTTTCTCTTCTACTACCTAGAACCCTCTGTGTTTAGGCCGAATCGGGGTCGCTGGTGGTGAACCTGGCTTGGGGGATCAGAGGAGGGAGGGTAAGTGACTTTTCACATGATATCTTTTGCATCTTTTGAATTTTGTATTGTGAACATGTATCATTTCATTTGAAAAATGTTAAGTTGTTCTGAAGGCTGAGAAGGAAAGCTGAAGGCTGTGTTGTCTGGTCAGTAGAGCCTCCCGGATTTACTTCCTTTCATAACCTACTTGTTTATCTGATTTGGGACTTCATTGTGTGACCTTTTAGTTTAAGGACCTCTCACTGAGAACCCCCCCCCAGGTTATCTAATCTAATCTAATCTAAACAGATCAATTTATATGTGGCATCTCATTTTCTTCCACCCCACTTTTTGTTTCCCATCAGGGAACAAAACATCTTGTTAAACACAGACGATCTACCTCAAGTGTGAGATCAGGACTACAGGCAGATGCCGGCCTTGCTATTTACTAGCTATGTGACCTTCTGCAGGGCACAGAAAATGCTTTGGGATTCGGTTTCCTCATGTGGGGCTGTGGAAGGTGCGCCCACTAGACCAGGGGTCAGAGCAGGTGGGTTCAACTTCTGGGTCTGCCACTTGGTTGCTGTGTGACCCCAGACATGCTGCCTGGCCTGTGAGCTTTGGTTTCTGTGAAACGGGGGCAACTCTTACTTTTGGGAGGAAGGGAGGTTGTGAAAGAGATCAGGGATACGAGGTGGCTGACGCTCAGACACAGGGGCTCTGCTCTCAAGGCATATTAGTATCTGTTTCTTCCTCTTCACTTCCTTCTCTCCGTTTTGTTGTTGTTGTTTCTTGGTTTGTTCTACTTTGTAAAACCGGCCTATTATCCAGGTCCCCAGCCTCTCATTGCACCTTATAAGCTGCAAAGCAGAAAGCAGAGTATGTGGTTGTTTTGGCATCAGGCGGACAGAAACAGGCCCCAGGCTCTGAATTTCTCTGACCTCTCACAACTGTGCTTGAATTCCAGAGGAGAGCTCTGTTTTTCTAGGTGAAAGTTAGGTAAACTTTTCCTGGAGCTTGGCCCAGGTAACAAGCTGGGGGCTGGGGACTGCCCTCCGGAAGTCCTTCCCATCCTTTGCAGAAAAGCTTTGCAGGAAAGCATCCGGGAGCCACCTGGGTGCTGGCTCCCAGGTGAGAAGCTGCTCAGGCTTTTGAAGTGCTTAATTAGTTAATTAATTAATTTATTTTTAACAAGTTTATTTTTTAGAGAGAGAGAAAGCGCATGTGCTGGCGCACCTAAGCAGGAGAGGGACAGAGAGACAGGGAGACACAGAATCTGAAGCAGGCTCCAGGGTCTGAGCTGTCAGCACAGAAACCAATGCGGGGCTCAAACTCACGAACTGTGATATCATGACCTGATCTTAACTGACCTGAGTCGGACGCTTAACTGTCTGAGCTACCCAGGTGCCCCTGAAGTGCTTTTCTTAAATGAAAGTAATCTCTTCAACCAATCAATCAATCAATCAATCAATAAAAGTAATCTCTACCCACCTCGAACTCTCCAACTCACTACCCGGAGATCAAGAGTCACATGTTTGACTCACTGAGCCAGCCAGATGCCCCTAATAGTGCATTATTAAAAACCTCTTCATACACAGCAGACAGACTGATAAGGATGATGATGTTAATAATGCTAATAATAATAAACCACCCCTTGCTGTTCACTATGTATACTGTACCCTGGGGGAAGTCAGAATGTCTTCAGCCCTGTACTTGATTATTAAAGATTTTATTGCCCCGTATTAGGCTGTGTGCTGACATCATGGAACCTGCTTGGGATTCTCTCTCTCTTTCCCTCTCTTTGCGGCTTTCCCTCTTATTTGCTCTCTCTCAAAATAAATAAGCTTGAAAAATTTTATTGCATTGGTATCTCCTCTGAGGTTTTACTCCTACAGGCTAATCTAGGTAGGTATAAAATAAAAGTTCTAATTCAGACACACTAAGAGAAGAGAGAAGACAGTTAATCTAAAAATTGACAATTATGTTAATTTAACTAGTTCAGAAATGAGCCAGAGGTACAAGTGGAAGTTCAGAAGTCATTAGGACACTTGGCTCTGCCACTCTGTGGATTTGTAGTCTTTATTAAATAAGCAACTCTCCCTGGGCCTCAATTTCCCTGTCTCAAGGTGAGGAAAATCAGTGAAATCATATCTAATGCTTCCTACCTTTAACTTTCCGAGGCCAGAGGCTTACACGCTGAAATTCTTCAAAATTCTTCCATGTCACCTCTGTCCTCTTCTGTGGACAAGGAGGGAGGAGAGAAGGCTTCCCGGTTCTGATAGAGCAGCTAGCACATGCCAGGCACTGTGTGAGCGATCTTGTGTACATTAATGTGTACATTAACTCGTGGGACAGCGGAGCTCTCTTAGTTTGACCAGTGGTCTTCAGAAGGGGATGGGCACTCAAGCCAGTGGGATCATGAAGTTCTCTTATTTGTATCATATTAAGAAAACAAGGAAGTAGGTAATCGATAGAAATGGATAGATGGAGGTATGTATGCATATAAAATCACTGTAAATGGTTTATGCAGACATATATATATGTGTGGCACATAATTGAAACTTTACATTAGGGATGTAAATTTTTTAAAAAAGAAAGAGATGTTATCCTAGACACTGGAAGTAAGAATGTTGTAGTTAACTACCTAACAAATACTTTACTTGGGGGGAATTGAGAGCTCATAATATGCTTAAACGAAGTATAAATTGCAGATGGGCTGTTTCTCAATCCATGATTTCCTTCACTAAATCATTCTCATTGTGAAAGAGTTAAACCATCCAGAGACAAGAGCCCTGGGACGTTTATGCTGCCCTCCTCCCAGCCCACCCTCTACCCAGACCTCTCACCAGAGGTAACCACAGTGATTATTTTGGTGTGAGTTCTGCTTTCTCACAGAACTTTCAAATTACAGTTTCATTAGTCTCTGCAACTTTCAAATTACAGTTTCATTATTGCTGTCCTTAAGTTGTTACCTTAAGGAAAAAGAGCCTGGAAAGAATAAGGAGGAAGTGGGATTCAGTAACCTACAAAATATTTTAGGCAGGACACTGCAGAATGCAGCGGGCAGAAGTGGAGCTGCGGGTGGTTTCCAGGGCAGGGCTTTGGGCCATGTCCACCGTGGTAAATACCACTGATTGGCCCTGGCCCTGGCCTGCTGCCTGCCAGACAGCCAGACACAGGAAACCTGACCGATCACTAGCATCCTTCACTGCTTTATTTTTATTCTTTATACTCATCAGTCTCCTGTACCTTGATAATGGCTGGGAATGGCAGTTTGTCTTACACACAGTAGCAAGGACCTGCTTTCTCTCCTTCTCTTTTCCTTTCTGAAGGGCAATGTCAAGGACATGTCTAGGCCAGGTCAGAGAATTTTACATCAGAGATACTGCTGCTATATTTACCCCCACTTGTCTTTCAAGCAAAGCAATTTATGTGATGAGAAACAGTAGAGACAGGCCGTCCTGGGTTATCTTCATAGAAGAAAAACATTGAATTTTAAAGCTGTGTATGATTTTATGTGGCAGTACATTTCTCCATTTCTCGAGGAGCAAAATTTCTTTTCCTCTTTCTTTTTACTTAAAAAAAATTTTTTTTAACATGTATTCATTTTTGAGAGACAGACGTGAGTGGGACAGGGACAGAGAGAGAGAGAGGGAGACACAGAATCCAAAGCAGCTCCAGGTTCTGAGCTGTTAGCACAGAGCCCAACGTGGGGCTTGAACCCACAGACCGTGAGATCATGACCTGAGCTGAAGTCGGACACTTAACCCACTGAACTACCCATGTGCCTCTTTTTACTTTTTAAAATTCTCTTTGAGGACAAAGCTGAAGAGACTTATTACTTCACCCCAGGCCTAGAGACCGACCGTTGCTTGTCAGGATCTAATCCACTCCAGGCTGTCACCGTAGCCTTGAGACAAGAGAGACTAAACAGAATGACAAGCAAAATCGCCACTGGGTTTGCTTTGCTATGGATGTTTCTGTATCGGCCTTTGTTGCACTCACACTCCCAAACCCCTCTGGACCAATTATTTTTATTCTCCAGGCCTCAGTTTCCTGCTCAATAAAATAGGAAGAATCAATTCTATTTCCCTTGGAGGAGATATTCAGCAATCACTTCTTGAATACTTATTAAAAAATTTTTTTAAATAGTTTATTGTCAAGTTGATTTCCATATAACACCCAGTGCTCATCCCAACAAGTGCCCTCCTCCATGCCCATCACCCCCCTTCCCTTCCCCCCCACCCCCATCAGCCCTCAGTTTGTTCTCAGCATTCAAGAGTCTCTCATGGTTTGCCTCTCTCCTTTTCCCTTACTATTTTTCCCTTTCTTCTCCCCCATGGTCCTCCGTTAAGTTCCTCCTAATCCTCCTATACATGCAAACATATGGTATTTGTCCTACTCTGCCTGACTTATTTCGCTCAGCTTAACACCCTCAGGTTCCATCCATGTTGCTACAAATGGCCAGATTTCATTCTTTCTCATTGCCATGTAGTTTGAATATTTATTAAGTGCTGGCAGAGGAGACCATCCAGTCAGACATTTCACCTACCCTTAAGCAGTTAACAATCTGGTAACTGGTAGAAAACCAAATTTACAGAGAACCTTCCATCACCAAGTTTCAGAGGAGGGATTGCCGGGGGAACTGGGGGAAGATTAGAGGAAACTTCTAAGGCAGGAGTGGCATTTGGGATGGGAGAGGACGAGAGGACATTCTGGAGAGAAAATAAAGAATAAAAGGAAGGGGGAGCCTGGGTGTCTCAGTCGGTGGAGCATGGGACTCTTGATCTAGGGGGTTGAAAGTCTAAGCCCCATGTTGGGTGTAGAGATTACTGAAAAATAAAATCTTTAACAAGGAGGTGGAGGAAGAGGAGGAGAAAGGAAGGTGCAGAGGAGCCAGAGCTCAGGACGAGCTCAGGGGACAATGAGTACCACAATCTGGCACATGACAGGGAGCATGGGTGGTAAGTTGGGTTCACACTGGAGAGGCTACAAAGTCTGTGCTTAATTCCGTAGGTGTCACCAGCATTTAGGTGAGGAGTGACATGATTGACCTAGTACTTTAGGGCGATTATTACTAGGGCAGCTGGCAGGATGGGGGTGGGAGGAGCAGCTTGGAGGGATAAAAGGAGCTTCAGTGAGCTGAGGCCACAGCACTGCAAAGCTCTCCTTGACCAGTCACCCACTGTGAATCTTTGAGTCTACTGCTGTTAAAGGAAGGATTTCCCTCCTAGCACTTACACATTCAACAGTTTATACTTAACCTGAGTCTGGTTTTGGTGGGTCTCTCTCTTTTCCAAGTGTGACTCCTGGTTCCAAGTGTGAACTCCCTGCAAACAGGACCTTTATTTTTCTGTCCTTCTTCCAAGTGTGAACTCCCTGCAAACAGGACCTTTATTTTTCTGTCCTTCACCGTCCTCTCTGTACTGATGCCCTCTACGCCATAGCCAGCCATCACCCTCACTCAGGGCGAAAAGATTGCTGCTTGGCCTTCGGACCCAGACTATACTTTCCTTCTGCTTTTGTTCCATCAGCCAAAACATCCAATTAACTTGGGGGGTGAAAAGGAAATAGTTAGTAGGCAGATGGGGGAGGAGGAGATGTTCCATGTCACAGTGGAAGACCAATTTGGGTTATAGTCCTTTGAAAAAAATTAAGGCAGCATTTCTTGAGCAGTTATTACATCTTTTGGATGTTTGGAGGCATCTTCTGCTCCAAATGCATTATGCCATTGCATCCAGTTGGCAATCCTATGAGATGGTTACTATTATTTTACAGATGGGAAAACTGATGTACAAAGTTTAATAATTTGGTCAATAACTCCTAACAAGTGACAGAGGCAGGATTTGAACAGTGTCTCTCTGCTGTCACTTACCTTAGTCCATTACCTTAACCACTGTGGTCTATTGCTTCTTCTCATTATGGACCTAGATATCCAGGTCAACATATCTTCAGCCTTTCAATCCATATCCTTCTCCTCCAGCACAATGGTTTTGTTGCTTAAATATTTTACTAAAGAGTTGATCCCTTCGGATTAAGACTTTATTAGTGGAGATTAAATTGCAAAGCCCTAACCTTTCACTGCTCTATAGCTTTCAGGGGTGGATTTCAGTGCTTCCAAAGATTTCAACCTGCCAGACAAATATCCTTTATTGGTGAATTCAATTTCCCAGAAGACATCCAGGCCTACTACACTGAGTTGATGGGACACCAGACAAAAACAAAGGAATCGGAGTAGCCTAAAAAGAATTGACAATTTCTCTTTAGACTTCTCTGAAATGGAGAGAACAGCTCTCAGACCCCTTTTGGGGTCTCCAGGGTAGTAGTGTGGGGCTGGGGGAAAGGGGGAGAGATTTGACGGGGGGATAATAAAAGTCTTGGACTTCTGTTGGAAAACGCTGCTCTGACCTTTTGTGGTAGAATGCATTCTAGAGAGCTCTGTTTGATGGTAAGGGAAGAGAGCAGGGCATCTAAGGAATGAGGGAGAGAAGAGATTGTGAGACACAAAGAAAGAAGGTGAGACAGAGAGGGTCAGAAAGTCCCGTTCTGGTTATTCCCTTGCCTTAAGGAAGATTCTTCTAGCTTTTAGCTAGTTAACTAAATTAGAGCCCGCTTTGGTTCAGTTGGGAAGGCAGTGTGGTAGGACAGAAGGATCATGGATTCAAAAGAGAGGCATATTTGGACTTCAGTTATTGCTTTTTCTCACTACCTTGCCTAACTTCTGAATCTCATGGAACAAAAAAAGTTACTTTTTAGGACTGTTATATATGAGATAGGATATGTTTTTTTTAAAAAAATTCTGGTATTAACAGGCATTGAATAAAGGCCACTTAGTAAAAGTCTTGAGAACCACCATTTTGTACTGATCTAAGAGGTTTCAGAATCACACGACTTGCATAATTCAGGCTTTCTTATGAATTTCAAGTCTATCATCACTAAGAAGTAATGGTTGAAATAAACTAGAAAGACCTCAGACATTTTTAGTAGGTGATGATGGTCAGCCAAAGGGAAGAGCAAGACCATGGATTTGCTGATCCTCAGGAAGACAGTATGTTGAAGAAGCCACAAAATTATCAGAATTTTTCACTTAGCTTTTCTAACACCGTCTGGATCAGTTTTAGACTGAGAAATGATTATTTTCAACATGAAGATCACTGAGGACGTACTAAGTGGCATTGTTTCAGGTTAGATCGTGAGACATATTTGTTTATTCCTGTATAGAGAATCCTCATTCCAAGATCGCTGGGTTGGAGGCTTGATATTTCAAGAGTCTAGTCTTAGCTTCTCAGCTTCTTCCTGACTTTCCTGTTTTGTTTTATTTTGTTGTCTGAGGCCAAAGGCTGAGTCTTGGTGGCAGGCAGAGTCCTATCTAAACAAATGGCCCTAGCTCATAATCTCTCTAGGGAATGCAGGGAGGAAGGAGAGCAGGGAGGTTGTTTCTCTAGCACTGCTACTATAAGTGTTTCCTAAGCAAGGCTATGGGGGGGGGGGGAGGGGGCTGCGTTGTTTTTTCTTAAAGCATCACCAAGTAGTGACAACATTTGCATATTCAGTGGATATTCTTACTGGATTTCTAAATTCAAATAATTTCTTTTATTTTGGTTAATGATTATTTGTTTTTGAGAGAGTGAGAGAGACAGAGGAGGGGCAGAGAGAGAGGGAGACACCGAACTTGTAGCAGGCTCCAGGCTCTGCATTGTCAACACAGAGCCTGACGTGGGGGTTGGACTCACAAACTGCGAGATCATGCCCTGAGCCAAAGTTGGAGCTTCAACCGACTGAGCCACCCTGGCGTCCCTGAATTCAAAGAACTTCAAAAAGTGTAACAAAATAAAATTCAAAGAATGAGCAAGGTAGGTGTGTGCTATCTCTCTTCCCTGCCCCATGAGAGCTCTGTCCCTTCAGAAACTGGTTTGGGCAGGTAAGGGTTGAGGGATGCCCTTCTCTCTCCTGTTTGGCTGAATTCAGAGACAGGAGTTGAAAATCAGTTATATTTAACAGATTGCCCCCACATTAGGATCTTTACACATTGATGTTATGAAATGCCAAGACTACCCACTGGTCCAGCAGGGTCTCAGCTCGGAGACCTCCTTCCCCATTTCTTCACCTGGATGGAGTCAGCTCAGCTGTCCCCTTCTCGGGGCAGCCTTTCTTATTGCTTCTTTCTTCATCAGTCTGGGTTAAATACAGCCTTAAACTTCCTTCTCAGAAAGCCTTAACCTCTGTGGAGCATTGTAATGGACTGCTTACAAGTTGATTGCTTTGCCAGAGCGTGTTTCTCAAGAAACTTTTTTTTCACCCAATCTATAGAAAGTAGCACAAGACCTGGTAAATAATAGGTATTTAATATTGGTTTACTCGTGGAAGGAGAGAAGGAAGGGAGACAGGGATGGAGGAAGGGGGGAAGGAAAATCCAGGAAAGCCCGTCCATCCCCCTCCTCACTTTCCCTACCCCACTTCTCCCCCAGCCCCCACCACTTACCCAGCTCTGCCTGATGAGAGGACCAGTCTACCCCAGTTACCAGCAGGGAGCAGCAGTAGAGGTCTTTGAGCATTAAAAAAAAGAAAGAAAAAAGGAAAAAATGAAAGCAAAATGCATTTTGAGTTCCTAATTCACCCAAGTTTCTTCATTTGCTAGGTCTCAGTGGTCTGGCATCAAATAACTGAGCATGTCAGAGAGCCCACACAAAACTAGGCAAGACGTTTATATGCAAACATAGCATTAACATTTTTTTCTTTTAAAAGTAAGTTCCACACCCAGCATGGAACCCAATGCAGGGCCTGAACTCATGACCCTGAGTCAAGACCTGAGCCGAGGTCAAGAGTCTGATGCTCAACTAACTGAGCCACCCAGGTGTTCCCAAGATAGCAATCCCTTTCTAATCAAAGGTTTTGTTCTGAGTGGAATCGAATTCCTTGCAAGAATAGTTGGGAGTTCTAGCCCTGGTTGTGACGCTGGTGGTCTGACTCGGGGCCTTTCCTTTTGTTTTAATTTGCTCATCTGTAAAATGAGTCTGGGTTTAAAAATGAATTGTGAGCCATTAATAGCCTGTGTTGTTAATTTAGCCAGTGACGCACGGTATTTTAACATTGAAACCATTGATTGGTTGTGGTAAAGTAAGGATTGTTTCATGAAGCTTGGTTTGGTTATACTCTGTGCAGGTACTAGGTCAGGGTATAAAATGCACTTCTTTCTGTGATGTCACGGCCCAAATCCTGAAAGAATTAGGTTGGATGGTAAATTAGGCCCTTCTAACGTTAAGGTGTGTGAATTTGGCAGGACTGTGGTGAAGTCACCAGAAACAGAAGGGAAAGAGGGACTGGCAAGAGTCAAAGAGAGATCAGTTGGAATAGCACAGAACTCCTGGCCAGCGTAGAACAGGATAAGCTAACAGAGGAGTGCTGGAAAGGTACAAAATAGAAATCCTCCAGGGAAGTGGGAGTTTGACTCTTCCCCACCTTCCTTCCCGACCTTAAATCTCTGACCTGTTGCCTTTATATTTCTGTTAGCTGGGAAGAACAGTGGCACTTTTATGAGCCCTTCCCTCCAGCCCCGCCCTTACTGTTCTTCTCTGGTTCTAGATAATTCCTCTATGCCCCTCCCCCTGTCCTCATCCTGAAGCACCCCCACAACATATCCAGGCGTGGGGCCTAATCACTGCTGGGTGTCTGGCTCACACCTCTTCCTTTTCATCTTTGGTGGTCTTGCCATGTGTACCCAATACACTCCTGGAGCCAAGAAGTGTGTGCTGGAATGTGGTCTAGGAGGCATGGACAAAGGGGTGGAATGTTTCTCTTGGAGGAATCTTCCCAAGGAAGCAGGTCAGTATAAATTAAAAGCATATATTATAGGGCCCTACTTAGGATTCTGTGTCCCCCTCTCTCTCTGCCCCTCCCCTGTTCATGCTTTCTCTCTCTCTCTCAAAAATAAATAAATATTTAAAAAATTTTGTATTTTTATTCTAAACATTGTTTCAATTTACATTAAAAGAAGATATAAGACTTTATTATTATTAGTTTTACTCAAAGGAGATCAGGAGCTTTAACATTTGGAGAATCACTGCTCAACCGAGTCTGCAGTACCTCCCATTACCCACCAACTCTAATCACCTGTCTTTGTTTCAAGGTGGCCTTGCCGTCGGGCAAGCACGGAGGACACAGGTGGAAATGCGTTTTTGAAACCCTGCTGCAGAGTGACTGATGGGAAAGGTTTGGGCCTCAAAGCAGGGACAATCTGATTTCTTCTTCTTTTTTTGGAGAGTTTTTAAAATTTGTGTGTTTATTTTGAGAGAGAGAGAGACAGAGCTCACAAGCAGAGGAAGGGCAGGGCTGGGGCGGGGGGGGAAGAATCCCATGCAGGCTCCACACTGTCAATATGGAGTCTGATGTGCTGCTTGAACTCCAAAACCAGGAGATCATGACCTGAGCTGAAACCAAGCGTTGGAGGCTTAATCATCACCCAGGTGCCCTGGGGACAATCTGAATTCTAAAGCCCCTTCTAGTTATCAGATTCTTAAAATCTAAGATTTGTATGATTTAATGAACAAATGAGAAGTGATAGAAGATTTAGCAGTTAACTACACTTCTGTTACGAGGTGGAGGGCAGCCTGAGGACATGGAGACCTAAGACCTCAATGTGTAAGCCTAGGCCCCCTACTCTGGGTATGGATGCTTCTGGGCACTGGTTAACACAAATCCATGAAAGAATGGACTGTTCTCAAAGCCTGTGTTGGGAAGAGGTGTTATGAAGCATGCCCCTAGATTCTTTGATGAGCTCTGAGTCGCTGTCAGAAAACAGAGGTCAGTAGGATAAATGATAGCATTCCAGGATTCTAGTCCTTTGCAACTGACCTATCAAATGGCCTTTGACTTCTGGCTTGACCTCTCTGTTTCTCATTCTTCCTTTTCTGTTAACTGAGTATTCATATAAACAACAGTTTCCACAGCCAAGCATTTCTTAAGGTAACACACATAAATTAAAAGTAGTGGTAGTAGTGGAAAAAGAGGTAGAAATAGAAGCAGTAAATAATGCTCCTATTTTATAAATTAGAAAACTGAGCACAGAGGGGTTAAGTATCATACCCAAGGTATCCAGGTATTTGTGTACGTGACTGAGTTGGCAGCCTCCATCACTGAGACTATGTGACTGGGAGGTGAGTAATTGGTGTCAGTTGCTGGGAAGAGGGGGTGGAAGTTGCTAAAGGGGAAAATGGGTCTGGCCCTGCCCTGGAGGAATCTCGAAGTGATGCTGAGTCACAGCCTGGCCAGGTCCCCCTCCGGAAATGACATTGGCTAGAGCCACAGTCCTCTAACATTTTTGCTCCTGTTCTTTTACAAGAGTTTTGAAAAATCGTGTACCCTCTTGTACATTTAAAGCTGGCATCTAACATTTTTCATCATTAGCTTATAGTTCTAAAAGTTGTAAAACACTGTTGGCCTTTTGTAAGTATCAATCAAACTGTGAAATCACTCTTTTAAATGCATCTAAAGGATTCCTATAAATACCTATAAATTCCTATAAATACCTATAATTACCCTCATTGATTTAGCTAATTCATGATGAAATGCTTTAAAATGGAAGTTTTATATTGTTTCTTTGAAATCACATCACATTTCGATTCCTCTTCCATGTAATCTTAAAATAATTTAGTGAATAAAAACATTTTATTGGTCCTCTATTACACATACTTTTCTGCAACAAAAATACATAAATTGAAATTCATTAAAAAAAAAATACTTCCTTGGGGCGCCTGGGTGGCTCAGTTGGTTAAGCGTCTGACTTTGGCTCAGGTCATGATCTTGTGGCTTGTGGGTTTGAGCCCCGCACCACTGTGCTGGCAGCTCACAACCTGGAGCTGTTTCAGATTCTGTGTCTCCCCTACACCCTCCACCCCTCTGCCGCTCATGCTCTGACTCTGTCTCAAAAATAAACTATAAAAAAAATTAAAAAATATTTCCAGTGACAGGTTCTAATGGTTTAAAAATATTATGACTAGTAGCATTTATCACAACAACAGGTATCGCAAATTTTTATGATTAGTAAACACTGGTCCACTTCGTAAGTAGTGAAATTTTATTGGGAACTTGTCTTATAAGGAGATGGAAAGAGTGGGGAGGTATTTATGGTTCCTTGATTAGAATAATTGTGGAATTGTCCCTTTGATGTCCCAGAGGTTTTCATACCTTAGAGCAATGCATCAGTTAGCAGGATTAGAGAACAATGAGCAGTAAACTTTGGTGTGTGTGAAATGGGAAAAAGGGCAATTGAGGGAAAAAAGGTGAAGAAAAGAGGGGCCCTTGTCTGCTCAGTCAGTAGAGCAGGTGACTCTTGATCTCTGGCTTCTAAATTGAAGCCCTAAGTTGGGTGTAGAAATTACTTAAAAGTAAATTCTTTAAAGTGCTTTTAAAAAAATTTTAAAAATGTTTATTTATTTTTGAGAGGGAGAGAGAGGTAGAGAGAGAGGGTAGAGAATGAGAGAGAGAGAGAGAGCAAGTACAAGCCAGGGAGGGGCAGAGAGAGAGATGTGGAGACACAGAATCCAAAGCAGGCTCATCTCCCACCTGTCAGCACAGAGACCGACATGGGGCTCGAACCCACAAATCATGAGATCATGACCTGAGCCAAAGTCAAATGCCCAACCCACTGAGCAACCCAGGCCAAAAAAAGAAAAGAAAAATGGTGGGCAAAGGAAATCAGGGCTGCAGATGCCCTCTGAGGCACATCAGTTTAGGGAAGAATATGAATGGAAACTGAAGACCTGCAAATTGATCCCTTTGAAATTAATCACTGTCCCCAACCCTTTGGAAAGTATACCTGTGTACCTAAACTATGTGCCTTGTTAACCTCATGCCCCACACCAGCCTAGGGGAGAAACTGGGTTGGGAGAGCATTAACCCAGCAGTGTCCTTTATTCTCATTCCAAGGGATTTGCACCACCTACAGCCCCTTCAAGGTCTCCCTGAGTCATTCTGGCTTGGCTTTCTTGTGCTCACAAACTGGTCTTCTTGGCTTTTCTATGGTTTCTGCCCATTTTGGTCCATCTTCCACACAGCAGAGCTGCTCACTCCTTAGCTGACAGATCTAGTGTAGACAGTTCCACATGAGGAATCTAACCTTCAGACCCCACACCCATAGGCTTCTTTTGGCTCAAACAGTGGCCCTCTAGAGGGAGAAGTGTCCCCTCCTCACCCAGTGTCCCTGCCTGGGACAAGGGGGACTTGGCAAGGGGAAGCAACTCCAGCTGACAGTCCTTACAGGGCACTTACTGTCCTGGCACTTATTTCTTACATATCTGTTAGTCTTTCTCTCTCGTTAAAGTGGGAGCTCCTTGAGAACTCTATCTAGCTTTATCAGAGAACATGCATCCCCAGAGTATGACATGGGCCGAGGACAGAGTAGGTGCCCAAAGGATGTTTGTTGAATTGAATGTCATGCCATTTGGACAAACTTAGAAGGGAAAAAGGACAATAATTGTGGCCTATGTCATAAATGGGGATGAGGAGAAGATAAGCAGTGTCTGTTGATGCTCTTCCCTGTTTGGTTATGTTCTGGTCCACGGACAGAAGTGAGTGGCTCTCTTTCAATCATCCAAAGTGCCTTTGGGTGCTCACCTCTCTTGAGGACCAGCTCATTCCACTGAGCCCTGGAGTCTAGAGGTTCTGGAGTTTGGAGGGTGCTGAGAAGGGGACAGAGGCCTTTGGACACAAGCTGTTACACACAGCAGGGTTCTGTAGATAGAGTCTCCATCTCCAGGGGTGAAGGAGGGGCCTAATGTAATTCTCCTGCCAGTTGGGATGAACAGTAATGGAGAAGCAGCTTATTATATGAACTCAGCCCCCTCCAAACAATGCTGTGGTTGATACATTCTCTGCTCCTTTTCCAAGGGGAGGGAACAGCAGTCGGCTGATCCATGAGATCTTCTGGCCTAGATTTAGAAGGATCTGGACTTACTACTCTAGGGGAAATTCATCTTCTCAGGATTTTATCCAAGCAAGTCCCTGACCCAGATTTATATACCTATTCACTGCATTTGGCGTACAACAGTGCTACTGAAAACGTGGTCCACCATTGATAGCATTAAAATAGCTTGGGAGTGTTAAGAATGCTAATTCTTGGGCCCCACTGCAGATGACTATATCAGATCTCAGGCCCAGGAAACTGTTTTTTAACAATCTCTCAAGGTCGTTTTTACATATACGAAGGCACACACACATACACACCACACACGCAGAGTGCTGCCGCCAGCTCCTGCAGCTGCTAATGCCACTTGGTCATTTCCCTGTGGTTTTCCTCTGCAGGGCCCTGGGATTTGTTTTTCTCTACAGTGGACCTTGTTCATTTCCTGCTGCTTCCAAGAGGTCGGGAGAGGAAAGAGAGTGAGAATGAAGGCAGGAGGGAGGGGCCGGGGGTTAGCTAAGGCAGTGGAGCTTTCTAGAATGAAAAGGAAAATGCTTAGTGACAATGTTCCTTTGTCAAGAGTTAGCTTTATGTTGATGGAGCTGCAAGTCATTAGCAATCTGGGCACAAGAAAGGAGTTGACCCGTTCATTCTCCGGAGCCAGATCGCCCTCTGCTGCCCACTAATAAATAACACTACTGACCTGCCAGAGAAAAGAAGAGTCTCCGGGGCTGAGGTGGGAAAGATGGCATGACTAAGGCCAAGGGGTGACAAAGTCACCACTTCGGGCTAGAAGAAACTTGTTACGATCTTGTTTGCAGGGAAGGAAGATGTTGCCAATTCAGTAGGTGTTTCCAGGATCCCGCCAGCAAACAGTGGGGTTTGGCCAAGCCCTCCACTGGTTCCTGTGGTTCCAAGCTCCCAGCTCCATCTGGCTCTGTGGACACATTCCCCCCTTCTTCCTCACCCTTCCCTCACCTTGAAAAGAAAGGGGGTTTAAAGTCTGAGGAATACAAAAGAAAGACGGAATTTTTCGCTATGAAGGCATCTAGGGGCAGTTAGTCAAGGCTCAGACTTTTTAAAAGCCTCGTTCTCTGAATCTCTTTCTTCTGCCTCCAAGAAAGTACTAGGTCTGCCTGTCTTTACTTTCTTGCCAGGGGACTCTTACCCCGCAGCTGTGGAGTCAGCCCTTCTTTATTGCCCTGCTTTATTGCTGTTGGGAATTATGGTTCATGTGGGTCACTGGTGAAGAGAGCAAAGATTTGTTCCCGGAATAAAAGCTCAGGCTGACAAAAACTGAGGACTGATGGATGTGGGGGGGAGGGGGGGATGGGCATGGAGGAGGACACTTGTGGGAATGAGCACTGAGTGTTATGTGGAAACTAATTTGACAATAAACTATTTGTAAAAAAAAAAAAAAAAGAAAGGAATAAATAGATATTTATTTACTAAAAAAGTAAAAAAAAAAAAAAAAAAAAAAAAAAGCTCAGGCACAGCAGATGCTCCTGCCAACCGCGGGGCAGTGACCCATTTCCTTCTAGTTCTTGCTTTTGCCCCTTTTCAGCTCTGACTGAGGCTGGCCCCTGGCGGGCTGTCACCCCTGTACCCTCTACCCAGGGACTTCTGTAGAGTGTAGGACTCCTGCTGTGGGGACACCTTCAGAGCCAGGTCTAGAAAATCACTTAAACTGCCCAAAGGGGCTGGGATGGAGTCGAAGAAGGGAGGGAAGGAGAGAGTTGGAGACTGGGGAGATGAGGAGAAGGAGGTAGAGATGGGAGTGTAGGTGGGGAGGAGATGAGAGTGGCGGGCAGATTTTTCAGAAACTTCTGGTGTCTTGAGATACCCTAGCTTCTTCCCAAAACATCTTCATGTACAGAATAAGTCTATCTGTGATGCCAGGCCCCTCAACCAAAACAGACATCTTTAGATAAAAGTTTGGTTATTTGCTTGGTTTTTGGTCTACATGGGACTAAATATCTGGATTTTTAGATAAACACATTTAGATAATTTTATCTATATGGCTGCAGATTTATATGCCTGTTATGTATTTGTGTTAAAATCAAAGCTGGGGTGCCTGGGTGGCTCCATTGGTTGAGTGTCCAACTTTGACTCAGGTCATGATCTCGCGGTTTGTTGAGTTCGAGCCCTGCACCAGGGCTCCTTACTGTTAGTACAGAGTCCTCTTTGATACTCTGTCCTCCTCTCTCTTTGCCCCTCCCCCACTCAAGCTCGCTCTCTCTGTCTCTCTCTCAAAAATAAACCTTAAAATATCAAAGCACCCTTATAGTTATAAAATAAATAAGAACTGGAGATACAATATATACAGTGTAGGGAATATAGTTAATAATAGGTGATAACTTTGTATTGTGACAAATGGTAGCTAGATTTATTGTGGTGATCAATGTACAAAGTTCCTAATGTATATAAATGTTGAATTACTATGTTGCACACATGAAACTAATATAATATTATGTATCAACTACACTTCAATTAAAATTTTATTTATTTACTTTTTAATCAAAGCACCTTTCCACTGCCTTGTGGTCATGATACTTGAAAGGAAATTTCATCTCTTATAACTCATCTACTTGATAGCTTTCCTTGTGAGCAGGTCTGCACCTCTGGAACCATTTTGTGCCTGGAGTTGGATCCGAACTCCAAGAAGAAGGGGCATCATCATATGTACTCAGGCTGCAAACACAGGCAGGCCAAGGGTTAAGGAGAAGGATGGTATTTAATGGAGGGTGTGATTGTGACAAAGTATGGTGGCAGATGTCAATTAGACTTAATGTAGTGTTCATTTTGCAATCTATACAAATATCAAATCATTATGTTGTATACCTGAAACTAATGTTACATGTTGATTATATCAATAAAAAAGAGGGTGTGAGTAGCTACATAATATGCTGGACTCAATACCTAAGGAAAACAGAAGGCTTCTGGTTAAAAAATTATTAAGAATTTATATTTTTAAAAAAATTTTAAATGTTTTGTTTATTTCGGAGAAGGAGAAACAGTGTGAGCAGGGGAGGGTCAGAGAGAGAGGGAGATACAGAATCTGAAGCAGGCTCCAGGCTCTAAGTCAGCTGTCAGCACAGAGCCCTACATGGGGCTTGAACCCACAAACCGTGTGATCATGACCTGAGCCGAGTCGGATGCTTAACCGAGTCCCCCAGGCGCCCCAGAAAATTATTAAGAATATCAAGATGGCGACAGCAGACTATTAAGTATGGGGCCCAGTAAGCACGGAGCCTGTGTGAGTGCCACATGGCCCATGGACACGGCTATGGGAGAGGGTCCTGTAGGGAGCGTGTGGACTAACAGATTTAAAGAGGAGTGATAGGTCTCCTCCATTTCAGTGCATTCCTTCTGCAATCCTCCTTGCATCTGGAAGACTTTTGAAAATACCCACTTGATGGTCTTAGCTGTACTTTGGGGAGGGAAGGATAGAGCCTGTGGTCAAGTTGGGGAGACGAGGGTGGGGGGGTGGGAGGGGTAGACAGGACCTCCTCCTCTGGGAGGAGCCAATCCCCAGATGACTTCAGGTGGCCTCGGAGCTGCGGAAAAGCACCAAGTGTGGCAACTGTACTCAGGGGGAAGACCTCCAAACGGCAGGATCATCCACAAACAAACAAAAGGGGGAATCCGATGCCACAAACAAACAAAAGGGGGAATCCGATGAGAATCACAATGAGAATCAGCTTCTCCTATTCCAGAGAAGACAACTTGGAGGCATTGAAATGCATTCATTGAAAAATGTGACCCCATTCTGTTTGGGCTAATGAAGTCTTGGGACACTGGGTTGCATAATCAGGCATAACTGGTATGACATGCTTTGTGGCTTGCGGTATAAATATAGTCTTATCTTTCAAGTTTTCATTAATCACTTGAGCCCCCAGCTGTCTTTATTGTTTTCTTTTTTTAATTATTTTTAAGGTAATCTCTATGCCCAGTGTGGGCTTGAACTCACAACCCTGAGATCAAGAGTCATATGCTCTACGGACTGAGCCAGCTAAGCGCACGCGCCCCAGCCCCCCGCCTCCTGCTTCGCAATTGGCAGAAGTCCAATATCTCTTTGGAGACCTTACCATTACCCTTCTGAGTTGTTGAGGAACAGGGAGGGGGCTTCTGTAGGTCTGGCCAGGTCCTTGTCTGGGAGGGGAAACAGCAGCAGTCAGTAGCTTATCGTGAGGAGGAAGAGATGATGCTGAGTGTTCACTGACGTGAAGAAAGCAGCTCCACTCAAGTTCTACTTTATTTCCTTCCCCTCCCTGGCAGCATCAGTGCTATATTTGTGCACAAATGACCTAATGACGTCCTTCCTGACTTCTTTCTCAGAATTAGGAAACCCTGCTTAGTATTCAAGTCTCACTTTTCATAGTAGTGAGTCATTTAATCAGTCATTATAATATCAAGACCTAGGCAACACACTGATGAAATTTAATATTAAGGAAGATAATAAAATATATTTAAATATGTTTAAAATGTGTATTTAAATTTTTTTAAATGTCTACTTATATGGGAGAGAGAGAGAGGCAGAGTGTGAGCCAGACAGAGTCAGAGAAAGAGGGAGACACAGAATCCAAAACAGGCTCCAGGCTCTGAGCTGTCAGCACAGAGCCTGACGTGAGGCTCAAACTCACGAACCATGAGATCATGACCTGAGCCGAAGTCGGATGCTTAACCAACTGAGCCACCCAGGTGCCCCTAAAATGTATATTTTAAAGTGTGTTTAAAATATGTATTTGAAATGTTTATTTCTTTTTTCCCCAAAAGGTATACGAAATAAAATTTATTTATTTATTATTTATTTATTTTTGTTTTTTAGTTTACATCCAAGTTAGTTAGAATATAGTAGTGCAATAATGATTTCAGGAGAAGAATCCAGTGGTTCATTCCCTACTTATAACACACAGTGCTCATCCCAACAAGTGTCTTTCTCAATGCCCTTTGCCCATTTAGCCCCTCCCCCCACCCCAAACCCCTCCAGCAACCTTGAGTTTGTTCTCTGTATTTATGTTTTGTCCCTCTCCCTGTTTTTATATTATTTTTGCTCTTCTTCCCCTATGTTCATCTGTTTTGTATCTTAAATTCCACATATGAATGAAGTCATGATATTTGTCTTTCTCTGACTAATTTCACTGAGCATAATACCCTCTAGTTTCATCCATGTTGTTGCAAACGGCAAGATTTCATTCTTTTTGATTGTTGAGTAATACTCCATTGTATATATATACGTCTTCTTTATCCATTCATTTGTCAATGGACAGTTGGGCTCTTTCCATACTTTGGCTATTGTCAAGAGAGCTGCTATAAACATTGGGGTGCATGCATCCCTTTGAAACAGCACACCTGTATCCTTTAGATAAATACCTAGTAGTGCAATTGCTGGGTTGTAGGGTAGCTCCATTTTTAATTTTTTGAGAACTTCCACACTGTTTTCCAGAGTGGATGCACCAGTTTGCATTCCCACCAGCAGTGCAAAAGAGTTCCCATTTCTCCACATCTTCACCAACATCTGTTGTTGCCTGAGTTGTTATTTTTAGCCATTCTGACTGGTGTAATGTGGTATCTCATTGTGGTTTTGATTTGTATTTCCCTGATGATGAGTGATGTTGAGCATCTTTTCATGTGTCTGTTGGCCATCTGGATGTCTTCATTGGAAAACTGTCTATTCATGTCTTTTGCCCATGAAATGTTTATTTCTAAGTTTCAATAACTAAAATTGCCATTCAAGTCAAGAATGGATTGTTGCTGCTGCTTCCTGCTTAGGGAGGTGATGGGATGCACTTTGATAGGAAAAAAAGTCTCTCTCTTGATCCTTCATCCTCCCAGGAGCTATTGAGGAAGGAGACAGGAAAAGATTTCTCAGTGGTCCTGAGGAGTTGGCTCTGGGAAAAATGCTTGAAGGTTAGAGGAGCTCAGTCTGCAGAGAAGGCCTGGGGTTGAGTAGTGGGTGAAGAGGTCAGTTGTCTTCTGGAGTGAGTTTCCTGGAGAGCAAAGGAAGGGACCGCCTGAAAATTAAATAAACAAGGAGGCTTTTGGGAAGAAATGATGATCAAATTCAGTTTGTGTTGTGTTTCTGTAAAGTAAATCCCTTCCTGTCCCCAAATCTTCAGTAAAGCCTGTCACACACACAGGTGCCTCGGGCTAATAATGAACAAACAGTGCATAATACTTACTATGTACCATACACCCTTGTGAGATCTTTACATACACAAATTTATTTAATCTTTGTAATAACATTATGAAGTTGGTACTATTATTCCATTTTTTTTAAATTGTAGTATAGTATGACCTACAAGTTTCAGACATACAAGTAAACATACTGACTTTACATTTATATACATTACAAAATGGTCTCCATGGTAAGTGTAGTTACCATCTGTCAGGATACAACGCCATTACAATATTATTGATTATATTCCCTGTGCTGTACTTTAATTCTCCATGACTTATTTATTTTATAACTGGAAGTTCCTTTCCTTTAATCCCCTTCATCTATTTCATCTGCCATCCCATCCCACTCCCCTTTCACAAACACCAGTTTGTTCTCTGTATTTATGAGTCTGTTTCTGTTTAGTTTGTTCATTTGTTTTGTTTTTTAATGTTTATTTATTTTTGAGAGAGAGAAACAGGCAGAGCGTGAGCAGGGGAGGGGCAGAGAGACAGAACCACAGAATCTGAATCAGGGTCCAGGCTCTGAACTGTCAGCACAGAGCCCAATGTGGGGCTCCAGCTAGTGAACTGCGAGATCATGACCTGAGCCAAAGTCAACCACTTAACCAACTGAGCCACCCAGGTGCCCTTGTTTTGATTTTAGAATCTACATATGAGTGAAGTCATATGATATTTGTCTTTCTCTGACTAATTTCACTTAGCATTATACCCTCTAGGTCCATCCATGTTGTTGCAAATGGCAAGATTTTACTTTATTATGGCAGAGTAATATTCCATTGCATACTGTATCCAAAGCCACACACACATAAGCATATGTGTACACACACACATCACATCTTTATCCATTCATCTCTGAATGGATACTTGGACTGTTTCCATGTCTTGGCTGTTGTAAATATGTGGCAATAAACATAAGGGTGCATATTTCTTTTCTAATCAGTGTTTTAATTTTCTTTGGGTAAACACTCAGTAGTAGAATTACTGCATCATATAGTAATTCTATGCTAATTTTGGAGGGAACCTCCCTACTGTTTTCCATAGTGGCTGTACCAGTTTGGATTCCCAGTAACACTGTACAAGGGTTATTTTTATCCACATCCTCATCAACACTTCTTATTTCTTGTGATTTTTATTTTAGCTATTCTTACAGGTGTGAGGCGATACCTCATTGTAGTTTTGATTTGCATTTCTCTGATGATGAGTGATGTTGAGCATCTTTTCCTGTGTCTGTTGGCTGTCTGTATGTCTTCTTTGGAAACATGTCTGTTCGTGTCTTCTGACCATTTTTAATTGGATTATTGGTATGTTTTTGGTGTTAGGTCGTATAACTTCTTTATTTTTGATAGTAACCCCTTATCCAAAATATCATTTGCAAATATCTTCTCCCACTTGGTAGGTAGCCTTTTTGTTTTGTTGATGGTTTCCTTTGCTGTGCAAAGGATTTTTATTTTGATATAGTCCCAGTAGTTTATTTTCACTTTTGTTTGCTTTGCCAAAGGAAGCATATAGAAAATGTTCCTATGGCTGACATTAAAGAGATTACTGCCTGTATTTTCTTCTAGGAATTTTATGATTTCAGAACCCACATTTAGGTCTTCAATCCATTTTGAGTTTCTTTTTGGATACAGTGTAAGCAGGTAGTCCAGTGTCATTCTTTGGCATGTGGCTGTCCAGTTTTCCCAACACCGTTTGTTGAAGAGACTTTTTCCCATTGTATCCTCTTGCCTCCTTTGTTGTAGATTAACTGACCATATAATCATGGATTTACTTCTAGGCTGTCTATTCTGTTACATTGATCTATGTGTCTGTTTTTGTTTATCATATCTTCTTTATTCATTCAACTACTGTTGAACAGCTGGGTTGCTTCCACATCTTGGCTATTGTAAATAATGCTGCAATAAGCATTGGGGTACATATATTCCTTGCATTAGTATTTTTGTTTTCTTCAGGTAAATACCCAGAAGTGAGATTACTGGATTGTATGGTTTTCCTACTCTTAATTTTTTGAGGAACCGTCATACTGTTTTCCATAGTGGATCAACCAATTTACATTTCTTTTTCTTTAATGTTTATTTATTTATTTTGAGAGAGAGAGAAAGAGAGAGGGAGAGAGAGTGTGAGTGAGCCGGAGAGAGACAGAGAGAAAGGGAGAATGAGAATCTCAAGAAGGCTCCACCCTATCAGCACAGAGCCCAGTGCAGGGCTCTATCTCACAAACCATGAGATATCATGACTTGAGCCGAGATCAAGAGTTGGACACTTAACCAACTGAGCCACCCAGGCTCCCCCACAACTTACATTTCTACCGATAGTTCATGAAGGTCATTATTCCATTGTTATGGATGCAGAAACTGAGATAGAAAGAAAGGGTAAATAATTTGCCTCACTCATGGTTAATATATTCTGAAACATCACTAGATATTAATATGCTATTTTTAATTTAAATTCCAGTTATTCAAAGTTCCAAAAAGTTACATATCAAATACCTGGTGAATAAATTTTAAATTATCAAATTTAAAATTCATAGAGAGATTTAACAAACAGCAATGTGTGCCCACACTGATTTTTATTTATTTGTTTGTTTTCTGTTTTTCTTTGGCCAACTAAAGAAGCCCTGAGGACAAAACTCTGGTCACTGTAGAGTAAAACGGGATTAACACAGGAAATGTAAAGACTTGAAGGTCAATGCTAAGAAGACATTGGAGTTGGAGAGAGTAAAGAGATGGTAAATAAGCTTTTTAAAACTGCCTCCCAAGGGGCACCAGACTGGCTCAGTCTATAGGGCATGTGACTCTTGATCCTGGGGTAGTAGGTTCAAGTGCCATGTTGGGCATAGGGCCTACTTAAAATAAAAAATACATACATACATACATACTTCCCTACAAGTCTCTGGGCCCAGGGAGTTATATCCAATACTAGTAAAATGATATGTAGATGGTATCATGAATCTACCAGCAATTTTCTATCTTTGAGCATAAAGTTATACACATTTTAACTTTAAATATTCTTGAGACATTGTGGTGAAAATAAAAGGGTGTCAGGAGGATGGAAAACATCATAAATTTCATAAATGAGAGAAGGGCAGTTTCCAGAAACTCATACCAGGAAGTAGGATGTTGTTCACAGGGAAAAAAAAATCCCCAAATAGCATATTAAATACATTAATAGTATATTAAATAGCATGTTAACTGTTCTGCAGATACTTCATAAAGAAAGTTGTTGACACTTGGAATGAGTTTGAGTTTTCTAGGAATTTTTCATGTCAAATTATATTTTATTTTATGGTAAGATTACCAGATATATAAATTAAGGAGAGGTAATAGTCACACCTTATCCTGATTTTAGCAAGACATTTACAGGGTCAGTTGATGTCATTATAGAAATGATGAAAAATGTGACAAGATTCTAATATGGTGTGCTGGGTTACGTGCGTTAAGTCACTCATGTCAATGTGAAGTGATTCAGGGCCATTGATACTGTCCTGCATGGTGTCAAAGACTTAGGAAAGCATTTTTATTAAATTTCTAGATGACAAATTTGGGAGCAATATTTAATGAGTTAGATAACAGAGTCAAGGTTCAAAATGATCTTGTTATTTTGGAATCCTTATCTCAAGCCAACAAGAATATTATTGAATTAAGTCTAGGACTAGATTGAACAGGTATGAGCTTTTGGCTAATGGCTCAAAAGAATATCCTATGAAAAACTGTGGGTGGGTGGGGTGGTCTTCATTATTTTTACTGTAACTGCTAAAAACAAATGAACAGACAAAAACATAAAGAACTTTTCCCTGGGTGGCCCCACCTGTATATGATTTGGTGTGCCATGCCATTCTATAGCAGGATCCCTAAAACACCAGGGGATATTCAATGATAATAACACCATGCAAGGGGCTTCAGTATACATTCTCTCACTTATTCTTAAAATAGTCTTGTGTGATAGCTATTACTATCCTCATTTCACAAATGGGGAAACTGGGGCATAATAAGATTTGTCCCAAATCATACCACTATAATTAGGATTTGAACACAGTCTGTGGCCTTCTCCACCTTTATGCTTAGCCAGTATGCATGCTACCTTGCAGAAGAATGACTGGGTCAGTATGGTCCTAACTTAAATTGTGCTGTAACACAAATGGTTAAGGATTCCGGGTCTGCATTTTCAATTATTTTTAGTTTCATGTGGAAACTGCAGTTCTAGAGGGCATAATTAGGACAAAAAGTTTGATCAGTATCTGCTCCCATAAAAGAAGACTTTGTAAGTCTTTTGACAATTCTTCTCAAAGAAGAATCGTCCAGAATGAGCTGCTTGGAAAAAAAAAGTATGTGTGCACGTGTGTGTGTGTGTGTGTGTGTGTGTGTGTGTCTGTGTGTGTGTGTGTGTGTCTGTGTCTCCGTGTTCTGGGTGCTGGAATATGGTGGTGACCAAAGTCTCTGTCCTCAAGGAGTTCTTCTCAGTGTTTTTAGCTCCTTGCAAAATGTGTGAGAGATGGCTGGCGATTCTCTGGATTCCTGTCCAGAGGTGATGACATTCGAGTTGGGCCTGTACCAGGAGGGAATTTGGACTGTAAATCTAAGTTTGCAATCAACCCAGTGATTCCTATTTGAAAATATTTGGATGCTTTGATATTTGAGATTTTATACAACTGTCAGCTACACTTACTCAAAATAAATGGCTCACGTGTTGGCTCACTATCATGGTACCCACATCCCCTCTCAGTCACACGGCCATTGCTGTTGTTTCAGTAGTGATTCAAATCAGACTGCGTTGTATGTCTTCACAGACCTGTCTGCAAACATGCAGAGCAGTTTTATTTGTAAAAGATAAAAACCTGGAAATGGCTCAAATGCCCAGCGGCAATGGATCGATAAACATAATAAGTACATCCATTACCATGGAGTATTATTCAGCAATAAAAAGGAATGAAATGTAGACATACACAAAAGCATGATGGTTCTTGAAATGTGGAAGAAGCTAGACAAAGAAAGAGTCTCTGTTGTGCTATTTGTTCTTTAATTTATATAAAATTCTAGAATATGTAAACTATATTGACAGAGACAGATCAGTGGTTGTCTGTGGAAAGGGCTGGTGGGTGGCGGAGGGAGGGATGGATTACAAAGGAGTGTGCTTTTGGGAGTGATGGTGTGCATTCTCTTGGTCATGGTCGTGGTTCTGCATGTGTCAAAACATACACGCTTTAAATATAGGCATTTTGGGATATGTCAGTTATACCTCAAAAAAGCTGACATGAAAACAAGAAACCATGTGGAAGGACATACAGGAAACTGGAAGCAGTAATTAGCTCTGAAGTTAGGATTGAGGAAGGGATGAGTTCATTTTTCCTTTGTGTGCTGTTTATATTTTATGAAAAGAGTAAACATTTTGTTTTACTTTTTTATTTTCCTTTTTCAAAAATGTTTTTTATTTTTAATTAATCTCCACACCCAACATGGGGCTCAAAGCCATGACCCCGAGATCAAGAGTCATGTGCTCCACTGACTGAGCCAGCCAGGTGCCCCTAAAACAAAAATGTGTTGAAGATAAAACTATTCACATGAACAAAAAGTCCAGGCTGTTTTGAGACCAGAAATTAATGGGTTTGGAAAAACTGCTCATAATTCTTGCATATAGAACAAAACAGGCTACTTTAAGGAGCTGTGCAAAGGTGACCCCTTAAAGGCCGAGCTGTAGGTCTTCTCAAGAGCTTTCCGCACCTTCGTCTTTCCTTGGGGTCAAAGTCTTTGGGATTTAGCGGTAATCAGAGAATAGCATTCCACTGCTTTGGGATTAAATGAGAGGTCTTTAGGTTAAGAAATCTGGTTATTGGTCACTTTTAACAACTCATACTTAGTACTTAGAATACACAAGTCACCAGGATGGGTACACATTGTTGTGGATTATAATCCCCACATCTCCGCTAACCTGCGCAAAGCATTCTGCTTGAGGATTTTAGATGCAGTATCTTCTTTAATCCTCACAGCCATTGAGGATACAGATGTTATTTTTAACCTTCATTTTACGGGTAAGGAAATTGAGTCAAATTGAGTCTATTACCCAAGGTGATAGAGCTAATAAGTGATAGAGCTCGGATTTTAATCTAGACAGCCTTTCTCCAGAGCCAGTGTACTTAACCATGACTTTATCCTGCCTCTCTAGGGATACTGAAATGAAAGAGATAGAGTCCCTGCCCTTGAAGCACCCATAATCTGGTGTGGGGGCGGGGGGACTGGCACAGAGACGCATTGACTCCAGCCTGTGTGTGAGATACCATGAAAGGACTAAGGAAGGCCCCCTGCCCTGCCCCAGGGAAAATAGGCAAAGTGACATTTAAGCTGGACCTTGAAGGATAGGTGGGATCCTCCATGGAGAGAAGGGGGGGGAAAGAGATGGCAGGTAAAGGGAATTGCAGGCACAAAAGGCAATGGAAAATTAAACATGAAAGCATATTGGGTTTGGAAGAAACAAATAGTTTGAAATGAGAAAAGGGTGGTGCAGCTGGAGGTGAGAGCTGAGGCAGCTTTGAGAGGGCCTGCCAGGAGCTGAGGTGCCACAGGAAGTGGATGAGCAGAGTAACAGGGTCAGAGCTATGGCAACCGTACTGGTTTAAGTCTCCTCGACAAGTTAAAAATACTTGCTATTTTCCTGTGAAATAGAAAGAAACCAGGTATCCTCGCTTGCCCGTTGTTATTGCTACCCACACAAGGAGTACTCTGTTGGGGCGCTTTTCTTTGCAACTGAGAAAAATGGAGTTGCCTCAGGTGATGCTTGATCTAGCAGTAAAAACAATGCCTTTTTTTCTTCTCTGCTCTCTTCTTACTAAAGCTGACTCCCTTTGGGGTCCCAGGATGGCTAAACACAGCTCCCAGGGCTACCTGCTTTCTCATTCACGCACAACAGGAAAGAGAGCATCTTTGTCTTTGAGTCACCCTGATTACAACGGCTTTGGTCACATGCACCCTTTTGAATCAATCTTAGTAGCAGTGGATAAAAAGCAGTAACTACCTTAGCTTTCAGGGGTCTACTGCTTGACCTCTGAAGTCAGGAAAGGGGTTGTCTTCCCTAGGGCCAAACAGACTTCCAAACATAAATGAAACAGGACTACCAGAAAAGTGAAAAGGGGACAATGAACAGCCATCTTCTGCAGTTGGGTATTGGAGGTTCAGAGGACTTGCTCAGTTTAAAGCCTTGGGTCTCACATAACCTCATTCATCGTTGTCATGCCCCTAAACCTCATACTCCTGACAGCCTCTGTTTAACCCATTGATTCCTAACATGCTCAGAGACTTCGATTTCTTTTTTTTTTTTAATTTTTTTTTAATGTTTTATTTATTTCTAGGAGAGAGAGAGAGAGAGAGACAGCATGAGCAGGGGAGGGTCAGAGAGAGAGAGAGTCACAGACTGAAGCAGGCTCCAGGCTCTGAGCTGGTAGTCAGCACAGAGCCCGACGCGGGGCTCGAACCCACAAACCGTGAGATCATGACCTAAGCGAAAGTCGGACGCTTAACCGACTAAGCCACCCAGGCGCCCCACAGAGACTTCGATTTCATTGGCCAAGACATCACTATTGTGTTTCCGGCTCACCAGATGATTCTAGTGGGCACCCAGGGCTGAGAACCATCTTTCATTAATGCCACTTCTCCAGTCTCAGGTTCAGTTTTATGTACAGCTGAAGTGCTCTGAATCTAAACAAGAATATAGGCAGACATGCAATAAAAATTAGTAATAACCAACACTAATTGAGATTTGCATGTTCCATGCACACTGCAAGGTGTTTTACATGCATTATCTCATTGTATCCACTCAGTCTTATGAGATAGAGAATAATCTCTCTTTCTCACAGGTATGAAAACTGAGGCCCAGAGAACTTAGCTTTGTTGTCCAAGGTCATGCATCTAGCATGTGGTTAAATGGGACTTGAACCCAGGTATGTCGGACTCCACAATTCCATGCACTTAACATGCTATACATTGTTATGGAGCCATGAGTGTAAGAGATCTCACCTATTGTCCATTTCCCAACCCTTTTTAGGCCCTGATACATTTTTTGTCAGGCCCTACCAGGTGACATTTGGGTGGGGTTTTGTATTTAAGCCACCTCTTAGTGTCTCTTGGGATTTTGTTTTTAAACTACTTCCTACTGTCTCTTATGCCATCTATGGCATTTTAATATATGTTGTATGACACACACAGAGATCACACCCTGGTATATATCTGTAGGTGTATAATGGGGTGTGACCTAAATATGTGTTCACAAATTGCACACTGTGCATTTGGTGTTTATATCTATATACACACCTATATTTCATACCCATATAAAAGTTGCAGAGCTAGCACTGTGACCTGAGGCAAATCAACCTAAATTTGTTAACTCCTTTTTATCATCTCTAAAATGGGAAAATGATGATTGCTATTCCCCCCCCTTTTTTTAAATGTTTGTTTATTTTTGAGAGAGGGAGGGAGAGAGAGAGAGATAGACAGGGCGTGAGCGGGGAAGGGGCAGAGAGAGAGGGAGACACAGAATCTGAAGCAGGCTCCAGGCTCTGAGCTGTCAGCACAGAGATGGATGCAGAGCTTGAAGCCACAAACTGCAAGATTATGACCTGAGCTGAAGTTGGACGCTTACCCGACGAAGCCACCCAGGTGCCCCAATGCTTGCTTTTTCTAACTGCATGATTATCTGAGGATCAAATAGGTCCCAAATGCAGCGAGAGTCTTGAACATACATATTTTGCCTGCTAATGAGCTGGCATTGTCTCTTACAGAGTAATGCTGCATTTCTGTGTCTCCCAGGAGTCAGCCGTGATTCCCCCTTCCCTTGCTTTCTCATCTATTGACACACCTTTGGATTCTGTGTAATATGCATGGGTCAGAGGTCATGAATTTAATAGAAAGCAGAGGAAAGGACAGAGGAAAGGGAAAGAGTGGGAGAGGCCTTTTTAGAGTTTTACAATTTGCACAGCGCCAATTTGTTTTACTACAAAACAAGTCACTGTTGGCTCGGATAGAAGGAAATGGGCCTTTTTTATACATGGTTGGGCTGTAAATTGCAATAACATTTTGGAGAGCTAGTTTTTCCATTGGAGATCAGTCTAGTGATCACATTTTGTTGTTTGTTTGTTTGTTTGTTTTTAAATGTTTATTTATTTTGGAAAGAGAGAGAGAGAAAGCAAGTGTGAGTGGTGGAGGGGCAGAGAGAGATTAGACACAGAATCCACAGCAGGCTCCAGGCTCAAGCCACAACGCTGGGCTTGAACTCAAAGACTGCGAGATCATGACCTGAGCCAAAGTCCGACGCTTAGCCTGCTGAGCCACCCAGGCGCCCCATAGCGACCTCATTTTGTAATAAATACAAAATGTAAAAATGTCAGCTCTTATATATATCAAGATTTAGCAGAAGAAGATATGAAAAAAATAGATAACGAATAGCAGTGGATATCCCTGGCAGGTGGGAGCGTCTGGGAGGCAAAGTTTTTGGTTTTTAGTTTGTATTCTTCTGGATGATTTGAACTTGCCTACAGGCATTTTTTTTTTTTCCAAAAAACAAGAGAAGTGCTGAGGATAGCTAGATATGCTCACATCAGCCGTGCTCCTGTGTTCTTAATCCTTGGCTCCTCTCCGCAGAGCATGCCCACAGTCCCAGGAGGGTGCTGACCCCTGCCTGACAGGCCCTCCTCGAGCTGCCCTGCTCTGCAGTCCATTACCAGCTGCTTAAGCAGCAGGTTCCCAGTGGCTGGTCAGCTGGAACTGCTTCACGAGAACAAACAGGAAGGATGTGGTAGCGGGTGCAGCCTGCCCCACTGGCCTCATCGACAGAGGAAAAAAAAACATTTAAATCTTACAATGTTGAGGAGAACTTCTTGCCATTAAATAACTCCCTCCAGCCTCTGCCTGGAGAGGGGAACAAGCCAGCTTTAGGTTTCCTCGGAGGAACCTTTGCATTTGCATGTGGTATAAGCCTTCCCAAGCCTCCAGTCCCAGGTCCTGATGACTTGTCCTCCACACTTCCTCGGGGCTTTGATTCTGCAGGCTAAATCTCCTGATGATCCTCATCCCCTCTGTGAAACCAGAGCCCCCTCCACAGCAAAGTGGACTTCCCCACCATTCAGGCAGCTAGCCTTCCCTGATGCAGGATGCTGGAAGGAGCTCAGGGCACAGAGAGATAAAGGGAGGCAATGAACTAGGGTGAAAGTTCCTGGTAGAGGAAAGCAAATCGCTGCTCTGACACTTCCTGGCAGGATGGCCATAGGCAAATTACTTCACCTCTCTGGGCCTAAATTTCCTCATCTGTAAGACAGGGAACATAAACCTGCCTGACTTATAGGGTTGGAGGTGCTGCTACCTATAAAGGGCTTAGTACCATCTGCTTGGAAAGAAGAAGGCTCAGTAAGTGCGACCTGTATGTGTACCTGGAGCCTCATTCGTGTTCATGTCCCACAATGGCAGTGGTTCAGAGTTTGGGCTCTTATTTATTACACGTGTGACTTTGGGCAAACCTCCTTGGGCCTCCGTTTTCCCCTGGGCAAAATGAATATAAGGATTCCATCTCATATGAAATCTTGTAAAGATGAGCTGACATCATGCACATAAAACAGTAAGGTGTGTGGACACAGGCATTCAGGATATGGGAGCAGTTACAGTTTGCTGATGAAAAATTGGCATGTTTCCTGTAAAACGTAGGAGTTTTGCAAAACCAGTTCCAACCCCCCGCCTGCCCACTCCCCAAAGGCTCAGATAATGAGCTGCCGACTCCAATATGAAATCTACTCCTGAACTCATGTGCTGTAAGGTGTTCCTGTCTTCATGCCCTTCTTTCTCACTCTTCCGGCTTCTCCTTCTCTCCCTGCCTAGGCCTCTCATTAGTCCAATTAGTAAACCATTGCTGTCACTTCAGTTCAGCCCCAGGACCAGCGTCCCTTGTGGATGCACTGTTATGCTGGGGAAGTGAGTTGGGAGGGCACCCTCATTTCCACAGTGGAGTGGAGCTAGGACCTGGGTTTGGCAGGAGATGAACCTCCCTGGGCCCCAGGCTCTTAGGACATCAACACAATAATCAGTGAGAACTTCATTACACAGAATGAGAGTCTGGCTGTTTGGCAGATCACCAGGGTCCCATTTAGGGGCGGGAAGGTTCTGGCCTGGAGATAATGATCAGCCTGAGGCCTCTGCCTTTCTGTGCACTGGCCTTCAGCTCCCCCTTGAACATGGGCGCATACACACACACACACACACACACACACACACACAATGCAGGCACGCACACAATTTCCCTGGGCTTTTCATCAGCTAAAGAGTTTGTGGGTACATTCCAGGCCTGAAAGGCTAGTGAGCGGAGTGAAGCAGAAGCTGGAGGGCCCAGAAACGCATGAGTGCTCCTGCTGATTGCTGAGAATAACCAAGCCCTGAGGTTCCCAAGAGCCCATTAAACTATCACAAGCGTCTCATCCATAGTGAAAGCAGGGCCCCCCACCCCCACCCCTACCTCTGGCCCTGAAAAGATAAGGGAGCAGGCCTGGGGAGTGGCCCAGCTAGCTGAAAACAAGAAAATGGGACTATTGGGTTAGCTTGGAAGCTCCAGGCTGGTTTGTTGGGTACACATGGAGTCAGCATTTACAACCTCCTCCCCAACATCCTATGGTGTGAAAGTGAAGTTTATGCTGAGGACAGGGGAAGGGACGGGACACAGTTTGATGGGAAGTTAGTTCCCCAGCCAGTTACATCATACATACCTGTTCAGGCGTACATTTAGGGAAAATGGGGTTCCTATCAAAGTCATTGCACTGATGCCTGGCTCCCACCTGCTGCCCTTCAGCACTTCTATTTGCTACCTAGAATTATGAGCTTCTGCGCTGGCCTTAGCCCAATGTGGGGATGGCTAACTTTTTCTTCCACTTCTTTGTCTAATACCCCATGACCACAAAAACATGCGTGCTGTGTATAATAGACTTCACAGTAGGTCTCAGAGTACAGGTCTCAAAATATGGTCCATGGGGCAGCTGCATCGGTATCACCTGGGAACTTGTTAGAAATGCAGATTCTCCAGTGTTACCCCAGGCCTACAGAATTAGAAACTCTGGGGCCAGCTCAACAGTTTGTTTATTAACAAGCCCTTCAAGTGATTCTGATACCTGCTGAAATTTAAGGACTGTTACTGTATGTTTGAGGATAACTTGAAAAAAAATTACAGTGTAGGGAAGGAGAGTAAATTCAAGCAAAATTGTAAATAGGAAAGTTTTTGCAAGCCCATCGGAATATAAAAAGGGTTTTTCATGGAGTTTTGCTTCCTTCTCGGGAGGCCCACATGAAGACATTGATTTCTTCCCATATAAAAACAATCCTAAGCATGTGCTCACACATATAACACACACACACACACACACACACACACACACACAAACCCCACCCACAGAGGCCACAACGTTCTTGAATTTGGTGTTTACCATTTATATGCAAGCTTTTATTACATATTTACACATAGGATTTTTCCCCCCATACTTTAAACTTTGTGTATTTTGGACGTATCAGACATATCTGCTGGCAGTTTGGTTTTTTCCATTTATCATTAAGTTTTAAGATTCATTTTAGGTGCTACTACATCTATTTTCTTGTTGGTGGACTTTTAGGTTGATTTGAATTTCCTCCTCCCCCCCATTTTTATTTAAATTCCAGTTAGTTAAGAGGTGCCTGGGTGGCTCAGTTGAGCATCCGACTTCAGCTCAGGTCATGATCTCACAATTGTGAGACCTGAGACCCACATTGGGCTCACTGTTGTTGGTGTGGAGCATGCTTTGATCCTCTGTCCCCTACTCTCTTTGCCCCTCCCCGGCTTGTTTGCGTGCTTCCACTCTCTCTCTTTCTCTCAAAAATAGACATTAAAATATAAAATTATAGTTAGTTAGCATTCAACTTTCAACTATTATAAATAAACCTGCAATTAACACTCAAGTGTATCGATGTATAAGGGTTTCTCTAGGATAGCAATCCCTATCAAAATAGCGCCAGCATTCTTCACAGAACTAGAACAAACAATCCTAAAATTTGTATGGAACCAGAAGAGACCCTAAATAGCCAAAGAAATCTTGAAGCTGGAGGCATCACACTCCCAGACTTCAAGCTGTATTACAAAGCTGTAATCATCAAGACAGTATGGTAGTGGCAGAGAAACAGACACTCAGATCAGTGGAACAGAATAGAGAACCCAGAAATGGACCCACAAAGGTATGGCCAACTAATCTTTAACAAAGCAGGAAAGAATATCCAATGGAATAAAGACGGTCTCTTCAGCAAATGGTGCTGGGAAAGCTGGACAGCGACGTGCAGAAAAATGAGCCTGGACCATTTTCTTACACTATACACAAAAATAAACTCAAAATGGATGAAAGACCTAAATGTAAGACAGGAAGCCATCAAAATTCTAGAGGGAAAAGCAGGCAAAAACCTCTTTGACCTTGGCTGCCACAACTTCTTACTCAACATGTTTTTGGGGCAAGGGAAACAAAATAAAAAATGAGCTGTTGGGACCTCATTAAAAAAAAAAAAAAAAAAAAAAAAGCACTGCACAGCAAAGGAAACATTCAGCAAAACTTAAAGGAAACCAATGGAAAGGGAGAAGATATTTGCAAATGACATATCAGATAAAGGGTTAGTATCCAAAATCTATAAAGAACTATCAAACTAAACACTCAACAACCAAATAATCCAGTGAAGAAATAGGCAAGACATGAGTAGACACTTCTCCAAAGAAGACATCCAGATGGTCAGTAGACACATGAAAAGATGCTCAACATCACTCATCATCAGGGAAATACAAATCAAAACCACAATGAGATACCACCTCACACCTGTCAGAATCGCTAACATTAACATCTCAGGCAACAACAGATGTTGACGAGGATGCAGAGAAAGAGGATGTCTTCTGCACTGCTGGTGGGAATGCAAACTGGTGCATCCACTCTGGAAAACAGTTGGAGGTTCCTCAAAAAATTAAAAATAGATCTACCCTATGACCCAGCAGTTGCACTACTAGGTATTTACCCAAGGAATGCAGGTGTGCTGTTTTGAAGGGGCACATGCACCCCAATGTTTACAGCAGCACTATTGACAATAGCCAAAGTATGGGAAGAGCCCAAATGTCCACTGACAGAGGAACGGATAAAGAAGGTGTATATGGAAGATGTACATTGTATCCTCCAATGTGGATGTAAGTGGAGGGTATCATGATAAATAAAATCAGTCAGTCAGAGAAAGACAAATATATGACTTCACTCATATGAGGAATTTAAGATACAAAACAGATGAACATAAGGGAAGGGAAGCAAAAATAATATAAAAACAAGGAGGAAGACAAAACCTAAGAGACTCTTAAACATAGAGAACAAACAAAGGACTGCTGGAGGGGTTGTGGGAGGGGAGATGGGCTAAATGGTAAGGGGCATTAAGGAATCTACTGAAATCATTGTTGCACTATATGCTAACTAACTTGGATGTAAATTAAACAATAAATAATTTAAAAATTAAAAATTAAAATAAAAAAAGTTTCTGTAGGATATATACCTATGAATGGAATTACTGGATTATAGTAATGTGAATCTTCAGCTTTGCTAGATCTTTCCAAGTTATTCTTCAAAGTGGTTACATTAATTTAAGCTGCTACAAAAACAAGGTATGAGTTCCTGTTGCTCATGGCCAACATTTGGTATTGTTAGACTTTAATATTTGTGTTACATTTGTCAACTTTTAGATGTGAATGGTATTTTGGGGGGGTAGTTTTAATTTGCCCCCCAGTTTAATTTGCATTCATCTGATTAATATTAAAGTTGAATATTTTTTTATTGTTTATTTGGCCATTTGGTTACTTCTGTGATTTCATGTTTATTTCCTTTGTTTTTCTATTGGGTTGTTTATCTTTTCTCTACTGAGCTGAGGAATTTGTTTTAATGTTTATTTTTGAGATAGAGCACTAAGATGGAGGGGCAGAGAGAGCGGGAGGGAGAGAATCTCAGCACAGAACCTGACACGGGGCTTGATTTCAGATCTCACTGTGAGATCATGACCTGAGCCAAAATCAAAAGCCAGATGCTTTACCGACTGAGCCACCCAGACGCCCTGAGGAATTTTTAATATACTCTGGGTAGGCATCATAAATAGCTTCATCCGTTCATAGCTCCTGTTTCATATTATCTATGGTGTTTTGTGGTATAGATATTTTTCATTTTAATATAGGCAGATTTATCGACATTTTCCCATCTAGTTGGTGCTCTTTGAGCCATGGGTACAAAATATTTCTGTGTCAGTGAAGGCTGGGATGCCATAACAAAGAGACCCCAAAATGCTGTACATTAAAGAACAGATACATTTATTCTCTCATAAAACAGTCCCGAAGATTGCTGAGGTGGCTTTGCTATACATAGACATTTGGGGACCCGGGTTCATGCCATCTGCTGAGTCTGCCCCACCTTGGGTGTATCACCATGGGATAGTCAAGGCTCAATTGCTGCCATATTCAAATTCCAACCAGCAAGAAAGTGAAGGAAGTCATGGCGGAGGCCTACCTAACCTAACTGTAATTGGCAGTCCGCATTTCTGCTTATATCCCATTGTGAGAAATTAATTTCATTATGAGACCTATCTGCATTGTGGTTATTATGGCAGAATGGGAGAATAGATTGGTGAGCAAACAGGAATAGTTTCTGTCTACCTTCTCTACCCCAAGGTCTTTATTCCATTAGCGTTTTATGTTCATTATTAATGTGAGTTAGGGGTCTCTTTTATTTTATTTTTTTACATTCCAGCATATTTGTTGTTTGTATTGTGACCTGTGTCTTATATCAAGCTCCTTGTGGGTGTGACTTGATTTCTGGACTCTCTGATCTGTTCTTGTTGTTTATCCTTATATCTCTTCTCACTTTCTTAATAGCTCGAGTAGTATTTTATAAGTCTTGTTTGGAAGAATCAGCCCCTTGACTTAATTTATTTTTTTATAAAGATAGTCTTGGTTCTTCTTGGACCTTTGCTCTTTATAACTTTATTTATTTATATTTTTTGGTGTTTATTTATTTTTGAGACAGAGAGAGAAAGAGCATGAGTAGGGGAGGGGCAGAGAGAGGCAGAGAGAATCTGAAGCAGGCTCCAGGCTCTGAGCTGTCAACACAGAGCCGGATGCAGGGCTTGAACTCACAAACTGGGAGATCATGACCTGAGCCGAAGTCAGATGCCCAACTGACTGAGCCACCCAGGCACCCTTGCTCTTTATAATTTTAGAATCAACTTGTCAAGTTTCATAAAATTCTTTCTTGGAATTGTGCTGTATTTATGTATTCATTTTGGCAGATTTGTCAGTTTTAACCTTTCTATCATAAACTATAACATAAAGAAAAATGTAAAAAATATAAATCTACATTTCGGTTGTTAAACAAAACCCATGTAACCACCCTCCGGGTCAAGAAACAGATTTTGCTGGAACTCCTGAAGTTCCCTGTATGGTCCTTACTAATCACAATCATTCTCCTCCTCCTGCATAGAGGTCACCACTCTTAGCTTTTCTAGGAATAATTGCCTTTTCTTTATAGTTTACTGTCTGTGTATGCATCTCTCAATGAAATTTCCTTTGTAAGCTTTATATGAAAAAAATAATTTGGATAATTGGCTCAATATTATGCTTGGGTTGTTTCCACTGTTGGGCAATTATAATAAGGCTGCTGTCTATGTTTTGGTGCATAAGCATGCCCATCTCTAAAGGGTAGACCTAAAAGTGGAATTGCTGCATCATGATATATGTACATTTTCTGCTTTATTAGATAATCCCATGCTGTTTTCCAAAGTGGTTATGCTAATTCCCATTCCCATTAGCCTTTGATGAGACACCTCATTGCTCCATTTTCTTTTCTTTTTATTTTGAATTTTTAAAAATGTTTATATTTTTTGAGAGTGAGGTAGAAGGAGAGAGAGAGAGAGAGAGAGAAAGAGCTCACTGACAGCAGTGAGCTGGACGTGGGGCTCAGACTTGCAAACTGAGAGATCATGACCTGAGCTAATGTCAGTTGCTCAACAGACTGAGCCACCCAGATGCCCCTCATTGCCCCATTTTCTTACCAACACTTGAGATTGTCAGGTCTTATAATTTTCATCAGTCTGATAAGAATAATTGTATTTCATTGTGTTTTAATATGCCACTTTCCTGACACATAATGAGCTCAAACAAGGTCTCACATGTTTTTTAGCTATTTGTATTTTTTTTTTTTGAAGTACACCTTAAAATTTATGCCTATTTTTCTTTTGGATTGTTTACCTCAGTTTACTTTACCTCATTTATTTGTAGTAATTCTTTTCAAATTCAGGATCCTTTGTTGGTTATGTATGTTGTAAGTATCTTTTTTACATATCTTTTGAGAATGAAAGTTTATTCTGATGTATACATATTTATTATTGTTTTCTTTTATGGTGAATGATTTTTTTCATTTGTTTTAAGATATTCTTCTGTATTCCAAAATGAAAAAGATAATCTTTACTTCTAAAAGACAGTCTTTATTATTAGGTCTTGAATTGATTTTGCATATGGTGTGAGAAGGGATTCAGTTTCATTTTTTTCCTGTATGATTATCTAATGATCTCAGCTCCATTTATTGAAAAGCCTGTCTTTTCTCCAATGATCTGAAGTTCTAGCTGTTCAAAATCAAATGTACAGCTAAATCTCTGATATGCACCAGAGTCTACTTAACTTCCCCTGTGGCAGTACTACACCTTTTAATCACTATAGTTTTATTTTATCTTACTTTTTATTTTTACTTAAAAGTTTTTAAAATGCTTATTTATTTTTGGGAGAGAGGGAGACAGAGCATGAGCGGGGAGGGGCAGAGAGAGAGGGAGACACAGAATCGGAAGCAGGCTCCAAGCTCCGAACTGTTAGCACAAAGCCCGATGTGGGGCTTGAACCCATGGACCATGAGATCAGCACCTGAAAAAAAAAATTAAATTATGATCTGAGCTGCAGTCGGATGCTTAACTGAGCCACCCAGGCACCCCTAATCACTATAATTTTAACACCTATCTTTTTTTTTGCATTTATTTATAATTTTTAGTAATCTCTACACCTAACGTGGGACTCAAACTCACCATCCCACGCTCAAGAGTTGCACTTTTCTGACTGAGCCAGCCAGGTGCCCCCTTAATATCACTTAATACCTCGTAAAGCAAATTTTTCTACATTTTCTGCTGTTATTTTTCCCTTGAAATACCATGTACATTTGGAATTTTTACTAAGATTGCATTAATTCTACAAATCACTCTGGGAGAATTAACATCTTTATGATAATGACTTTTCTGATCTAAAAGCAAAGTATAACTCTCCAGCTACTTAGGCCTTTTAAGAAATACTTTTTAATAACGTTTTTTAAAAAAAAATGATTATTTTTTCAAGAGAGAGGGAGGGGAGGGGAGAAAAAGAGAGAATCTCAAGCAGGCTCTGCATTGTCAGCATAAGGCCTGACGTGTTCTAACTCACGAACCATGAGATCATGACCTGAGCCAAAATCAAGAGTTGGGCACTTAATTGACCGAGCCACCCAAGAACCCCTCAATAATATTTTATTATGTTCTCTGTATGCTTTTTCTCTTGCACTTCTTTGATTGGGGTATCTTTTAATTCTGTCTTTTAGTTTTTAATTGCTATTGCACATGCTGTCTTTTATTTTTATTATTTTTTATTATTATTATTATTATTTTATTTTTTTTAATGTTTATTTTTGAGAGAGAGAGAGACAGGGTGAGTGGGGGAGGGACAGAGAGCAAGGGAGTCACAGAATCCGAAGCAGCTCCAGGCTCTGAGCTGTCAACACAGAGCCTGACTTGGGGCTCAAACCCATGAACCATAAAATCATGACCTGAGGTGAAATCAGACACTTACCTGACTGAGCCACCCAGGCGCCCCATATGCTGTCTTTTAAAAATTGTATTTTATATTTGCTGATTTATTAGATTAACAGTTGACTTTATTTTGTTGATCCTGTAGTCAGAAATTTGTTAAGCCTTTTAAATAATTCCAGTAGTTTACTTGAAGATTCTTTTTGGATGCTTTTCTTCAATCATATCCTGGATGAGTAAGGATAGTTTTGTATCTTTTAAAATCCTTATACCTTTTACAACTTTGCTTGAACTGGTTAAGACCTCTTGCTACACTGGCTACAACCTCTAGTACTCTGCTGTATGGAAGCAGTGATAGGCAAAGATCTTTGTCTTGATTCTAAATGTAAAATGAGTATTAAAAAGTATTTAATTAGCAGTGTGCCCGGATGTCTCAGTCAGTTAAGCATCTGACTCTTGATTTTGGCTCCGGTCATGATCTCATGGTTCATGAGAACAAGCCTTGTGTGGAGCTCAGCACTGGCAGTGTGAAGCCTGCTTGGGATTCTCTCTCTGTCCCTCCTCAGCTTGCGTGTGCAGGCATGCATTTTCTCTCTGAAAATAAATAAATAAACATTAAAAAAATAATTAGCTTTAAAATTTTTTTAAATGTTTATTTATTTTTGAGAGAGAGAGAGCGAGTGAGCAAGGGAGAGACAGAGAGAAAGGGAGACAGAGGATCTGAAGTGAACTCTGTGCTGACAGCAGAGAGCCCAATGTGGGGCTGGAACTCACGAACTGTGAGATCATGACCTAAGCCGAAGTTGGTTGCTTAATGGACTGAGCTACAGCTACCTAGGTGTCCCTAATTAGCTTTTTAAGAAAGTAGACTACACACTCAGCATGGAGCCCAATGTGGGGCTTGAACTTCATGACCCTGAGATCAAGATCTGTGCAGAGATCAAGAGTCAGGTGCTTAACTGACCAAACCACCAAATGTCCCAGTATAATAAGTATTTTAAATGTTTATATTATATTGCATTTTAAAGAAATATTGCATTTTTTAAAAAGTTTATTTATTTTGAGAGAGCCCAATGCTAGGCTCAAAGTCACAAATCATGAGATCATGACCTGAGCCAAAATCAAGAGTCGGTCACTCAACTGACTGAGCCAACCAGATGCCCCTATTACATTTTTAAAGAGATTTTTAAAAAGTATTCTCTACACTCACATGGGGCTCATAACCCCCAAATCAAGAACTGAACACTCTATTGACTGAATCAGCCAGGTGCCCCTAGTATATTGTATTTTAAAAATATATATGTGTATGATGTCTAACACATATATGATATGTATCTCATATAGTAGATATTTACTTATATTTCATGGTATGTGTGACTTATATATCATATAGTGTATATATGTGTTAAAGAAGAAAAATTGTACAACTATTTTAGTAAATGAAAAAATACATACGTTATATTTATAAGATATATGTAATATATACAACATATACAACAATAACCTATATAACATGTACATACGCACATATTATATCTGATAATGTAGTAAATTGCTGGTACTCTCTGATTTACTTATTAAGGAGTGCATTCATGCTGTTGCTGTGCAGATGGTTCTGAGGGGAATAAGGCTGGAAAAGAGTTTAGTTAGGATGCTACTGAAGTGGTATTAGGTGAGACATGCTTGTGTCTTGAGCTGGAGTGGCGGTAACAGAGATGAGGAGAAGCAGTCAGTTTTTTTTTTTTTCTTCCAACATTTTATTTAAATTCAAGTTAGTTAAGGGGCACCTGGGTGGCCAGTTGGTTAAACATCCAACTTCAGCTCAGGTCATGATCTCACAGTTCATGAGTTCAAGTCCCACCCTGGGCTCTGTGCTGACAGCTCCGAGCCTGGAGCTGCTTCCGATTCTGTGTCTTTCTCTCTCTCTCTGCCCCTCCCCCACTCATGCTGTCTCTCTCTCTCAAAAATAAATACACATTAATAATTTTTTAGAAAATTCAAGTTAGTTAACACATACTGTAGTATTGGTTTCAGGAATAGACTTTAGCGATTCATCACTTACACTTACATATAACACACAATGTTCGTCAGAATGAGTGTCCTTCTTAACGCCCGTCACCCATTTAGCCCATCCCCCCAACTCCCCTCCAGCATCCCTCAATTAGTTCTCTATAGTTAAGAGTCTCTTATGTTTTGTCTCCCTCTCTGTTTTTATCTTATTTTATTTTTACTTCCCTTCCCCTATGTTCATCTATTTTCTTTCTTAAATTCCACATTTGAGTGAAATGATTTGGTATTTGTCTTTCTCTGACTTATTTCACTTAGCATAATACACTGTAGTTCCATCCATGTCATTGCAAATGGCAAGATTTCACTCTTTTTGAAGGCTGGGTAATATTCCATTGTGTCTGTATACCACATCTTCTTTATCTGTTCATTAGTTGATGGACATTTGGACTCTTTCTATAACTTGGCTGTTGTTGATAGTGCTGCTATAAATGTAGGACTATATGTGCTCCTTTGAATTTGTATTTTTGTATTCCTATATAAATACTTAGTAGTGCAATTGCTGGGTTGTAGGGTAGTTCTATTTTTAGGTTATTGGGAATCTCCATACTGTTTTCCAGAGTGGATGCACCAGTTTGCATTCCCACCAACAGTGTAAGAGGGTTCCCTTTTCCTCACATCCTCAACAGCATCTGTTGTTTCCTGAGTTGTTAATTTTAGCCATCCTGACAAATGTGAAGTGGTATCTTGTTGTGGTTTTGATTTGTATTTTCCTGGTGATGAGTGATGCTGAACATTTTTTCATGTGTCTATTAGCCATTGGTATATCTTCTCTGGAGAAATGTCTGTTCATGTCTTCTGCCTCTTTCTTCCTTCCTTTCTTCCTTCCTTCCTTCCTTCCTTCCTTCCTTCCTTCCTTCCTTTCTTTCTTTCTTTCTTTCTTTCGAGAGCGAATGTAAGTGGGGCAGGGGCAGAGAGAGAGGAGGACAAGGATCTGAAGCAGACTCGGTGTGGACAGCAGAGAACCCAGTGTGGGACTTGAACTCACGAACCATGAGATCATAACCTGAGCTTAAGGAGATGCTTAACCGAGTTACTCAGACACCCCATCTTCTGTCCATTCCTTACCAGGATTATTTATTTTTTAGGTGTTGAGTTTGATAAGTTCTTTATAGATTTTGGATACCAGTCCTTTATCCAATATGTCATTTGCAAATACCTTCTTCCATTCCATAGGTTGCCATTTACTTTTGCTGATTGTTTCCTTCACTGTGCAGAAGTCCTAATAGTTCACCTCTGCTTTTATTTCCCTTGTCTCCAAGGGCGTGTCTAGTAAGATGTTGCTATAGCTGAAGTCCAAGAGGTTGCTGCCTGTGTTCTCCTCTAGGGTTTTGATGGTTCCCTGTCTCACATTTAGGTCTTTCATCTATTTTGAATTTGTTTTTGTGTATGGTGTAGCTTCGAAGGTGGTCCGGTTTCACTCTTCTGCATGTCACTGTCCAGTTTTCCCAACACCATTTGTTGAAGAGACTGTATTTTTTCCATTGGGTATTTTTTCCTAAGAAGCAGTCAGTTTTAAGGTACGTTTTAGATTTGCTGAGGGACTGGATATGGGGTAACAGTTGGAAGCAGATGGAGAATAAAGGGAAAGAGAAGACTCACAGAGAAGTTCTAGATTTCTGGTTTTAGATTTTTTGTAAAAAAATTGTGGTAAAATATATATAATATAAAATTTACCATTTCAACCATTTTTAAGTTACATTTCAGTGTCATTAGGTATGTTTCTGTTGTTTTGGGACCACCAGCATTACTCATCTCCAGAAATTTTTCATCATCCCAACTGAAACTTAGTATCTATTAAACAATAACTCCCTATCTCCTCCTCCCCCCAGCCTCTGTCAACCACCATTCTATTTTTCTGACTCTATGAATTTGACTACTTTAGGTACCTCATGTAAATGGAATTAATGATATTTATTTTTTGTGACTGGTTTTCATTTTACTTAGTATAATGTCTTCAAGTGTCATCCATGTTGTAGCGTGTATTGGCATTCCCTTCCTTTTCAAGGCTGAATAATATTGCATTGAGTGTATATAACACATTTTCTTTATCCGTTCATCAACTGATGGACACTCGGGTTGCTTCCAGCTTTTGGTTACTGTGAATAATGCTGCTATGAACAGGGTGTGCAGATGTATCTTCAAGTCCTTGCCTTTTTTTTAAAAAAAGAAAAATATTTTTTCTTTTAAAAATGTTTATTTACTAATTTTTGAGAGAGAGCAGGAGAAGGACAGAGAGGGAGACAGAATTCCAAGCAGGCTCCATGCTGTTACCATAGAGCCTATCGCGGGGCTCAATACCACGAACTGCAAGATCATGACCTGAGCCAAAACCAAGAGTCAGATGCTTAACCGACTGAGCTACCCAAGTGCTCTTATTGTTTATGTTTTTGAGGAAATGCCACACCATTTTCCATAGCAGCCCACCATTTTACATTCCTGCCAACAGTGCACAAGAGTTCCAATTTCATATCCTCACCAGCACTCTTTATTTTTTAAATTTTTGTTTATTAGTTATTTTACAATAGTAATACTGATGGGTGTGAGGTGGTATCTCACTGTGTTTTGATTTGCATTTCCTTAATGATTAAGAATGTTGAGCATTTTTTCATGTGCTTATCGACCATTGTATATCTTCTTTCGAGAAGTATCTAAGACCTTTGCCCATTTTTCAATGTTTTTTTTTTTTTTGTATTATTGCATTGTAGGAGTTCTTTATATATTCTAGATATTAACCCTTTAGAGATACATGATTTACAATATTTTCTCCTATTCCAAACATTGTCTTTTCACTATGTTGATAGGATCTTTTGTGCACAAAAGTTTTTAATGATGAAGCCCAATTTATCTGTTTTTATTCTGGCTTTAGATTTTGCTTCAGTGAGTAATAATTATTATTTCTTGTTTGCTTTTGCAGGAAAAGGAGATAGAGGAAGGAAGAGATGGAAGGAGACAAATGCATTCTAGATAGATTTGTGCTTATTCAGTAAGATAAGTGGTGAAGTTTTTTATTTCATTTTTTAAAATTAAGCTTTTGATTTTAATCTCAGTATAGTTAACATACAGTGTAATGTTAGTTTTAGGTGTACAGTATAATGATTCAATACTTCTATGCAGTATTCATCACATCACAGCAAGCGCCCTCCTTAATCCCCATCATCTATTTAACCCATCCCCTCCCCCACCTCTCCTCTGGTAACCATCAGTTTGTTCTCTGTAGTTAAGAGTCTGTTTCTTGGTTTGCCTTTCTTTTTTTTTTTTTTTCATTTGCTCATTTGTTTTGTTTCTTAAATTCCACATTCGAGTGAAATCATATGGTATTTGTCTTTCTCTGACTTATTTTGCTTAGCATTATACTCTCTAGCTCCATCTATGTTGGTGCAAATGGCAAGATTTCATTCTTTTTTATGGCTGAATAACATTATATGTATATGTGGGTAGATATATGTGTGTATATATATGATATGATAATATCACTTGGGCTGCTTTCATAATTTGGCTATTGTAGATAATGAGAAGCAGTGAAGTTAAGAATAATTTAGTCAGTAACAAATATTCATTTACTATCTCTTATATTCCCGACACTGCACTTAGCACCAGGGATATAAAATGAGTATGGAGATTTTTTTATTTAGCAGAAGGACAACCAGAAAAAGTTACTTTCAGCACAATGGGATGTAATTGACATATATGAATATAAAGGAATGCCATGGACTGTGGTTGAAAAATGGAAGTGGAAACCACTAAATGTCTAGAAGAGTCAGAGAAATCTTTAAAGAGGAATAACATAGAAAGAGAGTAAGAAATGTCTGGCCAGAGAAGGTGCGGAAGGACAACCTGTAGAAGGAACAGCATGTACAAATAAGTATAGACATGTGTGGCTCAATGTATGAAAGGCAAATAATTTCCTGTGGCTGGAATATGGAGAAAATGGTGAGGAGATAATGGGAAATGTGGGGGAGGTAGTTAGGATGTACCCTAACTGTGGAATCTTCAATGGTAGAACCAAGAATTTGGAATTTGATATTACAGTCAATGGGAAGTCATTAAAAAATTTTTTTCCCCTATTTTCTGAAATAATCTATTTTCATTATAAAATGTTGGGGGAAAACATCAAAACCAAAATAAAAACCACTGGAAACATCAAAAAAATTTTAAAGATTTTATTTTTAAGTAATCTCTACACGCAACGTGAGGCTCGAACTCACAACCCCAAGATCAAGAGTCGTATGCTTTAATGACTGAGCCAGCCAGACTCAAATGTTTCTCTGGAGGGAGAAGCTAACAACAAACCTGTATCAGTATTTGGAAAAATAGTTCTGACAGGGAGGAGATGGGCTCAGAGGTTATTGCATTAAGACCCATGAGAGAGGAAGGTCTGAACAGAGACAATAGTAGTGTGGATGGAGAAGTGGGGAAAGATCTCAGACACTGCTTAGGAGAAATCAATAGAGCCCAGGGACTGATTGGATGTGGGAGGAAAGAAAGAGGGGAAAGTGAGAGTGACTTTGGGATATCTCATTTAGGAGAAGAGAATTGACCAGATTAGTTAGCTATGATTTAGCAAAGAGTGAAGTCCTGAGGTAAGGGGAGAAGGGGCAGCTAAATTTTAAGGGGATGGTGTTTATACAAAGGTCTGGTGTTTTTAAAAATGTCTGCAACAAGGGATCCAAAGGGAGCAGTTTTCTTTAGGAGTCTGGAGTTGGGCTATTCTCAGCTATGGGCTACACTGAATTCTAAAAACTCTGCCAGGTATTTGGCACCCAAGGATTGATTAGATAATTTTAGAACAATGAATGTAAAAACTCTTTATTCCATTGCTAATGAGAAATAGATCACTAAACTTTATTAAAAACATGTATTTACTAAATCTAGTTGGACATATGGGGCTTATTCCATGATTCTTTTTATTGCTGTAAAATAAAAATATCATACTAAAAGTTTTTTTTTTTACTTTATTTATTTTGAAAGAGAGAGAGTGGGGAAGGGGCAGAGAGAGAGGGAGAGGGAGAGAGAGAGAGAATCTCAAGCAGGCTCCACACTGTCAGCCCAGAGCCCAATGCGGGGCTCAAACTCACCAACCATGAGATCATGACCTGAACTGAAGTCAAGAGTTGGATGCTTACCCAACTGAGCCACCCAGGCATCCCCATAGTAAAAGTTTAAAAAGAAAAACTTTTAGGTCATTTTATCAAGTAGAGAGTAAAATAATGTCATCATCTCTTCACATATCATACATTTATTGTCTATTATATGCCAGGTACCGTGCTAGCCTGTATGGGGAATACAGAGATATATAAGATGCATATAAGTGCTAGGTAAGAATGGTAAAAAATAATGTGCAGGAGGAATTAAGGGCTGGGAGTGACTCTTGGATAGTGTAACCTATACAATTTATTGGAGAGGACACATGAATTTCTATCATGGCCACAGAGAAGCTCTGAAACTATAATCCAGAGAGGTACTAAGATACTCCTGCCTATGCCCAATTTCTTAGCGGAGGTTGTTAAGGATGCTCAACAGCCAGGAAAGGGAGATTAAGAGTAAGTTTCACTCTGCATCTTGGCTTTAAAAGTTTACTTTAGATTGGAACATTGGATATGTCTTGATTACAAGAAATGTTTCAATCTTAAAAATGGAAAATGGTTTTAAAAGCATAATTGTGACTCCAAACCTGCCATGGAAAGATTGATTTCAGTTACTTTCTAGGACAACCCTATGACCTAGGCATTATGATTTTTTTTTTAACCTGCTCAGACTTTTAATTCGTAAGAGTTAGAAAACCTATAGTAATGCCATTCTGCCTCTGTCTCCAGGTAATTGGCGTTGAAATAGAAATAACAGATCCAGGGGCGCCTGGGTGGCTCAGTCAGTTAAGCGTCTGACTTCAGATCAGGTCATGATCTCACAGTTCGTGGGTTCGAGCCCTGCATTGGGCTCTGTGCTGATGGCTAGCTCAGAGCCTGGAGCCTGCTTCGGATTCTGTACCTCTGTCTCTTTCTGACCCTCCCCTGCTCACGCTCTCTCTCTCTCTCTCTCAGAAGTAAATAAAAAACATTAAAAAAAAAAGAAATAACAGATCCAATAGAAATAATGGAGTGGCTTGTGCTAAGCCCCAAAGCAGCAAACCAAGATTAAATACCTAGCCTAATTTCAGTTTCAACCTCTCCCAGGACTGTGACTTTTAGTCAGTCGGTCTGGAATTACCTGGTTAGCACCAGTGAAGTAATGTGCCTGTTAGACCCCACTTTCCCCCCAAAGGAGGGTGACCTTTTGCTAGAAACTTCCTTTTTCTGCTCACTTCTGCCTACAAAAGCCTTCCATTGTGTACAGCTCCGCGGAGCTTCCTTTTACTTACTAGATGGGATGCGGCCCTCTTCATGAATGTTGTATAAAGCCAAATCGCCCTTCAAATGTACGCTGTTGAATTTTGTTTCTAACTCTTTAACCTCTCTGGGCTTGTTTACTCATCAGCAATAACTGTCTTGTCAATTTTACAGTCATTAAGAGACTAAACAAAGTAAAAGATGCTAACAGATGCAAAAGCTCTTTGAAACGTGGAAAAGCACGTGTAAGCCAACATCACTCTTATTCTCAGTCTTATTCCAAAACTTGGATATAATAGATTGCTGAGTGAGCATATCAGGTGGCCAGACTTTGCTCTTCCTAGCAGGTTTTCATAGCCTCTGCTCCAGTATAAAAAAAAATTTTATCACACCCAGCCTTCACTTTCTTACTTAACATCTTTATAAGTCACACTTGCTTTTCTGAGTGTGAGGATATAGGACAGCCTCGCTGAAACAGAACAGAGTATTTTCCTTAGAGACATGCTTTGTAGGTGCAGTTCCATCAACATTTCTTAAACTCCAGGCTAAAGAGAAGCTGGACGTACACAGATGAATAAACAGGGCCTTTGCTTTCAGGAGCTTAAGGGTTCAGCAACCAATAGTGATAACACGGAGTTGCCGCCCACTTGCAGGCTGCAGGAGCTGCAGACCAGCAGGAGGGGGCCGAGGCAGTCCCAGATGGGCTCTGGAGGCCAATGCCAGGTGGAAGTTCCAGGGCCCTTTCAGTGTTTGGAACTTGGAGGGTAGCCCTTCTATCATTCCGCTTGGAGTCCAGAAAAAAGATCCTTTCTATTACTCTAGTAGACATCCCTCAAGTCAAGACTTCGAACTCGCAAAGCTTTAGCAGCTATTCCTCTTAAGGAGCCACTGCGCCCTCCAGTGGACGACCAGCGGCGGAATCCCAAAGGGGCGTTACGAAATGCCGGACACCTTAAAGTCGTCCTTAAGAAACTCAGTCACTGGCTCCGCCTCCTCACGGAGTCCCGCCCCCAGCGCGACCTCTTTCTGCGGCACCGATTGGTTGGCTCTTGTGCGTGAAGACGTTGCGTCGCGGGGCGGGGCGGAGGAGCGTTGTCTGTAGGTCTTCAGTCGTCTGTCCTCGGCGGTCGCCGCCCCCACTGCTGCGCTGTATCCGCCCCTCTTTTCCCTTTAGAGGGTACAGGCGACAGTCGGGCCCTGGGGTGGGATCGTAGCCACCGAACGTCTCTGCCGAGCTGCCTTTTCTAGCTGGCGGCTCTTCTCGGCTGGGTCCAGGTCGGGGGGAAAATGGCGCCGGCGCCCCAAGGCGTCCGGGAGGAGCCGCCGCTGGATTGTCGGTCCGGACCTCATTCCCGGCTCGTCTTCCTCGCCCTGGCTGTCTTCTTGCTGCCGGCTGCTCGGGCAGGTCTCTGCCCCGCACCCTGCTCCTGCCGCATCCCTCTGCTGGACTGCAGTCGCAAAAAGCTACCAGCGCCGAGCTGGAGGGCGCTGTCGAGCCCGCTGCCCCCCGACGCTGCCGTCCTGTGAGTAGAGTTGCCCGGCGGGGATCCAAAGGAAAGGGAGCTCCGTCTCCAGGGGGACCGGAGGGGAACACACTTGGACGGAGGTTGCGGTCGGGAGCTTCAGTTCTGAAGAGAAATGCCATTACAGTGTCGTGAACTTTTGTTGAGGTGGAATGGGAGCCTAAAAAACTTGGAGTTAAGGTTCTGGCAATCAGTACGAATACCAGGGCTCAGATTCTTGGGGTCAGGGAGGTTGTGATTCCTGGACTGGGGAGGGTTGGGAACGGGGTGTTGTTAAGGGCTCACTGGACCTGGGCCTTGATTCTGGGTTGTTGGGGATCCTCGCCCACTTTGGACTGCATCATCCAGTGTGTAACTCACCTCGAATGCTCCGCAGGTGCGGGGTTTGATTAACTACGATCGCTAAGGACGTAAGAACGGTCCTTTTGTCTCTGGTTCACATTTGGCACATTTGGTGCCGTGGTTTTGATACTTAACAGTATTAAAACGTCATGGATTCGAGATCCGATACTTGGAGCAAATGCCTTTATAAGCAGCATTATTTAAATCAAATTCAGGACTCACTGTAAAGAAGGGAAGGAGTATTCTTTCCCAAATCATGTGTTGTTGCTTTAATCGTTTTCAGTGCATTTCTTTGTGGCAAAGAACCTAAAAATCAGTTCTCTGTGTTTATGTGTACGAAGCAAGTACAGTGATTGGACGAATTCTTCTGGAGGCTCCCTGCTGAGGGCTCATCTTGACAGGCCTGTGTTAGACAGTGGGCACCTGGAGAGCTCGTTAGTCTGAGTCAGCCTGGTGGCATTAGTAGCAACAGTAGGTCTTAAACGCTGCAATTATGGGGTTTCTTAACCACTAACATACAGTTATTTCTCTGCTGCTAACTGAGCACCGACTGTATTAATTGATAGACTTCTAATAGAGTCTTCTCTAAAAAGAGGGTCACCAAAAGGATAGTTTGAAGTGCAGTTAATCTGCGAGGGGCTGTTTGGATATTCGTTGGGAGTAGAATACAAATAGAAGATCCCTCTGCTGCAGTTTAACGTAATTAGACATTTACAGATAGGTTAGGATAGATGGGAAGGAAAGCCACTTCAAGAATCCTTTGAGAAAACTAAGGTAACTTAAATAACCAAAGGTCGCAGCAGCATAGATCTGCCACAAAGTAAGATGTTTCCTGTTCTTATGATAGTGGCATCTGTAGCTAATTCTGGTTCTGTTGACCCAGATTAAATTTAAAAATCGGTATCAGTGAGCAGCATAGTCTAAATTGAACCTAGCACCGTGTCTTTGTAATCCAAGTGCCTCTTTCTAAGAAATTCTTGGAACAGCTACCTGATTAGGATGGGATCAGTCTGGTGCAGGTTTAAAATCAACACATTTCGCTGTAATTGAAAAAAATGCGGCTCACTCCTAAGATCCTCCATTGGTAGGTAGACAGTGATTAGGAATAGTTTTATGTAAGATACAATTATTTTGTGTCTGGGTTTGATTTCGGTGTAATCTAGACAAATTTCCTAAAGCCAAATGACATCCCCAAATTCTAAATGTCCTATAATGAAATTGACATTTTCAGTTGAAGTAAAATGCCTTGGAGAGCAGTTCTGTTGGAGAAGTGTAGTTGGATGGAAGTCTTACATTAGCAGAAGAACTCTTCAGAATATTAAAAGATGGCATTGTGCTGTTGTAAACTGAGAAATGTAGCATTGTTCAGTAATTGCTTTCAGCAGTAAAACCACCAGGTACACATGGGTTTTTTTTTTTTAATGCACTTTTCAATATTTAAAGTAGACATAATGCTGTAAATATATAAGTGATTTGGACATAAATGCTGAAACCTGTGGCCATCATCAGAAAGATTATATAGATGAAATCCATTCTTGGTTTTTGAAATATACATGTATCTGTCCTTGATTTCTAGGACAGAGCTTCTGAAATAATTTCCTAAATGACAAGAGCTCTAGAGCATCTTCTGTTCTAACACTTAGGTCTTTGACTAATTTCTGACACAGAGCTCCTAAATCCCTTGGTATTTCCTGGGTATTAGGAGTGTCTTTTGACCAAGTGAGGTGCCTCTTGGTGGGTTCCTGGGTAGATGGGTCCAAACACCAGAAAGACCAAGCCATGATTAGACGCTTGGAACTTTCAGCCCTATCCCTTTTCTCCTGGAAGGGGAGACGGGCTAGAGTGAGTTAATAAATGATCGTGCCTTAAAATCCCGAAAGTGTGGACTTTGAAGAGCTTCTAGGATGGTGAACACATCTACATGCTGAGAGAGTGGCACACCCCAACTTTACAGGGACAGAAGCTCCTGCTCCAGGCCCTTCCACATCTCACCTTATGTATCTCCTTCGTCTGGCTGTTCATCTGTGTTCTTTACCGTATCCTTTATTACGTACTAGACCAGTAAACGTAAGTAAGTGATTCCCTGAGTTCTGTGAGCTGTTCTAGCAAGTGATTGCATCCAGTGAGGGGGTCTTGGGAACCTCCAATTTGTAACCATGGAGTTGTAGGTAACATGGAGACCCACTTTTTGTGATGGGTGTCTGAAGTGGGGGGCAGTCTCAGGAGACGGAGTTCTTAGGTCATGAGGTCTGCTGTAACTCCAGTTAGTGTCAGAATTGAATTGAATGGCAGCTGGTGTCGCAAATTGGTTGATGTGGGAGATAAAACCTCACATGTCCAGTGTCAGAAGTATTCTGTGTGGAGTAAAAGAAACAGGTGACAAAACTCTTTGCTTGAGTAGGCTCTAGTCAGGCTTCTGAACCTTCCTAGGCCATATGTAGACGTCCTGGTAAAATGCAGTTTTAACAAGAACCTTGCTAAGTCAGTTTAGCAAGATGCACTACCCTCAGTGTCTGATTGGGTTCCTCCTTCTCCACCATTGGAAAGGTGATGTTTGATCGCCCTGGCCTGTCTTCAGCAAGAATGCTGTCAGAGCCCCCTCCCCCCCCCCATGCTTCCTCTTAATTTTCCATTAATTGACTCCACCCTTCTCTTTAGCTATAAAATCTCTCTTGCCCATGTGGTGTTCAGGGTTGAGCCCAATCTTCTTCCCCTACTACAAAATTTCATAGCCTCACCATCCCCCAAAGTCTTCCTTACCATGCTTCAACAAGTATCATTGAATACTTTTTTCCTTTTAACAGTTATGGTGCCACAACTTGGATAGGATCAGATTCATCATTGGACCCCCGGAGCTCTCACCCAGGACCCTAAGTGTGTACCTTTGAAGGCTTTATCTTCACTCCTGACTGATTGATCGGGGATCCATTGGTGAGTCCGACTCCTGAATCATTGCTCCGGACAAATGTCCGTGGAAGCTGGTAAGGAGAGATTTTGATTCTTAACAGTCAGAGTATCCCCTAGAAAATGGGATAGAGTCCCAGATAAACACAGGCTGGAGGCTGGGTTAGAGTCCCATGTTTGTCTGTAAGAGGCTCAGTTAGAGTGCCAGGCAAGCAGCTGTGTGGAAGCAGCTGGGTCAGGGTCTTAGGCTTCTTTGTTTGAAAGCTACCTATCAGTCTGTAAATCTCTTCTTCCTGGCTCTTTTTTCCCTGAATGAAGATTATTTTCTGACTCTCTGGACTGGAAATCTCTTCGTCTTCGTCTTTGTCTTTGTCGTCGTCGTCTTCTTCCCTCCCCCTCCTCCCCCCCCTCTCCCTTGCTCCCCTCGCTGCTGCTGCTGCTGCTGCTGCTGCCCCTTTTCTTTAACTCCTTGCACTGAAAGTCTGTCTGCCTGGCTCTCTCTAACACCTCTTAGTTTTCTGTGTTGGATCCTGCTTTTCCTGTGGGAACTTCTCAGTTGACTCAAATACTCTTCTTGAACCTGTGCTGTTTTCTGCCAACTCTGTCTACTTCCATTCCTGTTGGCATACTTTTGCCGACAATGATACAGAACTTTGTTGGTCTCCTTGGGAAAATTGAGATCTCCTCAGACTAGCTTTTTGAAGAGCTCTCCCTTCCCATTGCTGCTCTTCTTCCTTTTACCACCTTGAGTCTTCCCTCCAGTTTCTTTCTTTTTTATTTTTTTAAAATTTTTTAATGTTTTATTTATTTCTGAGAGAGAGACAGCATGAGCAGGGGAGGGTCATAGAGAGAGGGAGATATGAAACAGGCTCCAGGCTCTGAGCTAGCTGTCAGCACAGAGCCCGATGCGGGGCTCGAACCCACGAACCATGAGATCATTACCTGAGCTGAAGTTGGATGCCTAACTGACTGAGCCACCCAGGCACCCCTGTTGACTCCTCCCCCCCCCCTTCCAAATTCTTGCAACTCTCTACCCCTGTCAGACTTTTTTCCACCTCAGTCTTTATGGTCACTTGAATTTTGGGCCCCTTGCCCTCTCCTGGGGACTCTCAGGGGACTTAGCGGCCTCCAAAAGCAACTACTTTAGCTGAAAAGGAAAAAGGCTAATTGGCAATAGACTGGATGTTTTGGCCAGTTGGAAGGCCTTTGGAGATATCCAGACAGCTCTTAGATGTCTTCCTTGGTCACCCACTAGAAATTTGGTCCAAAGCATCCATAAAATTACGTATCAGTGCAAGGGAAGATCTTTTTTTTTCTTTTTAAATGTTTACTTATTTTTGAGAGAGTATGTACATGTATGTACATGTATAGGGGTGGGGCAGAGAGAGAGAGACAGAAAATCCAAAGCAGGCTCGGAGCTGTCCGTTCAGAGCCTGATGTGCGGGGCTTAAACTCACAGATGTGAGGTCATGACCTGGGCTTAACCCACTGAGCCACCCAGGTGCCCCCAAGGGAAGGTATTAAAGGTGGTCTTTATATAACAGTTGGTAAACAAGTAACATTTATTTGTGTAAGAACAGAAAGTGGTGGTCACCTGGGTGGCTCAGTTGGTTGAGCATCTGACTTTGGCTCAGGTCATGATCTCACGGTTTGTGGGTTCAAGCCCTGTGTCAGGCTCTGTGCTGACAGCTCAGAGCCTGGGCCTGCTTGGGATTCTGTGTCTTCCTCTCTCTTTCTTTCCCTCTCTCTCTGTCTTACTCTCTCTCTCAAAAGTAAGTAAACATTAGAAAAAAAAATTTTTTAAAGTAGTGGAGAAAAGGCAAGAACTAATTATTTTATATAAACCAATGAATTTATATTACTATTTTTACTAACTCATGGCTAAAATTTTAGATTGAAAACAGCAGCTCTTTATTTTTGTCTGTATGTGTGTGAAAATGTATGTATGTATGCTGTAGATGTGTTAAATTTTTTACACTTCTGGATGGTATTACAAAATTACTTTATAAAATCCTGTAAAGGAGCTCTATTCAAGCTGCCTTAGAAATAAATGAGCACTTACATGATTTAAGTATTCTTGAAACTTTCAGAAATAGAGAACTAGCCCGGTGTTCGTGTGATTTGGGATAATTTTTTTGTAAATAAAGCTGTTTTGAAAATTGTTGCTAAAAGAAAAACAGGTATGTTTTCAGAGTTGTCAGCATTAAGTATAATACAGACAAATAAATTTCCTTCTACCTGAGCTAACTAGTCACGCTGAATGTAATCTCTGCTGGGTATTTAAGATTATAAAATTATAAATCCAAACTAAGAATAAAACATACAATAAAAATGAATTGCTTGATGTACGTTAAGCACTGCAGTAAAAAAAAAAAGTGGGGGGACAGCATGTATTTAATCTTCCTTAGTTTTTTATTTTTGTGATACTTGCCTAGCATGCATATGTTATAAAATAGTTAATAGGGAAATAGCTTGAGATGATGCTTGTTTAGTTTGGTGTTAATATCTGCCTAAAATAAGTGTTGGTCATTTCTTTTTATTTTTTTTTAAATATTTATTTCTAAGAGAGAGACAGACAGACAGACAGAGCATGAGCAGGGGTAGGGGTAGGGCAGGGAAAAAGGGAGACTCAGAATCCAAAGCAGGCTCCAGGCTCTGAGCTGTCAGCACAGAGCCCAACGTGGGGCCCGAACCCACAAACTGCATGATCATGACCTGAGCTGAAGTTGGGCGCTTAACTGACTGAGCCACCCAGGTGGTCCTGTAGGTCATTTCTAAGTAAGATAAACAGGCAAGAATGCTCTGTAATGGTATCGGTTGAATAATTTTAAGACCGTGCATTGGACTCAGAGTTTCCAGAACTAGTGAAGAAGCTAACAGATTCATACAACTGCTAACTCAAGATCAAGCAGAATAAGAATTTATGTGGGACTGAATGAACTGATGAAGATGGCTATTGTAACTCTTTGTTTGAAACAATACTAGTTCTTCGATGTTTTTCAGATTTCAAGAACCCTTTTGTTCCTCTTAACCTGTCTACAGCTTACGACAATCTGATTATACCTTTGTGAACAAAGATGGAACAATTACTTTTTTTCCTGATTACTCTAGAATTTGGAAACTCTTAGTGAATATTCTTGCTTTCACAATACTGTAGTTATTTGTGTAATAAGTTGAATAAGAATCTGTTCTTGTAACAGGATATAATGGGAAACATTGGTTTTATTACCAAGGCTTTGACTGGAATATTATATTTAAGAGTCACATGGATAGAATCTGGTTTAAGGGACTAAGGTTGTCTTCATGGAGCCAGTGCTCTTGGGAAGACTGGCCTGGTACCTGGTTTACAGGGTGCCCAGCCTTACAGGTGAGTAAGAACGGTCACTTCTGGTAGCCCCAGGAATGTCGGGATATCTTGGGGGCCTCAAGGAAAGAGGAATTTACTCAGATCTATAGGTATGGAAAGATAAAGACTGGTGGCTACTTCCTGCTTTGGCTTCCTATCCTTGAGAGGCTTTTAAACATTTAATCTGAGATTTCCTTATGAAAAGTTCCAGCAAAGCAAACTCAAAAAGAGACTGTGTGGTCAGTCGCTATTCTTGGTGCACCTATGTAAATAATCAGGACAATCTAATGAGATCGGAATTCTTATGTAAGAAAGAAGTAAAAGGTTGACTGTAGAAATTTTATTTTTGGTTCAGTGCAAAACCCCTTGTGTCTTGCACATTTTGAAAGTCCTTACCAAGTACTCAACTCTGGTTTCCTCCAGTATCTGGCTATAATTTTCCAAACTCATGTTTCCAGTTTTTATCCCACCCTCCTGACTTGGCATCACTGAGAACTAAAACTGCCCATTTCCTGAAATCCTGTAAGCTGAAGCTGGGTCCTTGAAATAAACTTTAAACAAAAAACTACCACCGTGTATCATACACGGGCAACCCCTGTGCCTCCTGCCGTGTGGACCATTCAGAGGTTCACCCAAACACCAAGTCCCTCACCAGAGACCTGCAGAATGCAAACTAGGAAAATTGCCACCCTCACTGCCCCATTTAAAGTTCCTTTAAGCTCAGGTCTGAAAATCTCAACTGGCTAACCTCTGACTCAGAAGCTAGGTCTCTAATCTGACTATTTTTTTTTGTTGTTTCCCTTGTGTTTTCACCGAAAACTCCCCTCGTTAAATGCCTGACTACTAGCATCATCAAGCAGATAACGTTCTAATACTAGGTCCCAAAGGAAGCTTCACCTGTTCCTTAATGAACAAAAGGCTACTGAACAAACAAAAAATAGACTTCTCGTTCAGAGGAAGGAAAGAATGCTTCTTTCCTTGAATAAGAGAAGGTATAAAGATTCTTTGCTTGGCTGAATTTTAGACTCCTGAACCACCTTCTAGGCTCATTTGTTCTGTCCTTGTTAAATGCAGTTTTAGCAAGCACTCTGTTAAATCATTTGAGCAAGAAGCCCTCACCCTCAATATCTGAGTACCCTTGATACCTGATTGGGTTCCTTACCTTCCGACATCCTCCAGGTGATGTCTGATCACCCTGGCATGTCTTTAGCAAGAACCAGTTAGGTCTTTTTAGCCAGAACCCACCTCATCCCTGTTTTTTCCTCTTACTGATTTTCCATCCACTGATTTTGGCTGACTACCCTGCTCCTTGGCTGTAAGTTCCCACTTGCCCATTCAGTATTTGGAGTTGAGTCCAGTCTCCTGTCCCTGTAAAATGTCATTGCAGTAGTCCCTGTACCTGAAGAGATAGCCTGCACCACCTTGAATAAAGTCTTCCTCACAAGTTTTAACAAGTGTCATTGAATATTTTTGCCTTTTAACACAGGGAGTTCTTCTTAGACATTTGGTGTCACAGAGGTGAGATTTACTAGAAGGCCTTGGCTTACGGAAATGTGGTTTGGGAAGAGAAAGGATGGGGAATGTGGAACCGTTGAATCCCAGGTAGCTATGTGTCCACCCGTATGGAACAGAGCCTGTGCGTTCTCAATTACTCAAAGTAAAAGTTACAGATGGAATTTAGAGATGGATCCATTTCCCAGCTCTTTGGTTCACTGGATGTGTAAGGAAATGGAAGCTAATAAGGAAAAGGTGAAACATTTAGTCCTTTGGTTATTGTTATTTGTAATGGCTAAAATGAAGTGAGCATTCTGGGTGAGACCTCCATGCTAAACTGAGGTCAGATTTCAGTGAGTCTGAGTTTTGGTTACTAGCCTCAAAACTGTCCCCCCAGGGGAAGAATTATGCAGAGACAACAGAAAGTACCCCTAAGAAGACTGTTGGTGTAGGGGGAGAGCAAAACCAGGAAATCATTGAAACCAGGGAATATTGCGTGAAGGAGTTGTTTTCATTTTGTGGATCAGTAACAGCTTCCTGAAGAACCTTTATTAAAATGGACTGTGAAAGTAATGAACTTAGGAGTAGTTTCTGGATGACAACTACTACTACTATTATTACTAGAACTGTAGTTGCTGCAGTGTGGAAGCCAGTGTCTGGGTTGGTACGGGGCCCACAACTCACTATGGAACACTTACAGATAGCTATTTGTGATTGAGACACCATGAGGTTATTCCCGAGGGAACAGCCAGCTTGGTGGACTGGATAAAAGCCACTCTGATGTCTTGTTTATTCTGAGAATGGGGACTGCCCACCTTGCCTTATAAATGCCAAGTGGAACATTGCCTATGAAGCAGATGGTGTGTTTCATATATGAGCTATGGGGGATTATCTTTATGGTAATTGGGATAATTCACCTGCTGAATATGCCTGTCACTCAGTTGATAGTGAATGTTGTGAATAAGGGGAACTCTTTTTTTTTTTTTTTTTTTTTTGAGAGAGAGCAAGAGCATGAGTGGATGATAGAGGCAGAGGGAGAGAGAGAATCTTAAGCAGGCTTCATGCTCATTGTGGAGCCCAGTGTGGGGCTCTGTCCCACAACCCTGGCATCATGACCTGAGCTGAAGTCAAGAGTCAGAAGCTCAACTGATAGCCACCCAGGCGCCCTGGGGAGCTCTTTTACATGAACACCCCATATCACCTTAATTGTTGCAAAACCTAGGGACACTTGAGGAAGCCTTGTATTTTGCTGTTTCAGCTTCCTCTCCCAGGTTTTATAGATGTTAATTAAAGCATTAGGTTAATTAACAAAAAGGAAAGGCAAAGGAGAGAGTCAAGGGACTGTTCTTAGTAAGGTGGAAAATTTTATTTTTAAGTAGACCCCATGGTCTGCATGGAGCTCAGCACAGGGCTTAAGCTCATGACCCTGAGGTCAAAACCTGAGCTGAGATCAAGAGTTGGATGCTTAACTGGCTGAGCTACCCAGGCTCCCCAAGGTGGAAATTTTAAAATAGTTTTTAAGAAAAGTGAATAAAGAAAATATCATTTGGAGCAAAACAAAGGAAAAAGAAAGGGAAAAATCATGGGATTCAATCCAGCAGATTGGAAAAAGCAGATTGGTTATTAAGAAATGGGGTGCCTTCCCTCCTACACTGTTGGTGGGAATGTAAACTGGTACAGCCCCTCTGGAAAACAGTGTGGAGGTTCCTCAGGAAACTAACAATAGAACTCCCCTGTGACCCAGCAATAGCATTACTAGGAATTTGCCCAGGGGATACAGAAATGCTGAGGCATAGGAGCACATGTGCCCCAATGTTCATAGCAGCACTCTCCACGATAGCTAAAACATGGAAAGAGCCTAAGTGTCCATCAACAGATGAATGGATCAAGAAGATGTGGTTTATCTATACCATGGAATACTACATGGCAATGAGAAACAATGAAATCTGGCCATGTGTAGCAACATGGATGGACCTTGAGGGTGTTATGCTGAGCGAAATAAGTCAGGCAGAGAAGGACAAATATCATATGTTTGCACGTATAGGAGGATTAGGAGGAACTTGACGGAGGAACAAGGGGGAGAAGAAGGGCGGAAATGGTGGGGGAAAGGGAGAGAGGCAAACCATGAGAGACTCTTGAATGCTGACAAAAACTGAGGACTGATGGATGTGGGGGGGAGGGGGGGATGGGCATGGAGGAGGACACTTGTGGGGATGAGTACTGAGTGTTATGTGGAAACTAATTTGACAATAAACTATTTGTAAAAAAAAAAAAAAAGGAAGAAATGGGGTGCCTTGCTGGCTCAGTAGAAAGTGTGCAATTTTTTTTTTTTTTTTTTTTTTTTAAGAACATGTTATTTATTTTTGAGAGACAGCGCATGAACAGGGGAGGGGCAGAGAGAGGGAGACACAGAATCTGAAGCAGGCTCCAGGCTCTGAGTTGTCAGCACAGAACCAGATGCGGGACTTGAACTCATGACCTGGGAAATCATGACCTGAGCCGAAGTTGGACACTTAACTGACTGAGCCACCCAGACGCCCCAAGAGTGTGCAATTCTTGATCTTGGGGTTGTGAGTTCAAGCCCCATGTTGTGTGTAGAGATTAAAGAAATAAAACTTTAAAAAAGTGGGATTAATAGAACAAACAATTGATAGAGTTAAAACAAAGATTTTAGTACAACACTGCCTTAAGTCCTAAAGGGACATCTTTCTGCTCTCTGCAACATTAAAGGGCCCCAGACAACTCTGTTCTGTTTTCCTCAGTTTGGAGAAATTTAAAAATCTAAATGCAGAGATTATAGTGAGTAATGTAACCAGCAATTGCTTGGGAGCATTGGTTAGGTAGATTAAATGAGATAAAAATCTGCAGGGGTCAGGGTCCCTTGACTTAACCCCTGGGTAAGACCCAAAGCCTTTTGCACAAGAGTGGGTAAAATGGTCAGGAAGTGGAGAAGAAAAGTACCCAGGATTCCTTGATATGGGAGCCTCTTGCACTGTGGTACCAAATACCAAAACCCATTGATAAAACCCTGATGCTGGTGAGAGAACAAAAACATACAAGGATGGATAGGAATATGGAAGTTGGGAAGTTTAAACAAGGCTTTTATGTAAAGAAGTTGTATCTCTTTACCTGAACATTTTAGGGGAATGAGTTCTGTCTCGCTTGGGGAACACTTTTTCCTAGTATTTTAAAACCAAACCCGTTGATAAGGTCCTAACAGAGACTACAGTTAGGAGTGTCAGGTAAAAGTTTGGAGAGATTGGTGTGTTTGAACAGGCTTTTTACCTGATTGTATTAGGGAGATGGGCATTGTATATATCTGGGAGATGTTTCTTCTACCTATTACTGTAAACATAAGTCATATAAATCTACCCTTCAGTATTAATTTGGATACGCTAAATGGGGACCAGTAAGATTGCCCAAGCCCACACAGTGTAGAACAGAAGTTGAAGTGGTGTGGTCAGATTCTCTGTGTGATAGTGTATTGTAGTGTACCTTAGACTGGGGCTTACAGCAAAAGCCTGTGAGTGCCTCCCAGCAGTGACTTCCTGGACTTTGGACTAGAGAATTCCCACTTTAAGGGCAATTACTGGCTTACTGTTGGACAGTGATTAAAACAACCACTGTGACGAAGTCATAAAAATAATCTTGAAAGCTGAAATACTCATGATGTCTTGCATAATGCCGGATAAACACTTCAGTAGGTAGGACAGTGTCCAGAAGAGTTCTATAATAAAATGGAAATGTGGGGCTCCTGAGTGGCTCAGTTGGTTAAGCGTCCAACCTCGGCTCAGGTTATGATCTCACAGTTCTTGGGTTCGAGCCCTGCATTGGGCTCTGTGCTGACAGCTCAGAGCCTGGAGTCTGTTTCAGATTCTGTATCTGTCTCTCTCTCTGACCCTCCCCTGTTCATTCTGTCTCTCTCTCTCTCAGAAATAAATAAACATTTTAAAAAAATTTAAAAAAATGGAAATGCAAGGAGGAGATACTCAAGAGCAGGGAGCCTCTTTCCCCCAGGACCGATTCTGGAACTGTGAGGAGCTGCTGGATTCTGTTGTCACTTGGGCAAGTGCCTGTAAGTTTGTCACTGACCACCAGGCTTGTGGGTGGCATTTCCAAGGTGAGCAGACACCATCCGGTTTGGAAGGTCCCCACTCTGATTGGAAAAGATAAAGACAAATTAGCTTGGTGGGCTGAACTGCATGCTGTTTTCTTAGCAGTAATGGAAAAATTGAACGTGGCAAAAGCCCTTATGTTTGGGTTTTTACCAACAGGCAGTGGCCAAAGGCTTGGCCATATGGCTAGGCAGAAGAACAATAGAAACCTGGCCTCTTAAGGGACTGCACATATGGGGCACAACCTTCTGGAAATTGCTCTTGGAATTTGAAATGTGCATTAAACTAGGACATGTCGATGCTCATCAGAAGATCCCTTTTTCAGGTTTGTAAGGCGACTGGAATCCACAAGCAAATACACCTGTGTGCTAGCTTGAGGTGACTACCTGGGCCTGTGACATACGTGGGTATGGGGGCATGCAGGAACGCAAAGATGAGTGAATCTAGACCTAATCCCCTTGTACCTTCTGAGGTACAAAATGCTGGTCAGAACTTTATATCTGCAAGTACACAGTAGAGACTGTACATGGCCAGGTGGCAGATTCCCTGTGGGTAGGCCCTGAATATAGCTGGCAAATGAGACTGATGCTGTGACCCTGACGGGTTACACACGGGTCCTGACAGGAGTAGACCCAGACTCTGGACTGGGTTTGGCTTCTCTGACAGTAGATGCAAATGCTCCGAGTACTATGAAAGAACGGGAACAGAAGATAATTGTAACAACTTGGATGGCTAACCATGATTTCTTCATACTGAGGAATATACAGCCCATAATGTCCAATAAATGGGCAGAGAGAGATCCTTTTCAGGGTACTACTTTAATAGAGAATTGAACGCCCAACTAAAACATTGGTTGTCTAAAATGAGAGCTAAAGATCTGAAGGTATGGCTTACGTATGTTCATGGGTCACTCAACATGAGGTCGGGCTGAAGGAGTGGCACCCCTGGATTGAGCCTCTTTTTCTGGTAGATCTGGGGGCGAGAGGGTGGTGAAGGATGCTGGGATGACTATGCAGTTCTTACTGAGGGAGGAGTGTCCTTCTGTAATGACTGTACTTTATCTTTCTTCCTCACATCACTCACCTTTTTTCTTTTGCACATGGTACACTAGTCATAGGACCAGGACTTCAAATACAAAGTTCTGAAAACAGGGCTGATTCCTAAGCAAGGCACTGTATTTTTAAACTTGGGTTAGAATTCCTACGGGCCTGATAGGGTAGGTTGTGCCTTCGCCTCATCTGCCAGAATTGAGGTTAACAGTGAATGCCACTGTATTGCTTGGTGGTAAAAATAGCCCACTGGTTCTACATCTGTGTAACCTTTCCATAACTGAATGGGTGGACTGAGGGGCAGGTACCTGCTAGAATATTATTGCCCTTTGCAATTTAGATCAGCACAGTAACCGAACCTGATGTCCCTTCCAAAGGTGGGAGAGTTTGAGTATAAATGGAGAGAAGGGGAAGTAGTATCTGAGGGTAAAGGAATGATTCAGTGGATTGTATAATGAGGGAAGTTCGATGTTAACACTTCAGAAGGGCTCAGAGTAAGAGGTGATACCCTCTCTTAGCTCCGTTCTACCAGATGCCTGAAAGGGTGAAACTATTTGCCTGCACCACTGCTGCTTTTGTTACCCGACAATATTGGAAGCTTGCAAACCAGGGTGGCCTTGTCTGGAAAGCATTTTTGTATGGTAAGATGTTGGAATAGTGCAATTGTTAATGACTAAGTGGGATTCTAATGTGTCAGTATCTTTTGAGTTGTGTATCTTTTTGCTGTAAGGTGGTCTATGGCCAGAGACCAAGGTGGGCTGTGAAATAATAGAAAAAATATATATTGGTCTCTGACTCTGGTTGGTGGCACAGAGTCCCTGAAAACCTTTCCTAAGTGATGAGAGCACTGGCAGCATCTTGTGTTCTAATACTTGGTTTTTGACCCTGATTCCTGACACAGAGCTCCTTAATCCCTTGGAATTTCCTGGGTGATATGAGTATCTTTTGATCAAGAGGCAACTCTCGGTGGGCTCTTGGATAACTTCAGTATGCGGGCCAGTCATCAGAAAGACTGAGCCGTAGGGCACCTGGGTGGCTCAGTTGGTTAAGCGTCCGACTTCAGCTCAGGTCATGATCTCACGGTTCATGGGTTCAAGCCCCGCATCGGGCTCTGTGCTGAGGAATAGCTCAGAGCCTGGAGCCTGTTTCAGATTCTGTGTCTCCCTCTCTCTCTGACCCTCCCCTGCTCACGCTGTCTCTATCTCAAAAATAAATAAAACATTTTTAAAAAAGGGTCTTTATTATAAGCTGGAGCAGGGGCTCATCCGCCTACTGGTGTAGTGGCAGCAAGGTGAAGCGAAGAACAATAGCAAACAGGGTTTTTNGCCTGTTTCAGATTCTGTGTCTCCCTCTCTCTCTGACCCTCCCCTGCTCACGCTGTCTCTATCTCAAAAATAAATAAAACATTAAAAAAAAAAAAAAAGAAAGAAAAAGAAAGACCGAGCCGTGATTAGAAGCTTTCAGCCCCACTCCCATTCTCCTAAAAGGGAAGAGGGGCTAGAGATTGAGTTAATAATTGATGATCCCTACATCATTAATTCTCCATAAAAATTCTAAAAATATGGCCTTTGGATAGCTTCTAGGGTGGTGAACACATATATCTGTGTGTCCGGAGGGTGCCAGACCTCAGCTCCCCAGGGACAGAAACTCCTGCTCCAGACCCTTCCAGATCTCACCCTGTGGGTCTCTTTATCTGGCTGTTCATCTGTGTTCTTTACTACATCCTTTATTGTATAATAAATCAGTAAATCTGCTTCCTTGAGTTCTGTAAGCTGTTCTAGCAGATGGTTGAATCCAAAGAGGGGATCATGGGAACCTCGGATTTGTAGTCAACCTGGAGAGAAGTTGTGGGGATCTACTACTTGTACTTACATTTTGTGTCCGTGATATTTTCACACTTCTTACAGAGAAGTAAGATTGGCTGTGGGGCTGAAGTGGGGGGGCAATCTTGTAGGACCGAACTTTTGTAGGGTCTTCTTTAACTCCCATTAATGTCAGAACTAAATGTTGGGACATTCAGTTGGTATTAGAGAGTGGTTGGTGTGGGGAAAAGAAAATCAGACACCTGATGTCAGGAGTATTGTCTGTGACAAAGATAGACAGGAACAGAGTTTTTATGAGACAGAAACATACTTAGATACTGTCTTTATGCTTCTCTATCTCAGAAACTAAAAAAAAAAAACCTTTTCAAATTTTATGTGGTTAGTATAAAATTTGACTGGACTGTCCATGGGTGCTCAGCTCTATCATATTGTTATGATTTTACACACACACACACACACACACACACACACACACACACACACGAATTGGAGGACCAGATGTATTAGTCAATTTCTTGTTTTGCCAAGTGACACCATTAGAACCCCTCTCCTGGGGGCGCCTGGGTGGCTCATTCAGCTGAGCATCTGACTCTTGATTTTGGCTCAGGTCATAGTCTTACAGTCGTGAGATCAAGCTCTGCACTGGGCTCTGTACTAGGCATGAAACCTGCTTAAAATTCTTCCTCCCTCTCCCTCTCTTGCGCTTCCCCTGCTCATGAGTGCACTGTCTCAAAAAACAATAAAACAAAACAAAACCTCTTCTCCAATTATTTATTGTCATGGTCATTTCATGACAGCACCAAAAAAATAGGAAGTACATAATTTTAGAATAAGGACAATTCCGTACATTAAATAAATATATTTAGCTTTATGTAAAACTTGTAACCTTGTCCTTACAATTTCCATTTCACTGTGGATTGGTAGAAACTTTTATCATGTATTAGGGAATCATTGCCCTATTAGATTAATGAGCTTTCATATGTATTTAATTAATTCTAGTTTCTTTCTTTTCTCTTCTCATTATAGCAACTGTAAGATTTTTGTGCAGGGCACCTGGGTGGCTCAGTCAGTTGAGCGTCCAACTTGGGCTCAGGTCATGATCTCATGGTTCATGAGTCAAGCCCTTCATCGGGCTCACTGTTGTCAGTGCAGAGCCAGCTCCAAATCATCTCTCCTCTCTCTCTTTCTGTCCCCTGCTTGGACTCATGCTCTCGCTCTCTCAAAAATAAACATTAAAAAAATTTGTTTGCATTTGTTCTTTGAGAATAGTTATGAACTGTTGAGTTCTTTAGCATACAAAGAGGACATTAACTTATGTGGAATAACTCTAGGAAGTCCAAATTTACACGAGCTTTACCGTCTTTTGCTGTTGCTAAGTGACAGTGGCAAAATGTTTTCAGTTAGCTAACAGGTGGAGCCATCCTTTATCCCTTCACAGGTCCTGAGCTTACTATCAGTAACTGTGTGATGTCAAGGAAAACCTGCATAGCTTTGTCTGTACTTCATACTTCCTTTCTAAAAGGCCAGGTAATCTGTAATGTTCTTCCTTTCTGCACTTATAGTGACACTGGTAAGGATTAAGATACTCTTTGGAAAACATTCTTAGGTTTTAGAAAGTGATATGTCAGGGAATTTGATTTGAGGGCCTCCTAAGCTCATTTCAGTTGTATGCATGTTTTCTGAAAATGAACTCTCAGCCTTCCATTGTATGTTGTGAAGAAAGCTTTGAGAGGCAGAAAAATAGCTTTGACATAACTTGATGCTCTTTAGTTGTATAATCTAGCTGGAATGTGAAAAGAACTTTACTTACTTTAAACCACAAGGTGGTAAACTGATAATGAGTTCTTTTGAAAACAGTACAGGGGGCGCCTGGGTGGCTCAGTCAGTTAAGTGTCCGACCTTGGCTCAGGTCATGATCTCGCGGTTAGTGGGTTCGACCCCCACGTCGGGGTCTGTGCTGACGGCTAGCTCAGAGCCTGGAGCCTGTTTCAGATTCTATGTCTTCCTCTCTCTCTGACCCTCCCCCACTCACACTGTTTCTCTCTCTCTCTCAGAAATAAATAAAACATTAAAAAAAAAAGTACAGATGTGATTTCCTTTCACCTAAGGTCCCTCATTTACCTCATTTATTACAGTCAACTGTTATTTTCCACTTCCTCCATCCATTTTGTTGTGTCCGTGATACTTGTACCATACTTCTTACATAGAAGTGCGATTGCCTGTGGAACTGAGCCTGTCGTGGTTTAATTTTTATTTTTTAATGTTTATTTGTTTTTGAGAGAGAGAGAGAGTGTGAATGGAGGAGGGGCAGCGAGGGAGAGACAGAATCCAAAGCAGGCTCTAAGCTCTGAGCCCTCAGCACAGAGCCCGACCCAGGACTCGAACTCATGAACGGTGAGATCATGACCTGAGCCGAAGTCGGACTCCCGACTGACTGAGGCACCCAGGCGCCCCGCCTGCAGTGGTTTAAGAAGCCTGGTTTACTCTGATCAAACCCAGATAGGACTTTCTTCTCTTGGCCTCTAGACTTCCATAGGGCAGAGATCAGAGGAAACTCTTCTTGCTGTGGGTAATATCATCCTGTTCCAAGTCAACACTTCGGAGTAAAGAAGAACTGGAAAGATTCCCTACCCCATCATTCCCTTTACCTGTCACATTCTCACTGTCAACCAGTGTCTCCCAGGAGACCATCACCACCAGTTTCGTTATGCCATTGATTCTTGTTTACACCAGTCTCCACAAGAATCTCCGGACCTTCAGGTTATCTCTCCTTTCCCACAGACAGCCGTGACTCCCTTGGCTGTCTTTTTGTCTTTAGCAGGCATCATCTTCTGACATGTTACATACTTTACTTTGTCTTTTTTTCAGTAGATTGTAAATATCATGAGGGTGTGGAATTTTGTTCATTGCTGTAGACAATGATCAGCTGTAGTAGGTACTCAAAAATATTCGTTGAATGTAGTAAGTGATTGAATTAAAGTGTGTAGTTGTGCCTTGTGAGGAGGGAGATCAGGACCAATTCCAAGCAGTCTTTACTCATTTGCTTAGCTAGTCTTTCATGTATCTTATTAGATGATTTCTTTTCAAGACACCTCATTTTTTATAGTAAACATTGTGAATGAATCAGGGTATTAGCTAATTAATTTGTATTTTTTTTAACCAAAAAAGAGAAAAATTCTAAATATAGGTACATTAAGTTACTACTAACTCTAACTCCCATCCTATCCTGGGGTGTTTTGTTTTAGTGTAGTAAAATTCAGAAAAACTTTTCCATGCAGAAGTAATTTTTGTCTTTATAGGACTTTGCGGCATCTGTTAGATATTTACTAAAGATTAATGAATAGTCAGTAGCACACAGAGTGTCATGGTTTACAGCTGTGGTTTGAGGACTTTTTAGCAGCCTGCACAACCTTGTTCCAAGCCGTACAGCAGCCACCTGTCTTCTAGAGTTGGGATATTTCAAAAGGCATTTTGTCTTTCACATGCTCTATCTCTCTAGGCGCTAGGAGAAACACCAATTTTGTTCTTCAAAAGAAACAGACCTGCTGGTAAATTCCTAAAGTACATTTGGGGGGATGGGAATACACTATTGTAGTGTTTCCATAATCCAATATATATTGTCCTTGGCTTGCATACTACTGTTACAGTGAACTGTTTCACTTTCAGAAGTCATTTCAAAGCACATACAATATGCCTTCATTGCACTAAAGATTGAACATATTTCATCGTTACCCTGGTCTGTCTGGGAAAGTGGTAAACAGAAGATGTGATCCCATGAAATTTTTTGTAATCTTCAAGGCATTTTTATTAGTTCAGAAGATACCTAAGTAAGAAAGCCTGCAATAAGAGAACCTTAAGAAATCTGAACTAAGATATATCTGATACAGATCATTTAGGGCTGGTTGTTTACATAGGTTAACAATTGTCTTGATATTTTGCATTGAGCCCAGCATAACTTAACAATTTAGACTTGTTTTGGCACGATGAAAGTGCCTGTTTTATCACACTTTACCTAGCATTGATTATTATTAAAAATTTTGTTTTTGATAACTTGGTAGGAGGAAGGTAGTATTGCTTTAATTGCTTTTCTTTGTGCAGTGTGTTTGTTTCTCTTAGTTAACTTTGCCTCCAGTGCTTGCCTTGCCCTGAGTGGCACTTAATTTTAGATGTCAGAACCACTTGGAAAGAAAAGTGATAGTGTGCTTAGTAAATCCCTAAGGATTTTTACCTTCAATCTTTGCCCTTTCAGATAAGATCTTGCTGAGTATGGAAACAATAGTTGGGGATTTACTTCTTTACTGCAAAGAGGTAAAGAAACCTAGGGTCATTAGCTTTGCTATGGGCTCTCATACCCAAACCCAAATCCCAGTCCTCCCCAGTGAGATGATGTGGCCAGGGATTATCCAAGAATCCACTAATATGTCTTGCTGCATTTAACTACAAAATGATTTTGAAAATCCTGTTTTTGGTGGGGGTGGGGTACCTGGATGGCTTACTCAGTTGAACATCTGGCTCTTGGTTTTGGCTCAGGTCATGATCTCACGATTCATGAGTTTGAGCCCAACTTTGAGCACTGCGCTGATGGTGCAGAGCCTGCTTGGGATGCTCTCTCTTTCTCCTTCTCTCTGCCCCTCCCCTGCTTGCACTTGTACATGCACTCTCTCTCAAAATAAGTGAATAAATTAAAAATCTAATTTTGGGATACCTGGCTGACTCAGTTGGTGGAGCTTATGACTCTTGATCTTAGGGTTGTAAGTTTGAGCCCCATGTTGAGTGTAGAGATTACCTAAAAATAAAATCTTGAAAAAAAATCTTACTTTAAACATACATGGGGCACCTGGGTCGCTCATTCACTTGAGTGTCTGACTCTTGATTTTGGCTCAGGTCATGATCTCAGGGTCATGGGATTGAGCCCCGCCTGAGGCTCAGTGCTGAGCCTGGAGCCTGCTTAAGATTCTCTCTCCCTCTGCCCCATCCCCTGGCCCTTCTCCCCTGCTCACGCATGCTCTCTCTTACTCTCTCACAATAAAAAATTTTTTAAAAGCATACATAAATTATAAAAGGGCATATGTGTTCATTTTTTAAAAAGCAAAACAAATGTACAATCCCTGTCAAAATAATACCAGCATTCTTCACAGAGCTAGAACAAACAATTCTAAAATTTGTATGGAACCAGAAAAGACCCTGAATAGCCAAAGCAATCCTGAAAAAGAAAACCAAACCTGGAGGCATCACAATTATGGACTTCAGGCTGTATTACAAAGCTGTACTCATCAAGACAGTATGGTACTGGCACAAACACAGACACATAGTCCAATGGAGCAGAATAGAGAACCCAGAAATGTACCCACAAATGTGTATGGCCAACTAATCTTTGATACAGCAGGAAAGAATATCCAGTGGAAAAAAACCCTTCAGCAAATTGTGTTGGGAAAACTGGATAGTGACACACAGAAGAATGAACCTGGATCACTTTGTTACACCATACACAAAAAGTAAACTCAAAATCGATGAAAGACCTAAATGTAAGACAGGGAGCCATCAAAATCCTAGAGGAGAAAACAGGCAACAACCTCTTTGACCTTGGCTGCAGCAATTTCTTATTTGACATGCCTCTGGAGCCAACAGAAACAAAAGCAAAAATGAGCTATTGGGACTTCGTCTAGATAAAATCTTCTGCACTACAAAGGAAACAGTCAGCTAAAAGGTAACCAATGGAATGGGAGAAGATATTTGCAAATGACGTATTAGATAAAGGGTTAGTATCCAAAATCTATAAAGAACTTATGAAACTAAACACTCAAAAAACAATCCAGTGAAGAAATGGGCAAGACATGAATAGACACTTCTCCAAAAAAGACCTCCAGATGGTCAACAGAAACATGCACACACTCATTATCAGGGAAATTCAAATCGAAACCACAATGAGACACCACCTCACACCTGTCAGAATTGCTAACATGAACAACTCAGGCAACAACAGATGTGGGTGAGGATGCGGAGAAAGAGGACCTCGTGCATTGCTGGTGGGAATGCACACTGGTGCAGCCACTCTGGAAAACAGTTGGAGGTTCCTCAAAATATTAAAAATAGAACTACCCTACGACCCAGCAATTGCATTACTAGGTATTTATCCAGAGGATACAAGTTGCTGTTTCGAAGGGGCACATGCACCCCAGTGTTTATAGCAGCGCTATTAACAAGAGCCAAAGTATGGAAAGAGTCCAAATGTCCATTGACAGATGACTGGATAAAGAAGATGTGATACACACACACACACACACACACACAGGAATATTACTTGGCAATCAAAAAAGAATGAAATCTTGCCATTTGCAAGAACATGGATGGAACTAGATGGTATTAGCTAAGCAAAGTAAGTCAGAGAAAGATATCATATGACTTCACTCATGTGGAATTTAAGCAGCAAAATAGATGAACATAGGGGAAAGGAAGGAAAAATAAGATAAAAACCGAGAAGGAGACAAACCATAAGAGACTCTTAAATACAGAGAAGAAACAGGGTTGCTGGCAGAGTGTTGGGCAGGTGGATGGGCTAGATGGGCAGTGGGTATTAAGGAGGACATGAGCACTGGGTATTATATGTAAGTGATGAATCACTAAATCCTATTCCTGAAATTGTTATTACACTATATGTTAACTAACTTGGATTTAAAGAAAAAGCAAAAGTGTTAAATAGAAATAAAAGCATCCATCCTTTCCTTTACCCCTTTTATCCTACCCTCCTATGTTACAAATAGGAATTTATTTTATAGGAATTTCATCTTGATAGTAAATGTAATTTAGTGGCACCTGGATGTCAGTGAGACCATAAACTCCAAGAGGGATCATATAAACTCCAAAAATGTCTCTTTCGTTCATGTTTGCTTAGTGTGTTGCCTGGCAAATGGCAGGTGTCAAATCTTTGTTGACAGTTTTAGTAGAGGGCAAGAAAAGGAAAAGAATGGAAAGAATCTCAGAGCATCCTCTGGCCACAGACTCTGGGGTATTAGATTTCTGGACGAGCGCAGTGGTTCTCAGGGCTGGCTGCACTTTAAGCCGTCACGTGGAGAGCTTTTACAAAATGCCGATGCTTGAGCCCCACACCCCAGCGGTTCTGATTTGATTGGCCTGGGGTGACACTCCAACCTCAGCAGTTAGAGTCTTCTCTGATGATGCGGCAGCCATGGTGGAGAAATACTGAACCACAGACAGTGTTGCTTATTGAGTGTTAATTGAGGAGATCTTTGCTTAATTCTTTAAAAGTCCTTTGTGCTTTGGAGGACACATATTTTTATAGGGAATGTTGTCCCACTTATGTTTTAATATATTAAAGATATTTTGTATTTCTTAATATGCAACATATATAGTCTGCACACGGATATTCTAAGAATCCTGATGCCAGAAAATACATTTTCCTCATCTTTGGTCCATGACATTTTGTATGGTATATTTTATGTTTTAAAAGGTCCTTAAATTCTAATGGAAAACTGGCATTTAGCAGAGAAAACACATCCTATTAAGAGTGTAACAAAAATATAAAAAAAAAAAAATACCTGAATTCTTAACGTAGTATTCTTATGCAGTATTTTCTTTTCCATGCCAGAGTAAGTGACTCAACTGGTTTATTCTGTAATATTCCAGTCATCAAAATTGTTAACATGTTCAGCTCATGCAAATAAAAAAATCAGTTTAAGTAACTACATCCCATCTAAATTATTGATTTCACATTTAGGACAAAAACCAGAGGAACAGAATAGTTAATACAAGCTTTACTTTGCTATAAGCCTTTTTTTTTTTTTTAAAGTGCGTGTGTTTTTTACCTTTCTCCTTTCCTTGTCCTTCCCTAGTTTTTCCCCAAAAAGAACTTATGTCATTTGTAACAAACTTAACTGCAAGAATAACTAGCAGAATAACTGATGGTGATTAGCAGTTTTGTTTATAAAAATTTTTTTTTAATGTTTTATTTATTTCTGAGAGAGAGAGACACAGCATGAACAGGGGAGGGTCAGAGAGGGAGGGAGATACAGAATCTGAAACAGCCTCTGGGCTCAGAGCTAGCTATCATCACAGAGCCCGACGTGGGGCTCAAACCCACAAACTGTGAGATCATGACCTGAGCCGAAGTTGGACACAACCGACTGAGCCACCCAGGCACCCTGATGATTAGCAGTTTTGAAGTTAAATCATAAATAGTGCAACATTAGTGAAGTATGGCCTAAGTAAATTTATAATAATACTTCTTTGGGTTTCTCTTACACATTTTTATTTTTTACATATCTGTTTTCAAAATCACTATTATGTCTTGCTTTTATAATCGAAATCTTGGCAGGTTGCTGCAGGAAAAGTATAACCAACTCTGAACATGAATATGCTTATTTGAGGAGATGTTAGACTTTGTGCCAGGTTAAACTACATGGATATTAAGGAATGATGGATTACATTAATAATGAAAACCCCAGCCAATGCTTGCCTTTGGTTAGGCCTTCCTTTTCTATCAGTGATGTAGGTGATAAGATGACTTGTTTTAATATCCATTCACTCCTAAATATCTTTGTAACGCCAATAAAATATAAATAATCTGATACAAGATGTGAACCCAGTTGATGCCCAGAAAATGCTTACCAATGGTAATGGAAAATGCATGACTTCCTGTATATTTTCATGTCTGAGAACAGCATTTGTTCCGCAGTTGCTGAATTGTTACTTAATTAGTGTGCCATGGTTTTGTGCTGCTTGCTTACACTTTACCTGTTCACTGGGTTCTACGGTACTGTTTCATAAACCAGTCCAAAATCTGAGTCTAGTATGTTTGCGTTTTCTACTCTCTTTCTGAGGTATATGACTGATTAGGAATACAAAAGAGTATCTAGTTGTTTTTTTTCCTCCTTTTGTCCAGTTTATAATTAGCCTAATTTGGCCAACTTATTCTGAAAATATTCTGTAGGAAGAATTCTAATTTCTTAGAAGAGTAACAGAATTAAAATCTTCCCTAGTCACATTCTTGGTTGAAGATAGATTTAAAAAAATTATTTTATTTTTTAAATTTGGTCTTTAAAAAGTTTTTTTTTAAACGTTTTATTTATTTTTGAGAGAGAGAGAGAGAAAGAGAGAGAGGTAGATCAGGGGAGGGTCGGAGAGAGAGGGAGATACAGAATCCAAAGACAGGCTCCAGGCTCTGAGCTGTCAGCACAGAGCCCCATGTGGGGCTTGAACCCACGAACCATGAGATCATGATCTGAGCCAAAGTCGGATGCTTAACTGACTGAGCCACCCAGGCGCCCCTATTTTATTTTATTTTTGAGAGAGAGACCAAGTGTGAGTGGGGGAGGGGCAAAGAGAAAGGGAGATACAGAATCCAAAGCAGGCTCCAGGCTCCCAGCTGTCGGCACAGAGCCTGTCGCGGGGCTTGAACTCCCAGAACTGTGAGATCATGACTTGAGCCAAAGTCAGATGCTTAACCAACTGAGCCACCCAGGTGCCCTGGTTGAAGATAGATTTTATATGTGAGTTTATTTTTAAACAATATTTTCCCATGGTAAACTATTAAAGCATATAAAGTGTAAAAATAATAGTTCCTTTGTCTCACCTAAAGAAAACTCACTGATAACTGTTTCTTGGGTATACTTCTCAAAGTTTTACACACATATATCTTTTTATTTTAAACGTGTGCACATGTACACACATGAAGGAATCCATACAGTGTACCATGAAATGTCTTATTGCTGCAGAGATATCTATTGTATGGAACTTTCATAAGTTATTTAAGAGATCCCATTTTGATGAATTCCAGTAAATTCCTGGTAGATATCTCTTCATAATTATGTGACTATATATAGAATAGATCCAAAGATCACTGGGTTATTCTAAAACATCAACTCTTGTGATATAGGTATGTACTTCACTAACTTGACCAAACTTTTGGTGGACTGCCTTGTTGTTGGAATCTTTCTCATAAAATTGGGGTTCAGGGCCTCCTGAGTGGCTCAGTCGGATAAGTGTCTGACTTTGACTCAGGTCATGATATCATGGTTCCTTAGTTTGAGCCCCTCATCAGGCTCTGTGCTGACAGCTCAGAGCCTGGAGCCTGTTTTGGAATCTGTGTCTCCCTCTGTCTCTCTCTCTGCCCCTCCCCAGCTCGTGCTCTGTTTCTCTCTCAAAAATAAACATTAAAAAAAGTTTAAAATTGGAGTTTATAAACAATGTTTAGTTTACTGCTTTTAAGTTAAGATAGGGGATTAATTAATGGCTTGGAAAGTGGATTATATCTGCATATAAAATAGATAAATACTCAGAAAAAGTGATTATGCTGGACCATCTAGTAGTAACTTACTATATATATACTCATTTGTATTCTAAGCATTAGATAGTATGTATTTTTAATCTTCTGAGCAGTCGGGTAAGTTCGATACAGTTAAATGTAGAAGAGACTGAAGATAGAGAGGTTCAGTGCCTCATCTAGGGCCCCAGAACTGGGTACATGAAAATTCTATTCTTAAATGTAACTGTAGAATTCATATTTCCTGCTTTTTTGTTGTATTCCTTCCAATAAGTGACATTTTCAGTCATTAGGAACCTAGCAAAAGATAGTGAAGGAAACAAAACATGCCTCTGATTCTTGAAGCGAATGCTGCCATCTTCTTACCACCTCCAATTTTTTGGATTCATATAAATTGTATTACAAATAAGTATATTACAAGTAAGTGGTGTCAACGAAGGATAGAATATTTAATTTCGAATTGCAGTGTGCTTCATGCTGTAATAAAATCTCATTTATCCTAAAGATCATTTACCCACCATCTCTAGCCATCTCTGGTTCAACTAAAAAACATAATGCTTCCAGGAAGCATTTCTTCATAAAGGAAGCTGCTCAAACTCTTACTCAGATCTCATTTACTCCCATTTCAGATCGTCCTTACAAGCACTGGGTTCCTACCTATGACCATTGATTAGAAGCAATGAATTCAAAACATCGCAGGTAGCGCTGTTACAGACAGGAAAGCTGACAGGTCCAAGAAGGAATAGCTTCTGGTGATGCTGGTAGTGGGAGAAGAAAATCAGATGTAAAGCAAACAGAATTTTAAGTGGTGTTTCAGAGTCGTTGCCTTTAGTATACTTCTTGTTTAAATCACAGTATGATAATCCATTGTAATGTTAATCCTGAGTAGTTTTTTAAAAACTAAATTATGCTACATATACTTTAAGTAACAAGACAGTGATTTCATTCACAAAAGGGCAAATTTTGCTGGATAAATCCGTGCAGCATTGTCATCCCCAAACTATTGGATATGATCTATTCTTTTAACTTTGGCGAGGTGGCCTTTTCTCTAAAGCACTGTTGTTGAAGTTCACAGCGTAGCCTGTTAGTGCTGCAGATTCTCAAAAACGAAAACAAGCTGGGTAAGTAATCAGAGTGTCCGTATGTGACCGGGGAGAAGAGAGCCTGTGCGTCTCTGTTGCTGCAGGACTTTTTTTTGCAGTTAGCTGGCAGACTGTGATTTCCTCCTCAGAGTGTTGCGATTGCTCTGTACATTCTACAGATTATTTACACCCTGATGCTACTAAACAACTACAGTAATGGCACCTCTGGCTCTGCATGATATCGAGAACTTTAATAATTCATCACCTATTACAGCTGCATCCCTGTAAAATAGTGTGAGTGGGAACTGAGCTTACAACATTGAGAAAAGGCCTTCTGTGACTTTTACTCTCCAAACACCATATCCATAAATATTCAGGTATTAGTGGTGGTTAAAAATAAAGAAAGAGAATTGGCTGTTACATAGCTAGACTCTTTAGGTTATGTTTATCAAGCATTAGATTGCTTCAGGTTTTTAAATACATTTTAGGAATATTCAAGGTGAAAATTTTTGAAAGGTAGTTCTTCATTTCAGGACTATCACTTAAGAAAAAAAAGCCCGCACTAGCATTAGCTTATGCAAACTAAATGGAATTAATGATTTGCCGCTGGCAATGATGGTGAGAGACTTTAAAATATTATTCAAATTCTTAATCTAGGAGTTTTATATCTGACAAAGTCTTCCAATTTTAGTCATCTTCAGCCCTTTTGGAGTACTTTATTAATTTTTTAATTTTTAAAAAATATTTATTTTTGAAACAGAGGGAGACAGAGCGTGAGTGGGGGAGGGGCAGAGAGAGAGGGAGACAGAATCCAAAGCAGGCTCCAGGCTCTGAGCTGTTAGCACAGAGCCTGACACGGGGCTCGAACCCACAAACTGTGAGATCATGACCTGAGCTGAAGTCGGCCACCTAACCTACTGAGCCATCCAGGCACCCCTGAAGTACTTTAAGAAAAGAAATAGGAAAGGCATGGTTATAGAAAGCAAGGGCAGGTCTATGCACTCCCATATGCACATGTCATGATTAAATACTGGAGGGAAATTTAGGTATAAAAGAATTTACCCATTTCCAGGGAAGAGGAGGAATGCTTGAGTTGATGTTGAATCTGTCTTTAGTTTTCAGTGACTCCACCTGAGTACTATAAATATTGCTTTCAAAAAAAGACAAAAAAAGTTACTAAAGTTGACAGTTTGTAACCCTAGCTATTAGCACAGTGCCTGGCACACGGTACCTGATGATCAGATCCGTCCATATAATTCTAGTCAGACAGCTGGTGTTTTGGTAACTTCATACTGTAGTAGTCCCCCTCCCCCTTCTTCACAGGAGATACCTTCCAAGACCCCTGGTGGATGCCTGAAACCTTGGGTAGCATTGAACCATATATATTACTATGTTTCTTCTTATCAACACACCTGTGATAAAATTTAATTTATAAATTAGGCACAGTGTAGCATTAACAGCAATAATAACAAAACAATTATAACAGTACACTGTGACAAAAGTTATATGAATGTGGTCTCTCTCTCAAACCACTGTGCTGTACTCACCCTGCTTGTGGTGATGTGAGATGATAAAATGCCTACATGATGAAATGAAGTGAGGTGAACGATGTAGGCATTTGCGACAGTGTTAGGATCGTCTGCTTCCAGATCCTGTCGACTGTGAGCGCCTGAAATCACCACCCTGTGGGTAAGAGGGCTGGGGCACTCCTGTAGTTTTCAGTGTTAGCACGACTTCAGGGGAGTATTTTAGTTCACTGTTTGTGTTTTTAAACTTCCACCCAATGTGGATTTGTCTCGGAAGGGGTCCAGAGAGCCTCATTATGGGTTCTGACCTCTGAGGCATATATTCTATTTATTTTTTTGTCCATAATCGAAACTGTATTGAAAAACTGACACCAAAATAGGATGTCACTAGTGTATATCTCACATAACTAAGCATAATTACATTATTTTGGTAGATTAACTGGAATTACTGAACTGATTAGGCTTTTGGTGATATAACGCACATTCAGGAGGTTTTGTGGATCATTAGTGTTGCTTTCTTCTAAATGAACACCCTATGTGAGTCTGGCCTTTCCTCCTCTTTGCTGGCACAACACGGTTGAACAGGCTACACAGAGAACCACCGTCTGAGTGTGGGTCAGACATCCATAAAATAGGAATTTGGGCTTTGAACCAGCTGTTTCTTCCTTCTTTTTCTTTTCCTCCTTTGAGGGCCCATATTGTAAATCTCTAGCCAAAGAAGGGCATGTTGACCCTTTCACGGGCCCAATCTGTAAGGCGACCCCCCTAGTGAACACCCCGCAATTGCACATGCGGCGTCTGAGATGTATTTTCTTAAGACAGCATTATCCTCTAGGGAGGCTCCAGAATATCTCAGGTATCTTTTGGAGTCCATCGAAATGCCATTAGAAGTTGGTGCGCCTGGGTGGTTCAGTCGGTTGAGTGATCGACTTTGTCTCAGGTCACGATCTCATGGTTTGTAGGTTGGAGCCCCACATCAGGCTCTGTGCTGACATCTCAGAGCCTGGAGTCTGCTTCGGATTCTGTGTCTCCCTCTCTCTCTGTCCCTCCCCCACTCGTGTACTCTCTCTCTCTCAAAAATGTTAAAAAATTTTAAAAAGCCTTTAGAGGTTCTTCAAAGAGATAGAGAAAGTTAATCTTTTCCCCATTAGAGACACTGGACAGTTTTCACTGATACCTAATAGAAAGTAGTTTATACCATGTGTAAGTAGGGCTAACTTGGTTGCTTTAAATTTTTTAAATAATGGTTTCCTTTAAAAGTGCTTATCTGGTGGTCATTGACATCCATGAGCCAGCTGCAGGGATGAGCACAGTCAAGAGTTACATTGCCAGGGAGATTAGGGGTTGGGAAGGCATTGGAAGCACTGGTATGATTAAAACGAAAGCTCTTAATCTCTGAAAGGGAAGAAATTCAATTTCAGCCAGCATGAGATCTGGAACTAAATTGTACTGTGCCTGCCTGCTACCCAGAAGATACTGGCTCTCTACTTGCCAGACCAACCATGTTGGGGCAGAGAGTGGACTAACTTAAATTAGAAGAGCTGAATTTCTTCTTAATTGAAATGCCACAGTAGATATCTTTTGTACAAAACTCAGTGTTTGTTGTTCAGTAGCAAGTGTGAATTGGATGAAAGTGTCTGAATATAAGATTTTTATGTGGAGCGAATTCCCATTTTTATCTCACGTTTCCCAGCACACACCTCTCCTCATGAGTAACCTTCAACTGATATCTGGTGCCAGATACCTTGGAATAAAGGGTTTAGAACTGTTGTGGCAAAGTGATGGTTTCTTCTAGGCTTAGTTACGTTACCTGTAAATCAGGCTCCTGAATGACAGTGGCTAAATTTTACAGATGGACAGTCGCGGATCTGGCCGCAAACAAATTGTTCTGTTGTGATAGAGACATCGTGCAAACCTGCGTGCAGCTGTGAGATAAAGTGAGACAAAGTGATCTGTAATGTTTCTGTAGTGTGTCCCCATCGCTAGCCATATTGAAATGTATAATACATCTCTTGGGCAGACAGCTTGAGTGGGCTGGATTCCACTTCAGCCCTGTCAAGATGCCAGGAAGCCTCAAGGTGAATTTTTAAAGCCTATTTAAATATTTGGACTCCTGACTAATTTCAGTGAAATCTCTGCTATATCTAACAAACCACGTGCTAGAAGTGAGATGGAATTTCAAGTTTATGGTTTCCTCACTGATGAGTTGTATGACCTTGGATTGACAAATTATTTATCTGCCTGTTTCTGTCTAAGGCAAATGAAGACTGTAAAAGCATTTGCCTCATAAGGTGGTTGTGTAGTGTTTTAGGCAGTTCATATGTATAAAACATATAAGAAAGTGCCACCACTTAATAAATGTTTGCCACCACCACCACTAAACAGTCATCATCATCAACATAATTTAGAGAATGAATTTTTCTTCCTGAAGCTAGATTGCTTTTTTTTTTTTTTTAAAGGAAGACTATCTCTATCAAGGATATGACCAACTCACGTCTCATATAGAAGCTCACTATCTTGACTTGTAAAATCGATCTTCTTTTATCTACACCTATAGTATAATGTAGTATGTTATAGTTAACATATTCATATTATGTTACTTTAAGAAAGTCTATTTTTTCTTTCAAAAATATATTTAGTCCATTATAATAAAGTAGAAGATAATTACTAAAAGGGATGAAGAGACCCTATAATACTGCTGTGGAATGATCTCTAAGCTACATTGTTAAGTGAAAAAAGTAAGGGCAAACTAGTGTGTAAATTATTCCACCAGTTTTGTAAAAATTTGCTACATGCATAGCTTATCTGATGGGCTGCACAAGAAATGGCATATTTTCATTTGTTGCTGTTGGGGAGGAAAATTGTATGGGTGATGACAGAGTGGGAGACTTATTGTATTTCCTTTTATGCTTTTTAATTATTGAACCATGGTGAATGTACTTCCTAGTTAGTTATTAAAAAAACTTATAAAAATGACAGTTGGGCGTCCGATGTTGGCTCAGGTCATGATCTCATGGTTTGTGTGTTCAAGCCCCACGTCAGGCTCTGTGCTGACAGCTCAGAGCCTGGAGCCTGCTTCAGATTGTGTGTCTCCCTCTCTGTCTGCCCCTCCCCCAGTTGCTCGCGCGCGCTCTCTCTCTCTCTCAAAAATAAATAAAATTTAAAAAGTAAAATTTTAAAAGACCTCATAAAAGTGAAGAAAAAGTAAAATAACTATTTTGAAATCTAGATATTTACGTATCCCTTAGAAACATTTTTTCTTTTTTGTGTACTACCCAAATTCACATTTAATAGGGCTTTTAGATATTTTTTTTCTTGAAGTCTGTTTTCCGACACTGAACTAAGAATGATCTTTTGTCCTCCATTAGGGATTTGAGTCATAATCGGTTGTCCAACTGGAATATCAGCCTGGAGTCTCAGACATTACAGGAAGTGTAAGTTATTTTCACTTGTTAAACTTTATATTAAACTGTTAGATTTGATGGTGAATTATGTGTTTGAGGGTGTCCAATCCAGAAATGCTGTCAAAAAATTGAGGGAAAGAATTTAAGTTAAAAGACATGGTTTAAAAACTGAAACTATGGTCTTTGGCTTTGCCACTATTCCAGACTCTGGGCATTTTGCTGGAGGTTTGGTGATTGATAGCAAACTGTGTAGAAATATTATTCTATCTACTTTCTTGGGACCAAAAGTAAGATTTTTGTTCCTCTTCAAAGTAAATATGTTTTGCTTGTTTTTGCCAATTTGAGCCAGTGAAACTCTATTGTGTAAACTTTTTTATGTCTTGACTTGTCTAAGATGGAGACCTATCTAAAGTAGAGTTATGTGAAATACAGTATTTGTTGTGTTGTCTGTAATATGGTTAATATAGTTTAATTTTCCACTTCACTGAATTTTTCCCTTAATACTGAGATGTATCATTATGTATTTTTTTGGAGGGAATTTTCTAAAATGATATTAATATCAGTTTTTGCGTTGTGATGTTTCCAGAGGCACAGCTGTCGAGGCCTGTTTGCCTCTACACTAAGACACGAGAACCTTCAGATTTATTTTCCATTTGAATTTCTTTCGGACACAGATAACTTGTTCATGTTCTCATTGTTCTTGCATTCTCTCCTTCCCCCCCACCACACGTTGACTGGTTCTGATCGGCTGTGCCCTGAATACACAACTGACAAGCTTATGAGCTGAAAGAGTAGGCCCTGAAGAAAGTCCTGGGGCGCCTGGGTGGCTCAGTCGGTTAAGTGTCTGACTTTGGCTCAGGTCATGATCTCACCGCTGGTGGGTTCGAGCCACGCGTCGGGCTCTGTGCTGACAGCTCAGACCCTGGAGCCTGCTTCAGATTCTGTGTCTCCCTCTCTCTGCCCATCCCCCACTTGTTCTCTCTCTCTCTCTCTCTCTCTCTCAAAAAAGAGTAAATATTTAAAAAATTAAAAAAAAAATAAAGAAAGAAAGAAAACCCTGAAAGTGCTTCAGTGCAAAATGCATGGGCTTTATTTCAGCTTGTTTGTTGGAGGCCTTTTATTTCTGGTTTCGTTTCTGTATTCTACATTATTGAGGTTTCAGTGACTGAAAAACCAAGTTGATGTAACACAACTATATTAGATTTGCACTAAAACATTGGAGACCATATGTTTAAAGAGCTCCTTGGATCAGATTGTGCCATGTCATGTCGTCTGTAGAATTCATCATAGGCTCCATCTCTCAGTGGGCAGATTCATCTATGGTCCCAAGCAACCCTCTCTAATTTTGAGTAATTTAAACGTGTGTGTATTTTAAAAATTTACTTAATTGTAGTTTTTTATTTTTTAAGTAGGTGTATAAAGAGATATGGATGGGTTAATGATTTCTTCTTTAAGAAGGACTGAAATTAGCTGTCAGAAATGTAATTATTCAAGAACGTTGTTGGGATTAAAAATACTTCGTGTACAAAATATTGATATCAATCATCGATCTACACCATGAAAAAGCATTTCTTGTTAAAATCTTTAATTTCGCAGCATAATGTATTTAGTCTATCTCATTCTGAGTCATAGGCCTTTTTAAATTTGGCACCTATCCTAAAGAATAATTTTTAGCCAGAAACCAGAGCTCAAGAGGCAACATTTTTTAATGTTAACTCTGTTCTTCCCCCTTGCCTAGGAAAATGAATTATAATGAGCTGACAGAAATCCCGTATTTTGGAGAACCAACCTCTAATATTACTCAACTCTCATTGTAAGTAAATACGATTTCAGATCTTTTAAATTATGAATAATACAGTTTTAAAATGTTTGTTTCAGGTACACTTTTTGTCAATCCTGATTATTTAACATCCTGTGGTCTTGGCTGGGTCTCTGGTAGTTGCTTCATTATAGCCTTTTTTTTTTTTTTAAATAGAGTCCATAATGTAATCTCAGAAATAAATGCAGAGGCGTTTCAGTTTTACCCTGCTCTCGAGAATTTAGATCTCAGTTCAAATATAATATCAGAAATCAAGACGTCTTCATTTCCTCGAATGCAACTTAAATATCTGTAAGTAGATTTATTTTCAAATGCATGTTTATGTAGTGATACTTAACCTTTGTATTTATTGTGATTTTGATATTCTTATGTGAAACAAACCTAGGGTCAGTTTTGGGGGCTGTTATTTCTCTCCTCTTATCAGAAAATATTAAGTATGCAGGTTAATTTTTGAGATTTAATTCTGGATTGTGTTTTACTAACAGTTTTATGAAAGGTAAATAGGAGTGGTTTGTTAAACAGTGGCTTATCCTATACAGTGATAATTAAGATGTGTGATAGTCTTTCACACTTTACAAAGTATATTCATACATACTGTTTGAACCTAAATGAAGTTGATATTCTCCTTATCTTGTACTTGCAGAAACAAAGCAGTTAAATCATCTGTAAAGTTGTGTCTTGTTGCTAAGTGGTAGGGCTGGGGCTCAGTCATAGACTACGGGTAGCTGTTGGGTGGTAGAATGTTCTGTTGCACTCAATTTTTTTGTTCTCTTGTTTATTTTAGGAATTTGAGTAATAATAGGATAACTGTCTTGGAGGCTGGTTGCTTCGATAATTTATCTAGTTCTTTACTAGTGGTAAAGTTAAACAGGAACAGAATCAGCATGATTCCACCCAAGATCTTCAAGCTACCTCACCTCCAGCTCTTGTGAGTCACTAAGTGGCTGGGTTTTAAGAACGTTGTCCTTTCATTTAAATTATTTTAATTATTATTAGAGCAAATCAGCAGACCAAAGTTCTAACTGTAAAACTATTTTTATTAAAGGGAACTTAAAAGAAACAGGATTAAAGTGATAGAAGGTCTGACATTCCAAGGGCTTGACTCCTTAAGGTCTTTGAAGATGCAGCGAAACGGTATTAGCAAACTTAAGGATGGAGCTTTTTTTGGCTTGGAGAACATGGAGGAATTGTAAGTACTATGAACTGGAATAGGATCTCATTAAGAAAGGAGTCTGATTGGGACTTTTCAGTGCCAAAGGTCTAAGATCTTTGCTTTAGTTACACCCCAGTACATTAGTTCTTTCTCCCTTCTCTGATGTGAATAAGTATACACAAATCTCTTTAAGCTTTTGGTCATTCTTATAAACATTTTGTCTAAGAAGTTTTTATTTTCTTAATGTTTGGGCCGATGAAAATTACCAGAATTTACCTCGAACAGGTATATCAAACCCCCTAGTGTGTTAATTTTATAGATCTGATATTTTAGACAGTCTTACTATGTTCTAGCAATAAACCTTAAGCAAAATATAAATATTTATTGAATAGAATTTGTTGGCTCACTTGGCTTTAGCAAAGTTAGAGGCCTCACTGAGCAATACTTAATGAAGAGTTCTGGAATTTTCTCATTGCAGTGCCTTGTTCTGAAACATATTTTCTCCTTCTTTAATTTTGCAGAGAACTAGAGCATAATAACCTCACAGAAGTGAACAAGGGGTGGTTGTACGGCCTGCGAATGTTACAGCAGCTCTACGTGAGCCAAAATGCTGTTGAAAGAATCAGTCCGGATGCATGGGAGTTCTGCCAAAGACTGTCGGAACTGTGAGTGTCAGAGGGCCTCTTGTGGGAGGCTGTGGGGCTAGAGTAGGTTGGAATAAGTCAGTCCCATGGCCAACAATGAGATGAAGCAATCTGCTCTATTAGAAGTTTGTTGAAAGCTCTAAATTTATCATGTAAGTAGAATGAGAAGAGGAACATTGAATTAAAATACAATGAATTCCTTCCCTTCCACATTTCCTATTTTTAGTGATTTGTCCTACAACCAGTTGACCCGCCTGGATGAATCTGCCTTTGTGGGTCTGAGCTTACTGGAGAGACTGAATTTAGCGGACAACAGAGTCACTCACATTGCTGATGGTGTATTTAGGTTTCTTTCCAATCTTCAGACGCTGTAAGTAAAACAGTAAAGCAGATTAAAACAACCAGTCATAAGCGGCACATTTATGTTAATGTTAATATTTTGCAGTTCTTCTGTCTTAGACTTAGGGGGAGGCAGTCTTACTTGTCTCTGTCCTCACACATAAATCTTATTTATATCTGGTCAGTTCAGTTTGTACTTTAATTTCGAATTTAACCAACTGAACAACAGAGCATCTCTTACTGTGCCAGTTACTATGGAATAAAATGCAGTTGTTGGTCAAAAATGCACATTTTCTTGCTCCTCTGATCTTGAACTACCTTCAGAACTGCTACTCATTCAGAAGGATGCAGGCTGTGTAGTGGGAGTAGCTATGGAAGGAGCCCTGTTCATTGTTGCTAATTTGCTGCGTGCCTTTGGACAAAAATATATCAGTGATCTGAGGCGTGCTAGGTGCTTTCAGAATAATAGGATATTAATTGCTCTTTTCCCTGTTCGGAGGCTGAGGTTCAGAGAGGTTAAAATGATTTGCTTAAAGTTACACAACTTGTATTCCCAGGTGGTCTTTCATCCAAGTACTAACCAGGCCTGGCCCTGCTTAGTTTCAGAAAGCAGACAGAATCGGGTGCATTCAGGGTGAAGTCACACAGCTTGTAGGTGAGCCAGGTCTGCTTGACACTGGCTTTTTACCATACTGCCTGATGCACAAAATCACTTAACCTTCCCTGGGTGTCATTTTCTTTTTGTCTTCATCCAGTGGAGGATGGGCATAGGAGTAAATGATTGCTATAGGCAATTTCAGCGCTGAAATCCTGGGTTTCTGTAAGTTGGATGTTTTACCGTGTCGTGAACTATAATTGAACAAAGAAGTATTTTAACAAAATATAGTGATTTCAAACATAGAGCAGAATAAGAGGAAAAAGGCTAATTACAGTAGAATTTGTAGATTCTCAAGTTCCTGAATAGGGAACCTTTTGGTTATCAGATTCAGAGTTGATAAATGATCTTAGAAAAGAGGCAAGCTCCCAACTTTGGGACCTAGCCATCAGTGAGAAAGCAAGCATGATACTTTTACACAAGCAAGTGTGTATACCTGCACGAGTTTGATTTTTTTCTTTTTAATTAATGAGGTCATTTTCCTTCAGATTTGGCCCTGGAAAGTTAAAAGTGATTTTTTTTTCTTTTTTCCACATTATTAGAGGTGAACCTAGAGCAGCTTAAACCCAGGAATTTAGATGCAGCTGCAGCCTTTTTGCATTGCAAAGAATGGCACTCAGGTTCTTTCCGTACCTCAGATTATTACTTCTAATATTAAAATTTAGGAGAGTAATTGCAGAAGTAAATTATGTCTAATGCCACAGAGACAGTTAAGACAGAATTAGAATAAGATCTGAGCAGTTTTGGTTTTGAATCAATACTCCTGCCAGAGTTCTTCCTCACTTGGCCAGTGAGTTCTGTTTATGCCGTGCTCTGGAGGAAAGTCTTGGAGAGTTGAGCTATTGGTTGTTTCAGTGTTTATTGCTTAGTAAAATAAAATAAACCTGTTAGCTTTCACTTCAAGTAAAGATACAGCTAAATAGGAAGCGTGATCTATCTCCTGTTACTGGCACAACTTTAAATGTCTTACAGAGGAAAGAGCTTTGTGTTTTATTATGAGATGACTTTAAGAAGCAACAGTTATTAAATATCTACAACTAGTACTTCTTCCAGCTGGGCACTGTGTGGTACAAGTGCATTTCCTCTGAGAACACAATAGTGGATTTTAAAAGATCCATACTTTTCCTTTTAAAAATAACAGAGTGATCACTCCAGCACACGGGTGTATCAGTGTTGCTTCCCAAGGGCCGTGTTTAATTGCTGTCGAGCTGTGAAGCTCTGTACTGACATAATTCTTTGTTAGCCATTTTAGGCTTAAGGGCCCACGGGAAGGCTTGGGTCACCCAGAAATCCCATTAGTCTAAAATCACATTTGTAAGCCATATCCCCTGCAGCTTGACATCCTCCTGCTTTTTTGCAGGACCCTGACTATAATTTTTAATATACTAACACAATTAGGTGCTATTAGTGAGGAAGATTAATACTCTTAACAGGTTGCTTAATTTATTTATCAAGGCCAGCTTAATTCTTTGCTTATGAGAATCAGTTCTTGCTTGCTTATTGCAGATATTCTTTAAAAACCAGAGTCGAGTCTTCGTCAAAAATAACTGTTAAAATAAGGAAGAAAATCAGCATCGGCACGCCGGGATGATGCCTGTGCTATAATGGTCATGTTAACGAACATAACCTGTCTTCCCTAACATTTTTGTAGAAACTTAAGAAACAATGAAATTTCATGGGCCATCGAAGATGCCAGTGAAGCCTTTGCTGGACTCACAAGTCTCACTAAATTGTATGTATTTATAATATTTATGTATGTCTACAAAGGTGTTTTTTTAAGAACCAGTTGTATATGTAATTGGATTATGTCTTTTTGCTATGGCTAGAAAGTCAGCCTTTTGATTTATCCACTAAAGGATGAAGGTTTGTTGTTTATGAAGTTTTCTGTTTATTGGTGGTTTTAGATTTTATTTATTTATTTAGTGGTGGGACACTTTTTTTTTTAAGTTTATTCAGAGAGAGCGTGCACATGCACGTGTGAGCTGGGAAAGGGCACAGAGAGCGGGAGAGAAAGGATCCCAGGCAGTCTCCCACACTATCAGCACAGAGCCCAGTGCAGGGCTTAAACCTACGAACTGTGAGATCATGACCTGAGTCAGAATCAAGAGTTGGACACTCAACTGACTGAGCCACCCAGGCGTCGCTTGGTGGGACATTTTCTACTGAAAGAGCTTTCTTCTGGGCGTTCAAAGAGAAGTTATTCGTGGAAATAGAATTGCTGTTCCAGAGTTGAACCAGTATTATTCTTTTGTTTTTTTTTAATATTTATTTATTTTTGAAAGAGAGAGGGAGGGAGGGAGGAGCACAGAGAGGGAGACAGAGGATCTGAAGCAGGCTCTGTGCTGACAGCAGTGAGCCTGATGCAGGGCTTAAACTCATGAACCATGAGGTCATGACCTGAGCAGAAGTTGGATGCTTAACCAACTGAGCCACCCAGGCTGCCCCCGTATTCTTAATCGTAAGAGATTTATGGGTAATTTATCTAGCAAGAAAGGCATTCTCTCAAGTAAAATTTTAGATCTTCTCCTGAGAATTTCTCCGAGGCCTTACACTTGTCTTAATTTCTTTGACCTAATCTTTTGCTAAGAAGGGAGAAACTGGGACTATAATCCAGTTTCTCATATGAAAACTAGCCGTCCATCAGTGGTCCCAGATGGCTGTTCACAGGCACCTCGTTGAACTCCAACCTATTAATAGAAGCCTTCATTCTCTGTTTTGCATTGCTTGGTAATAAAGATTCACAACTTTCTTAAAAATGTATGTTGAATTTATTTTCACTTTTTATAGGTAAATGTATGCATTAATGAATTAAATTTTGCTTAGTGGAGGCTTTATTAGACGGTTCTGTTTGTATTTCAGAATCTTACAAGGAAATCAAATTAAGTCAATTACAAAGAAAGCATTCATTGGTCTTGAATCCCTCGAGCATCTGTAAGTATTTTGCATCCATTTTGCTCAGTATATAAATAATCTTTGCTATTAGCAGAGGTTCTCATGACCATTTAAAGTGTTTTTATAACTTAATTATAGAAATGATGACCGGTAATGTTTCATTTCTCTTCATTTCAGAGATTTGAACAACAATGCTATAATGTCTATCCAAGAAGATGCTTTTTCTCAGACTCGCTTGAAAGAACTGTACGTAACTTCAGTCTTTCTGTCACCAATCATTATATCGTTACCCATGCTTGTTCCTAAAGGTGGTGAATATGACCCATGTGTTTCCAAAAGCACATGACTCACGTGGGGAAAAAAAGAGAAAGTGTCAATATTCAGTTACTGTAGTGGCTGGATATAATTTTTAAATAACCTAAGATTGAAAAGCCCAAAGTTGTGGCACCAAGGCCTTCTGTGTTACCTGTGCTGCTAATGCTCACAGCTACAGAGGCCTGAGCTCTGCTTTGTGCTTGATGTAGATCTTCCTGTTCCTTATACTCTTCCCCTTCCCCGACCCCTCGTTTATTTTTGGATTATTGGAAAAATGTGTTCCCAGTGCCCTTAGGGTGGATCACAGTTCAGATATTAGGTAATTTGTGGCATATAATCTAGCACTTTCAGTATAATGGTCAGAGGGGTATCTCTCATACGGTTGTTCAAGCCACTAAAATGGTCAAGCACTGTTAAATAGTTGTAGTGGAAAAACATGTATTATTTTATACCCTTTTTCATTCATGGTTTTTTAAAAAATGATGGTTTAGAGATTTCCAGGGGGAGGGGTGGTTAGTTGGGCATTGGTATTCATTTTAGCCTTGGATGATTTGAATATCCAGCCAGCATTAAGAATCAGTAGACTAAAGCTATGTATCTGGCCTTGCTTGAGAGCTACTTGGAAGAAGGACTGTGGTCCCAAACTGATACATGATGAAATAAGGATAGAAGTTCATAAAAATTTAGAAACTTTAAGACCAAATTGACGTTACTCTGATACTTTTGTTGAATTTTATGGAAGTATAAATCTACAAGGGGTTGGAAATTTTAAAAACTGGTTCTTCATCACAGATAGTTTGAGATGCACTGGAAGTGTGTGAGTTTAAACTACCTAGACTTTCAGATTTCTGCCCCATTCTTTACAGCTATGTGACATTGGGAAAGTTTAGCCTAAAACTCCATTTCCCTTTTGAGAATGGCATTGTACCTCCCTTAGAGTTACGTGAGAATAAAATGAGATAATTTGTTCATTCAAGAAATATTTATTGTCATCTGCTATGTAAGGTACTGTTCTAGATGGTAAAAACACAGTAGTGAACAAGACAAAGTCTCTGAATAAATCAGTATATACAGAATACCTCTCACCAAGTAATAAGAGTTCTGAAGGGAAATAAAGGCGGGTCAAAGGTATGGAGAGTGACAGGGATTGCTATTTTATTTATTTATTTAAAAAAAAATTTTTTTTTAAGATTTTTATTTATTTCTAGGAGAGAGAGAGAGACAGCGTGATCAGGGGAGGGTCAGAGAGAGAGGGAGACACAGACTCTGAAATAGGCTCCAGGCTCTGAGCTGGAAGTCAGCACAGAGCCCGACGCGGGGCTCGAACCCACGAACCGCGAGATCATGACCTAAGCGAAAGTGAGACGCTTAACCAACTAAGCCACCCAGGCGCCCCTTAAAATGTTTATTTTTGAGAGAGTGCAAGCAGGGGACAGAATCCAAAGTGGTCTCTGTGCTGACAGTGGCAAGCCCGATGTGGGGCTCAAACTCCTGAACCACGAAATCATGACCTGAGCTGAGGTCAAACGTTCAGCCGACTGAGGTACCCAGGTATCCCTGGGATTTTTATTTAGATAAAGTAGTAATGGAAGGCTTTTTTGAAGATACAGAATTTGAGTTAGTGAGTGGCATAGCATTGAATACTGGTTGAACAGCATTTTGCATAGAGAACAGCAAGTGAAAAAGTCCTGTGGTAGGAACTTGTTTCTTATGCCTGAAGAACAGCAAAGACACCAGTGTGGCTGGAAGAGAGCAAGAGGAAGAGTGCTTAGGAGATGAGGTCAGAGAGTTAAGCAGGAAACAGATCAATTAGGAGGGTCAATGAGTCATGAGGAGTTTGGATTTTTTTTTCCCTATAAATATATTAGGAAACTTTGGAGGGTTTTGAGATGATGTTCAGTACAGAGCCTGACACACAGTAAAAGTTGAATAATAATAATAAAAATAAAAATGTTATGGAAATCATCATTAGTTATTTTCTGTGAGACTTTCAAGTGGCTTTTTTTTTGAGGGGGCAGTGTCTGTTGAGATATTTTGAGATATTTCTCCTAGGCTTCATTTTTAAGGGTACAACATAGTACATATATTAGTGTTACCAACTTTTTGTCCTTGAGAATCTGAGGGCCACCAATGAAGTTTTAACTCTTGTCATGAGAACTCAGTGTAAAATGTAATTTAGAGAGTAGGTGAGAGCAAATAGTGTAGTTTTTATTCTTCAGTCATTTGGTAATTTGAGAATTGGTCTGAACAAACTGCGAGTGGAGGAGACTAGTTTTGGTTGCTTTCTGTTGATTTAAATCTAAGTCATATTTATAATACTGTTACATCAACATTTATTAAAATACTATCTTTATGCTTTCTGGTATCCTTCACAGTGCTTTGCATAAATATTAGGTGGAAATGGGAGAGTTGTGTGTAAATTAAAAATATTTTGCATTAAACTTTTAAAATCGTGGTAGAAACATTAGAAAGAAGGAGAGCCAAGTCCCCAGATAGACGCCCACTACTTAGACACAACCACTGTTAATATTTCGGTGTGTATCTGTTGACAGCACTTTCTGAGAGAAAGCAGGGTACTCCATTAGGTACTTGGGGGCAGGTTGGTTAGTGTGTGAGGGTGGAAAGATGCAAAAGAAACAGAAGTAAAGGGAAGGATTGTGAATTCAGTGGTATCTGTGTCCAAGCGCTCTGCTAAATGCTGTATTTAAATTTTTTTTTGAGGTAGGCATTCTCAAACCCATTTTCCAGAAATAGAAACTGAGATTTTGGAGACATTAAGTATTTTGCCTAAGGTAAGTAGCAGAATTAGGATTGAGTCCAGGTCACACGGGTCCAGCTTATACCTAAGAAAGCATAAATCAGACCATCTGACTTCTCTATTCTTAACCTTCCATTGGCTTCCCATCACATACAGGGAGTAAACACCTGAGGTTCTTTTCTTAGTTGGTAAAGCACCTGCATGGCCTGGTCCCCCCTGCCCAGCTCTCTGACTGTGTTCCTGTGACTGTCCCCTCTCTCACTGTGCTCTACACACTAGGCATGCTGCCCCAAAGCCCCTTTGCACACCGCTTCCTGTATCTGCGACACTCTTAATCTTAGGTCTTCGTGTGATTTGCTCTCTTGTTCCTTTCCAGTCTTTGGTCAAATGCCCTCTCATCAAAGAATCTTTCCCTGATGACTTTATCTAAACTGGTAGCTGGCGTCTCTGTATCTTTGCCTTACTTTGTTTCTCTTGCTAGCACTTACTTTCTGACATTGTACTTTGCCTTAATTTGTTTATTGCTTGGCGCTAATAAATAACACAAGTTCCGTGGGGCCTGTATCCCCATAGCCCAGAGCAGTACCTCACGTGCAGTAGACTCAAGTATTTCTGTCAGTGCATGAATGTAACCTAAGAATCCTATTGCATGTGAAAGGTAACATTTGGCCTGATTAAGTAAAATTATCCTTAGTCAAATAAGGCTTTTGAGATACCATTGAAGACTGTTTGAAACTTCTTTGGAATCAAATCTTAGAAACTTTAAACTAGATGAGGACCTTGGTGATGCACATAAAGCAAGTTAGAGTGTCCTCAGAATCATTTGCTCTCACTGCTTCCAAGTGATGGACATTCATGGGTCTTTAAGAGAAAAGCTATCTGGCTTTTCATATGTGTTTTATAGGCCTAATATAGACAACAGATAAAATTTCACTGCCTCTTTCTTAGTTTGAGTTGCAGTACACATTGTCACAGGGTGAAGTGTTTTCAGTCTTGATGAAATAATTTGAAAAGAATTCTGTCCTCTCTACAACAGACACACTCTGTGCTCCAATACATACAGTAAACTTTTCTGGGAAAAAGTTTAAACTTCAGAAATTGAAAGGAAGGTGCATTTGACAGCCATGTACCCTTTTTACCACCTGTTAACTTTTTGTGATCTATTTCTCTCCCTACCGCCTCCCTTCTCTCTCTCCCTCCCCGTCTCTTTCTAACCTTCTCTCTTCTCTTTACATACACTATTATTTTGCTTAGCCATTTGGTAGTAAGTTGCAGATATTATAATTTACCCCTAAATATCTCAGCATGTATTTCCCAAGAACAAGGGTGTTTTCCTGTATATAGCCACAGCACTATTATCTCCGTCAGTGAAATTAACATTGATTAAAGTAATAGTAACTGACATACAGTCCATACTCCGATTTCCCCAGTGTCAAGAAGTGTTCTTGCAGAGATTTTTTCCAGTCAAGAATCATGTATCATATTTGGTTGTAATGACTTTTAGACTCCTTTCATCTAACATAGGCCCTTTTCCCCTGTTTTGCCCTTTTTCTTAATGTGTTTCATGACACCCACATATTTGAGGCATTGAGGCTGACGGTCTGAATTTTTCTTGTGGTTCAATTCAGGTTAAATGTTTCGTGGCGAGGAAAATGGACAGGTATGCAGTAAGCTCTAAGTGGTCAAGAAACTGAGAATGAAAAGTAATGGGTACTTTTTCCCTCTTTGTTTCTGTAGGATTCTGAACACGAGCAGCCTACTCTGTGACTGCCATTTGAAGTGGTTGCTTCAGTGGCTGGTTGACAATAACTTGCAGCATTCTGTGAACGTAAGCTGTGCACACCCTGAGTGGCTAGCAGGGCAGAGCATCCTGCATGTGGATCTGAAAGATTTTGTCTGTGGTTTGTATTTGGTTTTAAAATTTTGTATACTACACACTCACTGTCTTTTATTTATTTATTTTTTACCATTTTATTTTATTGTTGTTATATTTTCATCATGATAAGTGTGTTCTTTAATCCCCATTTCCCAGTTCCCCTATCCCCCCAACTCCCTTCCCCTCTGGTAGCCATCAGTTTGTTCTCTGTAGCTGAGTCTCTTTCTTGGTTTCTCTCTCTCTCTTTTTTTTTTTTTAATTTTCCTCACTTGTGTTTCTTAAATTCCACATATGAGTAAATCATATGGTAATAGTCTTTCTCTGACTTACTTCACTTAGCATTATACTCTCTAGCTCCATCCATGTCATTACAGATGGCAAGATTTCATTTTCATGGTTGAATAATATTCCATTGTATGTATATATCACATCTTTTTTATTCTTTCATCTATAAATGGACACTTGTGCTACTTTCCTAATTTGGCTATTGTAAATAATGCTGCAGTAAACATAGGGGTGCATGTATCCCTTTCATTAGTGTTTTCGTATACTTTGGGTAGATACCTAGTAGTGTGGTTCCTGGGTCGGAGGGCAGTTCTGTTTTTAATATTTTGAGGAGTCTCCACACTGTCTTCCATAGTGGCTGCACCAGTTTGCACTCCCACCAGCAGTGCCACAGTGTAATTCCCACACCCTCGCCAATATTTGTTGTTTCTTGTGTTTTTTATTTTAGCCATTCTGACATGTGTAGGGATGATATCTCATTATGGTTTTGGTTTGCATTTACCTGATGATGAGTGCTGTTTCATGTGTGTGTTGGCCATCTGTGTGTCTTTGGAGAAATGTCTGTTGATGTCTTCTGCCCATTTTTTAATTGGATTATTTGTTTTGGGAGTACTCCCTTATATCAGTTATTTATTGATTTTGGATATTAACCCTTTGTCAGCTATGTCATTTGTAAATATCTTCTCCCATTCAGTAGGTGGCCTTTTAGTTTTGTCGATTGTTTCCTTTGCTCTGCAAAGATTTTTTATTTTGATGTAGTCCCAGTAGTTTATTTTTGCTTTTGTTTCCCTTGCCTCAGGAGACATATCTAGAAAAATGCTGCTGTGGCCAGTGTCAAAGAGGTTACTGCCTGTGCTCTCTACAAGGGTTTTTATAGTTTCAGGTCTCACATTTTAGCTCTTTAATCCATTTTGAGTTTTGTTTGTATATGGTGTAAGAAAGTGTTCACTTTTATTCTTTTGTATGTAACTGTCCAGTTTTTCCAACACCATTGGTTGAAGAGACTGTCTTTTTCCCATTGTATTTTCACTTCTCCTTTGTCAAAGATTAATTGACCATATAGTTGTGGGTTTATTTCAAGGTTTTCTGTTCTATTCCATTGATCTGTATGTCTGTTCTTATGTACCGTGTTGTTACTACCACTTTGTAATGTATCTTGAAATCTGAAGTTGTGATACCTCCAGTTTTATTTCTCTTTGTTAAAATTGCTTTGGCTACTTGAGGTCTTTTGCAGCCCCAAATTTCAAGATTGTTTGTTCTATTTCTGTGAAAAATACTGTTGATATTTTGGTTGCATTAAGTGTGGAGATTGCTTTGGGTAGTATAGACATTTTATTTTATTTATTATTTTCTAAAAATTTTTTAAAATATTTTATTTATTCCTGAGAAAGAGAGACAGTGTAAGCAGGGGAGTGTCAGAGAGAAAGGGAGACACAGAATCTGAAACAGGCTCCAGGCTCTGAGCTAGCTGTCAGCACAGAGCCTGACGCGGGGCTCGAACCCACGAACTGTGAGATCATGACCTGAGCTGAAGTCGGACGCTTAACCAACTGAGCCACCCCGGCGCCCCTGGGTAGTAAAGACATTTTAACAATATTTTTTTTTTCCAACCCATAAGCATGGAATATCTTTCCATTTCTTTGAATTTCTTTCACCAGTGTTTTACACTTTTGAAAGTATGGGTCTTTCATATTTCGTTAAGTTTATTCCTAGATGTTTTATTATTTTTGGTATAATTATAAATGAGTTTTTAAAAAAAAAATTTTTTTAATGTTTTATTTCTGAGAGAGAGGGAGAGAGAGACAGCTTGAGCAGGGGAGGGTCAGAGAGAGCGGGAGATACAGAATCTGAAGCAGGCTCCAGGCTCTGAGCTGTCAGCACAGGGTCCGACGCAAGGCTCAAACCCACCGAACCGTGAGGTCATGACCTGAGCCAAAGTCGGACGCTTAACCGACTGAGCCACCCAGGTGCCCCTGAGCTTGTTTTCTTAATTTCACTTTCTGCTGCTTCATTATTAGTGTATAGGAATGGAACAGATACATTGATTTTGTATCCTGCAATCTTACTGAATTCATTTATCAGTTCTAGTAGTTTTTGGTCAAGTCTTTAGGGTTTTCTATGTGTAATATCACGTCATCTGTAAATAGTGAAACTTTTACTTCTTCCTTACCAATTTGGATGCGTTTTCTTTCTCTATGTTGTCTGATTACTGTGGCTAGGACTTCCAGTAGTATGTTGAATAAAAGTGGTGAGAATTGACGTCCATGTCTTGTTTCTGACCTTAGGGGAAAAGCTCTCAGTTTTTCACCATTGAGTATGATGCCGAGTGGGAGTTTTTCATAGTAGGCCTTTATAATGTTGAGATATATTCCCTCTAAACCTGCTTTACAGAGGGTTTTTATCATGAATAGATGTTGTGCTTTGTCAAATGGTTTTTCTGCACCTATTGAAATGATCATATGATTGCTTTCCTTTCTCTTATTGATGTGATGCATCACATTGATTGTTTTGTGAATATTAAATCAGGCTTGCATCCCAGGAATAAATCCCTTTTGATTGTGGTGTATGATTTTTTAAAATATATTCTTGGATTTGGTTTGCTAATATTTTGTTGAGGATTTTTACATCTGTATTCATGAGAGATAGTGGCCTGTAGTTCTCTTTTTTTATGGTTTCTTTACTTGGTATCAGGGTGATATTGGCCTCGTAGAATGAATTTGGAAGTTTTCCTTCCTCTTGTGTTTTTTGGGATAGTTTGAGAAGAATAGGTATTAATTCCCTCTTTAAATGTTCTGTAGAATTCATCTGTGAGGCCATCTCGTCCTGTAGTTTTGTTTTTGGGGAGTTTTTTGATTATTGATTCAGTTTCATTGCTAGTAATTAGTCTGTCCAAATTTTGTATTTCTTCCTGCTTTAGTTTTGATAGATTATGTTTCTAGAAATTGATCTGTTTCTTCTCAGTTGTCCAGTTTGTTGGCATACAGGTTTTCATAATATTCTTTTACAATTATTTGTAATTTCCTTGGTGTTGGTTGTTATTTCTTCTGTTTCATTACTAATTTTTTTTGGGTTCTCTTTTTCTTACTGAGTCTTGCCTAGGGGTTTATCAATTTTATTGATCTTTTCAAAGAACCAGCTCCTGGTTTCATTGATCTGTTCTACTGTTTTTTTGTTTCTTTTTTTTTTTTTTTAATGTTTTTTATTTATTTCTGAGAGAGAGAGAGAGAGCGAGTGAGCAGGGGAGGGTCAGAGAGGGAGACACAGAATCTGAAACAGGCTCCAGGCTCTGAGCTAGCTGTCAGCACAGAGCCTGACGCAGGGCTCAGACCCACGAACTGTGAGATCATGACCTGAGCTGAAGTTGGACGCTTAACTGACTGAGCCACCCAGGCGCCCCTGTTATTTTATTTCCTATGTCATTTATTTCTGCTCTAATCTGCATTATTTCCTTCTTTTTGCTACATTTTGGTTTTCTTCTTTTCCTAGCTCATTTAGATGTAAGGTTAGGTTGTTTATTTGAGATTTTTCTTGCTTCTTGAGGTAGGCTTGTATTGCTCTAAACTTCCCTCTTAGAACCACTTGTGCTACATCCCAAAGATTTTGGACTCTTGTTTTCATTTTCATTTGTTTTCATGTAATTTTTGATTTCTTCATTCATTCGTTCATTCGTTCATTCATTCATTCATTCATTCGTCTATCTCTATAAAGACTTTATTTTTAAGTAATCTCTATACCCAAGGTGGGGCTAGAACTTAACGATCCTGAAACCAAGAGTTGCATGCTCTGCGGCTGAGCTAGCCACGTGGCCTGACACATTCATTATTTTTGTTTTGTTTGTCTTTGTTCTGACTTTAGAGAGAGAAAGCACAAGTGGGGAGAGGGGGGAGAGGAAAAAGGAGAGAGAGAGAAAGTTTCCTTAGCAGGCTCCATGCCCAGTGCAGAGCCTGACACGGGGCTCAATCCCATGACCCTGGGATCATGACCTGGGCTGAAATCTAGAGTTGGATGCTCAACCAACTGAGCCACCCAGGTGCCCCCCATTCCTTGTTTTAATGGTATGTTATTTAACCCTCATGTATTGTACTCTTTGTAGATTTTTTCTTGTGGTTGATTTCTAGTTTCATAGCGTGGTCAGAAAAGATGCATGGTACACACTATCTTAACAACAGAAGTAAAAAAAAAAACCTTAAACCAGAATGCTTTTTCAGTAGCATATCTATTTCCATTCCTCTGTGTTCTCTAAAATTTTTATATTGTTGCTAATCATAGGTTAAGTTTTGTGTTCTTTGACTTAATATATCCTAAGTAGTTTCTTTCCTCTGTTCTTCAGCGATCAGTTTTAATGTCAATATAATATCATCTTTATGAATGTAGGCCTTTCACTTTTAGGGGGTTGTTAACCTTGAAATAAATATCCAGTAGTAAGATTCCTGAATCAAAAAGTATGACTTTTTTTTAAAGTAGATTTTTAAAGGTGCTACCAGGTATTTTACAGAAAGATCGCATTTGTTAATGTTGTCACTAACAGTGTATGAATATATCAGGTTTGTGTTTCTATTTTTGATGCAGTTTAAGACTAAAGTGTTGGGGGAAAAAAAAGACTAAAGTGTTGGAATTTTGTGGAGGGGAAAGGTGGACAGTCATGAAAAATTTGTCGTAATTCTAACACTCGTAATTTCAAGTATGTATCTCTATTATTCTTTTCTCAAGCTTGGACATTTTTCCTTTACATTTAGATTTCCTTTAAAGTGGAATAACTGATTCTTAGCCTTGGCAGCAGAACTTTTAGATCAATGTATTTGTCTTGCATATCATTAGTATCTGATCGTTTAGATACCCACGTATTGCCAGATCTGTGTTTACAATCTACTTTAAAGAGACTAGGGACACTTAGAAGTTCAGGCCCACAAAATGCTCTTTTTTTTTTTTTTTTTACATATTAATAACATACTGTTATTTATGAATCTGTAGTATATTATCCAGTCCTAAGCCAGTCTTCAGTTGGACATTTAACGTTTGATATTTCTCACTGTTTTAGGTGAGAGTTACGCACATACAAAGTACATTCAAATAATATGTTAGTCCCCATAAAATATAATAAATTCATAATCCCTATGTTCTGTATTGGCACAGAAAAGAATGAATATTGTTATATACATATTTTTATATGTAACCTCTGTTTATACACAAGAGCTAATAGGATTAGAATTTGTCTTGAAATTTGAATATGGGTTTTTCCTTTTCCCGGGAACTGGTAATACTTAGGATGGACGTTGTAAGCATACGTGACTGTAGGGTAGTAGAAAGTGGCGCTAAACCCTCAAGTCTGAAAACCTGGTTTCTGTTTCAGGACATGTCTCTGAACAAGTCGTTTGGCCTTTCTGGGCCATGTTTCCTTGTCCTTAAACTAAAGAATTGGATGCCAGCTCTGGAGTCTCTGTCTTAATCTGCCATTCTGTAAACAGAACACACACAATTTTACGTTATTTGTTTCAAAATCCATGGAAGCAAAAATAAATGACTTGACCCCTGCCCCCTTTTTTTCTCTTAGATGATTTTCTCAAGCCACAGATAAAAATGCATCCTGAGACGACAGTTGCTCTCAGAGGCACGAATGTGACTCTGAAGTGCACCGCAGTGAGCAGCAGCGATTCGCCCATGTCCACTGTGTGGCGCAAAGACAATGAGATCCTGTATGACATCGACATTGAGAATTTTGTGCGTTATCGGCAGCAAGCCGGAGAAGCTCTGGAACATACGAGTGTCTTACATCTTTTCAATGTGAATTTCACAGATGAGGGAAGATACCAGTGCATTGTTACTAATCACTTTGGTTCCAATTATTCTCTGAAAGCCAGACTGACTGTGAATGGTAAGGAATTTTGCTCCCTGATCGTTTTATAGTTAGATGGATTTCTGATGTTCAGTTTTTGGACCACTTAGCCAAGAAAATGAGGCTAAACCTCACACTTAAGGGGACATTTTACTGTTTCCTCTTTAGGGTTGTGGTAATATATAGACCAGATTACCATTTTGCTTGCTTACTGTCCCTAATTGCTCTTTGGTTGAGGATAAGAGGGGAATACCATGGCCCCTGGGAATAGGCTACATTTATTGTTATTAACGCTTTTGAAAAAATTGTTTTGAAATTTTGTGTTCTTTCTAGAACCATAATTTGGTTCTTAAAACTATGAAATTTATTCCTGACACTGTTCACATGGCTTTCTAATAATTGGGAGCATTTAGGGCATTTCTAGGTACAGTATCATTGTCTAAATGTAGTCACACAGAATCCTTTTTTAAATTAATGCACTTTTTCACTGTGTTGTTAAAAAAAAAAAAAAAGACAGTTTACTCTGTCACCAGATTGAATAACTAAAACATTTTGGGTTTTATGCAACCAAAAGATGTATTTGTGTCTTTTTTTTCTAAAGATTTTTTAAAAAATTTTAAATGTTTATTTTTGAAAGAGAGAGAGAAAGAGAGAGAGACCAAATGCAGGCAGGAGAGGGGCAGAGAGACTGAGGGGAGACACAGAATCCGAAGCAGGCTCCAGGCTCCGAGCTGTCAGCACAGAACCTGACACAGCGCTCAAACTCACAAACCATGAGATCATGACCTGAGCCAAAGTCGGATTAAACGACTTAACCACCCAGGTTAAGTGACTGAGCCACCCAGGCGCCTCAGAATGTATTTGTGTCTTCTATGTTGTTTTGTGAGATTTTTTTTTTTTTTTTTTTTTTTTTATTTATTTCTAGCAGAGAGAGAGAGAGAGAGAGACAGCGTGAGCAGGGGAGGGTCAGAGAGAGAGGGAAACACAGACTCTGAAATAGGCTCTGGGCTCTGAGCTGGCAGTCAGCACAGAGCCCGACGCGGGGCTCGAACCCACGAACCGCGAGATCATGACCTAAGCGAAAGTCGGACGCTTAACCGACTAAGCCACCCAGGCGCCCCTGTTTTGTGAGATTTTTTTAAAGCATAAACTTTATCATGAATTTGCCATGACTGCTTTGTAGGTGTTAGTTTGGAAAGCGCCATTTAGTATCTTAAGTAAGTATAGCAAGTAGTGAGTTCTAAAATACAGAGTTCAGAAAGGTTAATGGCCTTCTGCCTGCCTTGTCCCCATCAGAGAGATTAGGTGGATGTGTCAAGCTCTCTGGAAGAATTTAGTCATCACTGTGCTCCAGGTGTTCTAAGGTTTTGGGAGAAGAGGTGGCCTCTGAACTGGTATTTACTGTCACTCCAGAGAGCATGTCTTCTCAGAGAAATAGAGTATTCACAACAGTTGGTATTTCGCCTAACACATTCTCGCATGTATGTATGCATGTAAGTATGTGTGTGTGTTTTCCCACCCACCCACCTGCTTTGTTTTGGTAATCTTTCTGAGAACAGAGATGCCATCTTTCCTGAAGACACCGATGGATCTAACCATTCGCACTGGTGCCATGGCCAGATTGGAGTGTGCTGCGGAGGGCCACCCTGCACCCCAGATTTCCTGGCAGAAAGATGGCGGCACTGACTTTCCCGCGGCTCGAGAAAGACGCATGCACGTCATGCCTGAGGATGATGTCTTCTTCATTGCCAACGTGAAGATAGAAGACATGGGGATCTATAGCTGCATGGCTCAGAACAGGGCCGGAGGCCTCTCGGCAAATGCCTCACTCACAGTGTTGGGTACGTGTGCCGCCCTTGGGGCCCCTGCTCACCTGGAGCCTTTTTTACAGGGGTTCTGGTCTTCATGGAAAAAAAAAGTCAAAATTTTGAGATTTTAATTGTGATCCTTATGTCTCTGTCACTGTGTTTTGCCAATACATACAGGGTCGTGTCAGCCTAGGATACCAAAGGATCAGATAACTGAAATCTGTGAAAGTAGTCAGGGCAGAATTAAAGACCTTTATCATATGAATTGAAAATTCACATCCCTTTATCCTGTCCCTCTGGAAGGTTTCTACTTCATATATATATTTTTTCTCCTGTTCAGCAGTGAGTTGGCAGTTTTATACTGCTTCACAGCGAACTGAGGGCAATGTAATTGTTTTTCCATGATTTCATTATTTTTTAATATAATGTATTGTCAAGTTAGCTAACATACAGTGTATCCCTTATTAGTTCATTTTTTAAAAAAATTTAATGCGCCAGAAATGACCCATAGATGTCCTGTTTTGCTTCCATTGTGTTCCTCTTCTTCCTATGTTCTGGTAAAATGTCTTTTCCCTAAGAGTTCTGTTGACAAGCCTGGTTTTTTTCTTTTTTTTTTTTCCCCCCTTAGGTGAATACTTTTCTTCATGGGACTCAAATCAAAGGCATAGTCTGCTTTCTAGTTCTCTATTCCCCTAGATGTTAGATTTTTAAAGTTTGTTTACTTATATAATCAGAAAAATAAGTCTGTTGGTTTTAAAAATTTAGAATATACTGAAGATTAGAGAGAGTCACCAAAACACTGTTAAAGATTTTGGCATATTCTGAACTTTTTTTTAAAGCGCATTTTCACATAGTTATATATGCCTACTTCTTTCCTCTTAAATATTGTGTCACAAGAATTACTCTGTCATTAAGTCTTGAAAAAATACCATGTGGCTGTACTATACTCACTCATTTTCCTGTTAGATTTAAAGATCTTTTTCCTTTATTTTAAAAAATTACAACCAATTTTATAATAAGCATCTTTGTGTACAAGTTTTTGGCTTCCTTGCTCAGGATAGCTTGCCTAAGGTAGAATTAGGGAGATAAGATTTTTGAGGCTTTTGCTTTTCTGGAACCCTAACTTCCAGTCCTTCTACGAGCATATGAAAGTCCTTACTTATTTTATTAACACCTCATTTGTCTAATTCAATAAAAGAATCAGTAAATAAAATTGTTTAACACAACGCTTTTGTACATCTTTCTGTTAGAGACACCCTCATTTATCAGACCCCTGGAGGACAAGACAGTAACCCGAGGTGAAACTGCGGTACTACAGTGCATAGCGGGAGGAAGTCCTGCCCCTCGCCTCAACTGGACCAAAGATGATGGGCCGCTGCTGGTGACAGAACGGCACTTCTTTGCTGCTGCCAACCAGCTTCTTATTATTGTAGATGCTGGTCTGGAAGATGCTGGAAAGTATACTTGCATCATGTCTAACACTCTTGGGACAGAACGTGGTCACATTTACCTCAGTGTCATTTCATCCCCCAATTGTGACTCTGCCCAGAGTAGCATTGGGCATGAAGATGATGGCTGGACCACAATCGGCATTGTCATCATTGTTGTGGTCTGCTGTGTTGTGGGCACCTCTTTGATCTGGGTCATTGTTATTTACCACATGAGAAGGAAGAACGAAGACTATAGTATCACAAACACAGGTGAGTGGTGCCAGTTAACACCAATGACTTGGACTTGAGTCAGGAACATCATAGAGGATTTATCATAAAATATAGAAAGCTATGGAGCTTTGATACTTTACGTGTGGTAGAAGGAAGAGTTTTTTTTCTTAAAATGTCCTACTTCCTCCATATGATAGAACCTCTCTGATTAATAATTTTAAGAATTTGTAGACACTCCCCCAAAACTTTGCTCTCATAAACAGATTACAGTCTCATTCCCATCATAGCTTCCCTTTAGGGAAAGAGTGGAGCTCTTAGAACTGGGATCAGCCTTTCATATGCCTCCCCTGAAATCTCGAGAGAGAAGATGCTCAGTCAGATAGATGATGAGAGTTTGCCTGTGGATAAGATTTCAGACTTCCAAGTTCTGCTTCTTGTAGTAATACTTTCTTTTTTAATGTTGAGAGAAAGAGTGAACATGAGTGGGGGAGGGGCAGAGAGAGGAGAGAGAGAATCCCAAGCAGGCTCTGCACTGTCAGCGCAGAGTTTAACAACGGGCTCGATCCCACGAACTATGAGATCATGACCTGCGCCGAAATCAAGAGTAGGACACTTAACTGACTGAGCCACTGAGGCGTCCCTTAAAACGAAGCTCTGAAAAGAATTTTAGTGAGACATAGTTTGGGGGGAAATTCTAAGACCTGTCGGGTTCCTAGATACATAGTATTTTCCTGGCCAGGAGTATCAGAGTGGAACACATTTGCACAATAGGCTTCTGAGTGTTGGCCTCAGTCACCTAACTTTATTTGAGAGTTATAGATGTCTCTTTTACAGAGGAGCTTAATCTGCCTGCAGACATTCCCAGCTACTTGTCTTCCCAAGGAACGCTGTCGGAGCCCCAGGAAGGCTACAGTAACTCCGAGGCAGGCAGTCATCAGCAGCTTATGCCTCCCACCAATGGATATTTACACAAAGGCGCTGATGGTAATGACCCTTTGTTGTATATGCCTCCAATTTCAGCTTACATTGTTGAGTTTAATTTTCAGTGTACCGTTTTCCCCATTAACCTGAGGCAACATTTTAAACGTAAGATACTCACTGAAAACATTTGGCTGCATGCAAAATAGGGTGGAAATTGACTGAAGTCTTAACAGAGAAGAAAACCAGCTGGCAGAAAGGAGAAACGCATCCCCAGTCAAGGGATTGGCGTACACAGCAAAGGCGCCCAAACCAAAGTATTATTATGAGAAGGAGATGCTCTAGAAACTTTTTTTCAGGTGTCTGAGCCTTTTAAGGTGTGAGCACTCTTCAGATCATAGCCAGGGAGGTTTGGGTCTCCTGCTGGCAGGTTGGTACTAAGATTAGAAGGGCAGGGATGATTCTCAGCATATGTTGGAGGACAGCAGAGAGACACATGTTCCCTGATTAAATGAACTGACTTCTCGATACTACTTCTCTCCCTCCCTCCATCCTTCCTACAGGGAGCGACAGAGCTCAGGGAGGTAAATGTAGGGATGGAAGAATTGGGTTTGATTCCTAGTTCCTCTTTCCAGCTCTGGGACCACAAACAAGTTACTTAAATCTGAGCTTTTTAACTTCCTCATTTTTAAAATAAATAAGCAATATCTTAGTACCTCTCTTAAGATTTTCAGATCCCTTCAACAAATCTGTGTAGTTCTTCAAGTATTTCCAAATGAAAGGCCTATTCTGTTTGTACAGAGATTGTTTAGGCTGAATGTTAGCAGAATTTCTCTGTTTAATCAATAAATTGGATTTTATTTTGGCTTTCCATGGAAAGGGGGCTACTGCTACCATTTAAAGGTCTTTAAACACCTCTAATCTTTGAAATTGGTAGTCAGTAACACTGCTTTCTGGGCTAGACTAAATTACTTCTAGGTCTCTTTCAGTTCTAACACTGTTGCTTGGTCAAGAACAGTTAGTTGCTGTTTATTTCTCACTCTCTCTCCTGTCTTTTATCAGTTTTCAAAACACATAGCAGACCAGGGAGCTCATTATTAAACTTCAGTTCTGTCAAACACGTGAGTGTCAGGCAGGACTCTTGACCATCAGAGGCCTTCTCGAGGGGTACTTGTGGCAATGAGTGTTCCTTAACTCCCTGATTCACGAAAGGGAGGCAGGCTTTTGTGATGTCATCCTAACTCCTTGTACTCTGCTTTAGTTTGCTTAAGCCAAACATATGACTTCTAGCACAGTGCAGCCTTATCTTGGCCCTTGACTTGGGCCTGGCCTTATCCAGGTGGGACAGAGGTGGTTTAACTAGTATTCAAGAGCACGGGCTCTGGAGCCACAGTGCCTGAGTTCAGATTTCACCTCCTCCCCACAGCAAGGTGGAGGCATCTGTGAGCAAGTTAACTTCATTTCTCTTTGTTACAGTTGCCCCATCTAATAAATGAGGATAACCATAGTGCCGACCTCATAGGGAGATTGTGAGGATTAAGTTAGTTAATTCACAGAAAGACCGTGAAACTTTACCTGGTCTATCGAGTACGTGCTGAATCAGGGCCAGCTACGGTGATGATGATGGCAGCTGGTGAAGAAAGCCAGTGATTGGCAAAGCTGCTTCCTTAACTGAAGGATTCTTTCCTTTGTTGTCATCAGGTGGCACTGGTACCCGGGTTATTTGCTCCGATTGTTACGACAATGCCAACATCTACTCCAGGACCCGAGAATACTGTCCGTACACCTACATTGCCGAGGAGGATGTTCTGGATCACGCGCTGTCCAGCCTCATGGTCCAGATGCCCAAAGAAACATATTTGGCACATGCTTCCCCAGATGCCCCTGTCTTGGAGGGCCTGGTGTCATCAGCAGACAGAGAGTTGGCTGCCTTTCCCACCAACCATGAGAGGATAAATGAGAAGAAACTTCCCTTCACACAGATGAACAGTGGTAAAGGGCACAGCGTTTTTTGTTTGTTTTGCTTAGTTTTTACTTCTCCCTCCCCACTTGATTTTTCCTTCTGATTTGACAGGAAGCAAACATATTGGTGTAATGTAGTAATTAGCTACTGTTAGCTGGTAGAAACTAGAGCCAGAGATTTTTAGAGATTAGGGTCACAGAGAAGTCTGCATCTGTAGGATGGAAACAGCTTTTGTGGGAGGATCAAGATCACACTTCTAAAGCTCAGAAGCCGTATAGACAAGCTTCTAAAAGGTTTCATATAGGTGTCAATTTTTTCTTCCATCATTATTTACATAATGCAGATTAGAAGTGCTAAGGATATAATTTGGGCATAATTTGGTGGAGGTTTTTACAGAGAAGATTTAAAAATGATTTAAATCACTGTTCTCGCAGGTAAATATTGAATGTTGGTATCACTTAGCTGGTGTTTGCTTTCGGCTGGGAGGTATTAGGATCCAGGGCCGTAAGTGAGGAAGCAGTTTTGGGACCGTGTCTGCTGGCCCATGTGGCCCGGGAAAAGAAATACATGTTATACTGTGCAGATGAAGCGTTTGCTGACAACTTGGTCAGTAAAACAGAACCCCTTCTGGACCATGAAGGGTACTCCTGAACATGTCTCCTGTCCATCCAGGCTTCTCATCAGCTGTCACCCTCCTCTCAACCTGAAATGGAAGAGCTCAGGAAACTGGGGGCGAGAGGCAGGGCGGGGGTGGGGGGGAAGTATAGGTGCATCCAGGGGTGGCTCTGGTGGGAGTAAATGATCTGACCTGGGACTTTTAAGATATGTGTTTTTTTTTTTTTTTTTTTTTTCCTTCTTATTTTTAGCAGTATATTTTTTTAAGTGTATTTATTTATTTTGAGAGAGGAAGGAGGGGCGGAGAGAGGGACAGAAAGAGTCTCAAGCAGGCTCTGCGTTGTCAGCACAGAGCCTGAGGCAGGGCTTGATCTGACAAACCGGGAGATCACGACCTGAGCCGAAGTCAAGAGTAGGATGCTTAACTGACTGAGCCATCCAGGCGCCCCTAAATTTTGAATACCTATGCAACAGTTAATTAAGAAACCATCTCCAAAGACTGCTAAAGAGGATGCAAGTCAGAGAACAGTGTATTGTCACTGAAGTTCAGTGCCCGTGGAAGAGGTGTACTAACACTGAGTCTGTGTTCCTGTGTCTTGAAAGAGTTACACACATAGAAAAAACTTGAGTAAAAGCAAAAATGCAGTGCATCATTTTCTTAACTTTGGGGACATCTTAATTGTTAAGCCAGTCTGTAAGTGAAGAGGTGTGCAAACGAATGCGTGGGTGCCTTGCTCATTCCTTAACCGACTGAGCCACACAGATGCCCCATGCCCTGCTCATTCCTAAGTGGGGTGTGTAGCTCCTTTCTACGCAACGTGTGGTGTCAGCTTCAACATCACCTAGGAGCTTGTTAGAAATGCAGACCGAGCTCCCCCCAGACCCAGTGAGCCGGAGTCTGTAACAAGATCCCCAGGGTATTTGTATGCACTTTAAAGCTCTTTAAGAAGCACTGTGCCAGCTCTGTTTTCACTTGGGTTTTGTTTTTATTTCTGAGTGTTTGTTTCCAGAATGTTTGGCTAACTTTTTCCAAAATGCATTCCCATGAAGTTAATACAACTTCCAGCAACTGATATTTGGGGAAAGAGCTTACCACCGCAGTAGGTGAACGAGAAATGCATATTTTTGAAATCACGAAGTACAGATAATCTGGTTTAAAATTGCTGCTTTGGGTGATTATTTTGTTAGATTTATTGGCATGCTAGAAGCTGGAGGGAAATGAGTGTTTATTTTTAAAACATTTTTTTTTTAACAGGCATTTGTTGTTTAAAGACGTAATGGCTGCATTGAATGAGCAATTTCTGTCTGTGTGTCAAGCAACTTTCACGACAGTATGGATGCTATTTTAGTCTGTTTCCATGTGTCTAAAGAATTTTATTTTTAAGTTTTTGAAGCGCAGAACCACTAATAATAGATGAAAGGAGAAGACATGTCTCCTGGTAAATAATTGGTTAGGTGTGTGGGGTGGAAGGGCTTGGGAGAGCATGGTCCCCGTTTCTATTTTGTTTTCTTTTGTTAATTGTTGCTGAGAAGAGGGCAAGTCTGCATTTGCTCTCAGTGTCCTTATTCAGGAATATTGAGAGTCTCGTTTTTGGAGGATTTGGGTAGAAGAAAATTAAGTTTTAGACCATTCATTTTGAACTTCCGTTTGCCACTGATTATTGTCTTTCATTGTCAGAAACATCGCAGCGGCTTCTGTGGAGTGCAGGCAAAGAACGAGGCCCACCCCAGCCTCCCCTCCCCCAGCAGCCGGTGATGGAGTCACCGCAGCTCCATCGGAGTGAGGGGCTGGCAGAGAGCAGTCCGGACTGTTCCGTGTCCCCCGGACCCTGTCACAGGCTGCACGACCACACTTTTGACTTTAGTAGGACTTGGAACGTTCAAGACAGTTGTGAGGGCACATGAATCCCACTCCAGGAGGAAATCTGGGCAAAGACTCAAGGTAATTAATTTTGTATTTACTACCTCAGAGTTCAGAAGAAACCCCGAAGTCAGCATTTGCTTTACCCTGTCTGCAGTTCCATCTGACCACACCAGGGTGGGCTGGGCGTTTGTTTGGGCTTATACCTGATGAAGAAGGGGCCGTGGTGGACAGAAATGGGTAATTTCCATGTGCAGAGGGAAATACAGAACGAACGTGCCTCCTGATGGTTCCACGCGGATGTGCCCGGCTGTGCATTGCCTGTTAGGAAGAGTCTCATTGCTGCTTAACGTGCCGGATTGTCTCAACCTGTGGAATGATTCTGATAAAACACCACTGTTCTGTTTTGTCTTCCAAGGGATACAAATAACTTTGGAGCCTTCTGGGAAGCATGTCTGGGATTCTTCAGTGGTTTTAAGCTTGTAGTAGAGACTGGGCTTTGATATTCAAAGTCTTTGATAAGAATCCCAGGCTTGACCATTAACCATATCAGTGGGTGTTGTATTCTTGTGAATCTTTTTTTTTTCTTTCTTTTTTTGGTCCCTATCGCCCAGGGATCTTATTGTAAATACATGTGCATTTATAAATAATTTTTGTATTCATTGACCGTATGTGTTGGCTGCATTGTAAATATTTTTGATATGCCAAAATTATATATAATATCCAATTATAATATTGACAGCAGCTTCTCAGACCACAGACAGATTTTGTATAACTTGGTTTAGTGAACCTAAAGACTTTGCTAGTTTAAAGATGTATTTGTTAAGAAGTATATGTAGAGGAGGGTACCTAGTAATTGCATACACACAAACACAGTCTTGGTGTGATTAACCACTTTCTTCATACCTAAAGGTTCATACATCTAGTCATTTGTTGTCTGTTGGCAGGTGCCAGGTCCTACTACCTTTCTAGCATAAAAAGACTCAAAAGACTAGCTAGCATTCTTGTTATAGCCATGTGCACACAGACAAAGGAAATTTTCTTTTGGGAATATCTTCTTTCAGCAAAGTACTTTGTTGATGAGGAAACCAAAGATTGCTTCTTTTCTATTTTTTAAAAATACAGTATCTCTTCTGCCAATGCACAGTATATCTTAAGGGAAGAGTGCTTTTGGGAGTCGTTGAATGTACATAAATTCTTATACTGTAAAGCTTTAGAGTGGTCCTGGTTTTGTACAAGTGATTATCTAAGCCAAAAAGCTCTCTTGAATTTCTGTGATAGCAAAAAGCTTTCTGTGAACAAAGGTCTTCACACTCTAATGGAATGTAATGGTCCAAAGTTCTTTTTTTCTTTATGCTTTCAGATTTCCTTGTCTAGGCTGTCAGATTCTGCCCTCTAAACCTAGTGAATGCTAGTTACGTCCTGGATAACATCCATCCCTGAAATCTGTTTTTAAGTTACTACACATTTCAAGGGTTCTAAACTCATATAATATCTTTGCTTTTTGCTGAAAGTTGAATTCCCACTGATACTCAATCCTCATTTTTTTTCTCCCACAGACAGCAGCACCTCTTTAGCTGTTTCTCCTGCCAAGCCTTCCTGTCTTTCCTTTTTAAACTGTCAACTTCTGTGCATTTTTACATTGAGCTGCTTCAGTACCGCCAGTTTTCTGCCCTCCCAGTTGGTGGCTCTTCTTCCTACCAGGTTTTACTGTAATCTGTATGGGACTGACTGAGAATGGGAGGTGGGATTTCATTCCCAGCTCTGCACCTTACTGGCTGTGCAGCTGGGGCGAGTCTCTTCACTTCTCAGCCCGATGTTCTCATTTCTTTTTTTTTTTCCCCTTAAATAGTTTATTGTCAAGTTGGTTTACATAACACCCAGTGCTCATCCCCACAAGTGCCCTCCTCCATGCCCATCACCCCCCCTTCCACTCCCCCCACTGATGTTCTCATTTCTGAAATGAGGGCGTTCTGCTAGCTAGCCCAAAGCCCTTTCCAGCTGTAATGTCCTGTGAATCTGTGATCCCTCCAGGAGCCAAGGAGGATTAGGCTACTCTAATAAGAAGCTGCTTTCATGGGATGTTTGTTAGAGTAACGGGGTGGTGCTGCTTCCCCTGGCTTGAGCCAGACTCCCTTCCTCCGTAGCAGGGGTGACAGCGTGAGAAATGCTCACGACTAGAAGAAACACTCTGCTTTCAACCAGTCTCAGCAAACAAAGAATCTTGACTCGAAGCCACCAGCCGCCCTCTCTGAAGCAGCCCTGGAGGCCAGTGCCACAGCTGATTTGTGGCTGGTTTGTGACCTCCTCACCTTTCCAGTATATTCAGGGTTACCCTGTAACTACCCTGTACTCCCCCTCAGTTTCTGGCAGACTTTCGTGAGTGAAAAGGTATAGTTAGAGCAAGGCTCTTACAGGGGACAGGGCCAACAAGCAGGCTGCAAACCAGCATCCCAGAAAACTTCGAGGACATGCACTGGCTCCGCTCTGGCAGTGGCCCTGCTACTCCTAGGACTGGTCTGGTCTCCTGAACAGCCGGGTTCTCCCTTACCTCACTTAAGACGGCTGAGATGCCCTCCTAGATGGTTGCCTAAATAACCACAAAAACAAGTCAAGGTTTTATTTAAATTTGAAGAGCCTTACCTCTGATCTTAAAAAAAATAATTTAATAAATTATTAAATAATTAAATAATTAAATAAATTCTAATCTTAGGAAAAGAAATTCCTGAAATTTTTCATTATTTTGCATATACTTTTGACCAAGAAGTGATCTAGCCCTCTCTAGTAGTAGACAGAGTTAGTGGCTCATCAGGGTTTCTTCCCAGTATGCAGTGTCTGCCTCATGCCTCTTTAATCGGTGATGTGGCAGAAGCCAGGTGAATCAAAACGCCAAGGGAAATACCCTCTGCCCCTCACCCCATTGTTAGCCTTTATCAGTAGCTATACATAAATCCTCTTAATTTGTGCCCCTCTGAGACTGACTCATCAAATCTATCTGAAGAAATACCATCTTAAACTCCGTGCTTTCCCTGCACATGGTTTACACCTAAGCCTTTGGCTTTCTGTCATTCAGCAGCTGCTAAAGTGCTTTCCCTAGTGTGCAAGTTACTCTGTGGGATGCACAGTGTCAGAAACCCTCTAATGTGCCATCTCAGAGTGTTTTATGTGTATTTTTCTGAAAGGTAACCTTAATATTTAAAGAGTTGCCTTCACACCGCCCATTGATGGGTTATAAAAGGAACAGTAAGATGTCAAGCAGCTTAGACTCTGTTCTCCATTTTCCTAAGGGATGGGAGATACGATCTAAGTCTTTAATTACTTAAAATGTTGCCGTGAAATGGGATGAAATTCACTCTTTTTATTCCTGAGGACAGGGGTTGTACCTGCCCCCATTCTGTGGGACACAAGTTACAGGGAAGTGCAGTATACATTTGCCAGTAATTTTGTATGAACTAATTCTCTAACAAATTTATCCAATAACTGGAATAATCAGCGTTTTGTGCGGAAAGTATGCTCAGAAGCCAAATAATCATTGGCTCATAGCATTGAAGAAATTTCTACGTTGAGAATGGAATATGGGTGAGACGACTTTTAGGACTCTCTCAATTTTATTGTTGGAAATTTCCAGAAGCAATCTGACAGTCTGAAAACTTTTTCCTTCAAAATCCTTCAAATACAGTAAGTATAGAGCACTAAAGGAATTTTTTTCAACTAAAGAGTTTTGGTCTTGGGTTGACAGAAGGAGCCTGTTCTGTGTTAATGGCTAAAACTGTGAAACTCTGGGCTCATTCTTTTGCAGAAATCTATAGAACTAGTTACTAACACAAATGGCATTACCATAATAAAAACTTTAAAAGCCTTTATAATGTATTACAACCGTCCTTTTTACTCTTTAATTTTTATTCCTGTTTCTTCTTATCAGCAGGACTCCAGTTGAAATGGGGTTGGAATTGTGGCGTTCACACCCAGTATTTTACCCAAGTGTGTTACGGCCTTTCCCAAAATAATTATAATAGCCACAGAATTGCCAGAAGGTAATGGAGCCACAGAGGTAAATTTACTGCCGTTTTTATGCTACATGCTCCATTTCTGAGTTTGCCTCTCAGTGCTGATTGCAGCACTGGTAATTGTGAAGCAGCTGGGCCTTACGAGGTTGCGCTGAGAATTTTGGCAGCCCGCAAGGAATGGCTCGTTCTTCTGTGACATGGCCTCTTTCCCAGTTCAGTCTGGCACACGTTTTCCCCCTCCTGCTTCTAACTTAGAACTTTTTTGTTTAGAGTGCAGTCTTAATTTTTTTTCTTTTTTGGACAACTGCTTGGTTTGTTGACAAAAATAACAAGTTCTGAATTAAGAGATGTATGTTACAAGCTGTTCTTTACAAAACGACACCTGCAAGCCCATAAATCATCTGAAGATTCTGTGGGTGATAAGAGGTAGGGCCGTGTGTGTGTGTGTGTGTGTGTGTGTGTGTGTGTGTGTCTGTGTAATCTTTGGACCTGCTCCCTCAAGGTTGTGTGTTGAGTGTGTCTTAGCACTCCTGATAATCTCCACCAATGAGTGGGGTGAAGCTGAAAAGTCAGCTTGATTTGAGTCTGTTTTTAGATATAAAGAATAAAGTGATCTTTTATCAACTGTAACTGTCTTGAAAGAGAAATTGATCGTTGGGTAGTCAAGTGCTCTTGGAATATCTCTTGGCTACTTAAAGTGGCTCTTGATCCACAGAGAGACTGTTTCTACCCTCTCCTTTCCCCTGCTTTATCCCATCAGAGGACATCGGTCTGAGTAGCCCTGGTACTAGATGTACCTAAAGAGAGTTAAAAGCCAAGTTGTTGTTCAGTGTGGTCCTTTCCTAGTATCTGTTTATATTTTCTCACACACGAGAATGTATATTTTATAAAGCATGTGTTTGTTCGTCTACCTGTTTGTCTACTGTAATATGTCTTCAATAAAGCTAAAGTAAATTATGATTTCCTGTCTTCTTTTGCCTGAAGTTTAGGAGGGAACTGGCGCATTTTTAAGTTTGTGGTCCTTTGAGAGGGTCTCCATACAGTTGTACAAGTTCTCGCCCCTCTCTGGTTTCGGCCATGTCTGAGGCACATACTGTCTTGAGCCCGCGTCTGGAACCCCGCAGCCACGACCTGCCCACAGGCCGGCACTCTCTTCCTCCCTCACGGTGTCGGCCGTGGCGCTGCATGCCTGGCAGGATGGAAACACACACGTCATAGTTCATTAAGAAGTAAGAATGCTTCCCCAATGTTCATAGCAGCATTCTCAACAATAGCCAAAACATGGAAAGAACCTAAGTGTCCATCAATGGACGAAATGGATCAAGAAGATGTGGTTTATTCATACAATGGAATACTACATGGCAATGAGAAAGAATGAAATCTGGCCATGTGTAGCAACATGGATTGATCTTGAGGGTGTTATGCTGAGCGAAATAAGTCAGGCAGAGAAGGACAAATACCATATGTTTGCATGTATAGGAGGATTAGGAGGAACTTAACGGAGGACCATGGGGAGGAAGAAGGGGGTAAATAGTGGGAGAGAGGGAGGGAGGCAAACCATGAGAGACTCTTGAATGTTGAGAACAAACTGAGGACTTATGGGTATGGGGGGGAGAGGGAGGGGGGAGATGGGCATGGAGGAGGGCACTTGTGGGGATGAGCACTGGGTGTTATATGGAAACCAGCTTGACAATATTTTAAAAAAAAGTAAGAATGCTTCCTACACAGGGAAGAATTTGAAGGCAGCATTTTCTAGTTCAAAATTAACAAAATGTTTGAAGAAGGGCTGTTTTCCGCTCAGCTTTCTCACTGTACTGTGTTAGGGGCTTTTTCTTTTGAGACTGTTGGAGGCCCCTCTCGTATTCTTTGAAGGCCGTACCCATCATGCACATCTGAATTTTATGGGGCACCCTCCACAGACGTCATCTCTTCGGACCTCGCAAAGCTCCTCTAGGATGCAGATCGGGTAATTTTAATCTCCATTTTTTGTGGTTAAGGAAATTGGCTTGAGATGATCACTTACACAACGTCAAAAAGCTTTTAGGCAGTAAAGCCAGGGCTTGCTTCCAGATTTTGTGACGGCAGGTCAGCATTTGTCCCACTGATACCTTCCAGCTCAGAACAGTATTGTGTCTATAGTCTTCAGAGATATTTGAATCAGAAGCCCTCTGGACATTGATAACTTCCAATATGGTGAAGCTGGGAGTGAGATGTATACTGGAAGCTGATTTTTAGAATATTCCTGATAAGAAAACACTCCTTCTCTGACTAGGTGGAATGAAGGAAAATGCTATTGTTTCTTTCATATTGTTTGTTTTAGAGAGGGATGTACAGGAGCCCAGGTAGCACATCCTGCTGAGCCATGAGAGAGACTTGCTGTTTAGACACTAGTGCCTAAGGTCCCTGGGCTGCTGGTCTAGTGGGCATGGACCAATACTTTTGTAAAGTACAGTAAGAATGAATTTGTAGAAAAATGAAATAAAAAGACAAAATACAACCATAAAATTTTTATTACAGATTGAACAGATATAAAATTACTCTGTCAGATTGCTGTTAAAGATTCTAAATGTTACTCTTGATTTCTGTGCTTTGTCATGGACCAGTAGCAGCTAGTTTATGGAGAGGCACGGTCTGCAGACCCTGTTTATGGAACAGTGCTGTTACCACATAATGACGTGGTTATGAGTCATGTTGGGGATTGGTCTCCCTCATTTCTGGAGATTCCTTTTATACTTGCTAGTTTGGAAGATTTGAAACTGAGGACTAGGCTTCTATCCCTTGAGGCCTTCCTGGCTGGAAACAGCAATTTAAAACCCCTTTTCAGCTCAGCCTCCAACCCCTGCCCTAAAGCTGCTTGCTTGCATGGTGGGGTTTTGCTTTCTTTTTTAAATTTCTTTTAATGTTTATTTTTGAGAGACAGAGACAGAGGCGCAAGCTGTGGAGGGGCAGAGAGAGGGAGACACGGAATCTGAAGCAGGCTGCAGGCTCCAAGCTATCATCAGAGTCCGACGTGGGGCTTGAACTCATGAACGGTGAGATCACGACCTGAACCAAAGTCAGATGCTTAACTGACTGAGCCCCCCAGGTGCCCCACCTGTGGAGTTTTTTGTAGCATCCTGTTTGTTTTCCAGTCCTGCTGTCTTTCCCGCCAGGGCGCTCCGGGTGGTCTGCTTGTGACTTTTGTTATCAGAGAAACTGTCACAAGATAGAAGGAAGTGCATGGGTCATCATATGGCTGAGGGAAGAGGAAGTGCATCGTGATGGGAGGGACAGGGTCCTTCATGGGTGATCTGATCTGGACTTGGTTAATCACTGTAGTAAGGCTCTATTAGGGAAGTTTCAGCTATTGCCTCTGCTGCTGTGTTCAGCCAACCAAGAAATAGTTCTTGAAATCCCTAGGACAGAAGGGTCTCCCTTTATTTAGTTCACTGACCATCACCAAGACTAGTTTTTCACTTTGACAAAAAGAGGCAAATCGGAAGCATTGATCACAATTATTGCCAGGAGGAAATAATGCAATAATAGCAAATACATTCTGCCTGCTACCCCTTCCAGACACTGTAAACTGCTTCAGCAATTGATCTTCACAACCGTCCCTTTGAGGGAGATATTCTTATTCTCATTTTACAGAAGAAACAAGCAACTTGCTCCAATTTATCTAATTAGCAAGCAACAGAACAGGAGCTGAAGTTAACACTGCATGATTCTGAAGCACACATTCTTTCCTTATGCCAAAGACAGGGAAAAGGTGAGCTTTTACCACCTTTGTCATTTAGTCTTCGCTAGAGGCTGAAGTGTGTGTCCCCCAAATTCATATGTTGCAGCCCTCATCTCTGGTATCTCAGAATGTGAGTGGACAACCTCTTAAGGAGGTGATGAGGTTTGAAGAGCCTAAATAATGCCATTTTAAAATTAAGACCCCCCCCCATTAAAAGTAACCTCAGGCTGCACATAGCAGCAGTCTTAGGAAAAACTGCAGATTGTTCAAGGCCAAAACCACTCTCCAATTAGCCAATCAGAGGAGGTTAAAAACATTCCTGTGGCCTGAGACAAGCGCTACTCCCCCGTGCCTAACTCAGCTCATAATTGGTCATTTTCAAAGGAGTCTCAAAAGGCCATAATTGGGCTCCGCCAAAAGTAACGGACACCTCACAGGTACAGAATGGTCAAAGCTGTTGCCAGGGGTGCTATACAAATATGACTGGTATACAACATGTGTACTGTAACACCCCCGTCCCTTACCCCTTAATAACCCTGCTCACTATTGTTCGGAGCTTCCCCCTGCTGCTGCTGCTGTGTCGGTAGGCGGGTGAGCCCCTGCTCAAGCTTGTAATAAAGACCCTTTTGTTCTTGCATCAGTTTTGGCTTCTTGGAGGTCTCTGGGGACTCGCGATTCGGGCACAACAGGTTAAGATGAGACCTTTGGGGTGGGCCCTGATCCAGTACGACTAGTGTCCTAAGAAGAAATGTAGGGGCGCCCGGGTGGTGAAGCTGGTTAAGCGTCTGGCTGTTGATTTTTGGCTCAGATCATGATCTCACAGTTGGTGCTGACAGTGTGGAGCCTGCTTGGGATTCTCTCTCCCTCTCTCTCTGCCCCTCCCCCCATCAAAAATAAATAAACATTAAAAAAAAGAAAAAAGAAATTAATTGCCAGACACACATGTTCACTGAGGAAAGACCATGTGAGGACATAGCAAGAAGGCAGCCGTCTGCAGGCCAGCAAGAGGGGCGCCAAAGAAATCAAACCTACTGACATCCTGATCTTGAACTTCTAGCCCCGAGAACTGTGAAAAAAAAAAGTCATCTGTTGTTTCAGCCACCCAGTCTGGGGTATCTTGGTTTGACAGCCTGAGCAAACTAATAGTCCTCACTAACCCAACCAGTTCAGCAGAATTTTGTGGAAACTCAGGCTGTTGTGTGACTTGCCTGGGGTCACATACTCCAGAGCCCATGCTCTGAGTGGGGGAGGGCTAGAGAGAGAGAGGGAGACCCAGAATCCGAAGCAGCTCCAGGCTCCGAGCTGTCAGCGCAGAGCCCGACGCGGGACTCAAACCCATGAATTTGGACCTAACCAGCCAGGCGCCCCAAGAGCCCATGTTCTTTATACCGAGCCACGTGTCCTCTGACCCCAGTTAGCACTTTATATATTGAAAAGCCCTGTAGAGAAACGAGATGAAACCGAGGAGCGCTGGTTGGCATGATTGCAGTTCTGACACAATGCGCACATCACTAGCCTCCCTGAAACTCAAACAAAAGGCGACTGCAGCTCGGGGCAGCGCTTGTCAGAATGGAGGCAACAGCAGCCGTGTGTTTACAGCGCAAGTGCAGGTGGACTGCATCTGGGGACAAAGAGGCAGGGTATTTGAAGCTTTCGAGAGTAAAAGGCCTTTAAGCTACTACTATTTTATTCTTGTCTTCCAAGAAGAAACCAGCTTTTTAAATCAGTAAGTAGAATCCTGTGTGTGGGATGACCGGCGGCTCCTGAGTTCTATGCCAGCTCAAGTAGTTTAATTCCATGTCCCTTTTAAATGCTGCATCAAAGCCTATGCGAATTCCTCTGGCTCAGAAACAATAGGCTTGTGGTTAAGGTCGGCAGTGATTGAGCCTAGTGCGAATTACTTATTCTTCTGGACAAGCTCCAGAGACAAGTGCGTGAACATATGTTTGAGAAGCAGTAATTGTTGACAAACATTGAATTACTGCTGCATCCGGGGCCGTGTTCCTTATACACAGACCCTGGGGGTGGCTCAGGGACCACATACCTATGCTTTCACTGAAAAGGAGCTTCAAGGTTAAGATTCAAGTGTACATTGCTGAGAATTTGGGGGAAGCACAAAATCACGCTGAACAGCAGATCCGGAGAAAAGGCAGTGCATTGCATCGTGTTGGCAGGAGTCTTGCCCCCTGGGCCCCACTCCTAAGCACCAGCATTTTCTCACACCTTGTCTAGACCTTAGTTAACTGTCTCACCTGCCAAATGTGGGCTGTTTCCTAAAGGTCCCTTGAGCTTGAAAGACTAATATCTGGCGAGGTAAGAAATTTGAAAAGCACCTCCTGATCTTCTCCTGCAGAAAGTCTCATCATTTCCTTCCTTTGGGCAGCCTTAATTTAGGAGGCCCTGGAAACCGGCTGGGCACATTAGGTTCTTCAGTCCGGGGAAGGGATTTTTATAAAGAGGAATTCCAATTGAAAGAGGACTGATTCATTTGCCCTGAAGTCCTTTCTTGTGTCCTTAGTGGATGTAGGGCCTGTTGAACTGGTTCCTGAGGGTGGTGGAAGAATTTAAGAAGGGCACAGAATTTCTTCTGTAGTCCTTGAAGGCAGGGTGTGGCTTTCAGGATGCCTTTACTTTAGAAAACAAACCTATCTGTTTTCTTTTTGTCTTTTACTAAAACCTCCAGTCCTGAATGCTGCCTCCCTTATTCTTCCTCTTACTCTTCCCCCACTTCCCAGTGAGAGAGTCTGGGCAGAAGCAGCTAGAAACTGAAGTCTGGAATCTGCCACCACGGTGGAAATCCCCTCTTTCAGCTAGGCAAGAGGCTGCCGTGTTCTGCAGGGACAGCTGGTCAGGGCCTAAGGATTCCCTAGAGCCGGCCAAAATTTACTCTGAGTTTCCCTGGGCCCTGCATTTACCGTATGAAGTCAGTGGCTCTGGAGCACTGGCTTTGACGTAGAACAGAGCTGGGCTACAATCCTCCCATCCCTACTACTATGGACTACTCGTGGGAGCTCAAGCCAGTTGCTTAGGTCCTTTGTGCCTCATTCTCCTTATCTGCAAAGTGGAAATAATCACGCCTACGGTTGTTGAGAGGATTAGACGAGCTAATACATACTAAGTACTAAGCACAGTGCCCGGCACTGCACTCAATACATGTTGGCGGCTGTTGACTATTGTTATGGGGACCCGGGATGGAGACCTCCACCTTCCCTGCCCTCCCTTGCCCTCTCCCACCCTCCCCTCCCCTTCCCTTCCCTATCCAGAACAGCACAAAATGGGGAATACCAACAGTTTCCCCAGAGAGTCCTGTCAGGGGTAGCCCTGCAGATGTGGATTGCTAGCTGGATTTTATTTAGAAACCAGGCACACTCTCCTCAAACAATGATCACGTGAAAAGCACCTTCAGCTAGGAGTCCATTGGATTGGGATTCTGACCAGCTGTGCCACTCGCTGACCGCATGATCCTGGGAAGTCACTTGACTGCTGGGTCTTAATGTCATCCGCCAAAACAGAATTTGGACTCTTATCAGGTGCTCTCAAGAGGCCCCTACCAGCTCTGAAAGTTTAATGTAGTTTTTCCAGATGCATAGACCCACCCTCACCACTGTTCCCGTTGTGTCTTTATTTCTTCCAGTTGTTTAGTGGTTCTTCTTAACTCTCCCAAGAGGGAACTTACTTTATCCGAAGAATAATAATCACAAACACTTATATGGGACTTTATAGGGGACAAAACACCCGTGTGGTTTAAATGAAAGGAAGGAAGTGGGAAACAAAGGAGAAATCTTTTTGTTTAATTCAGAAGTTTTGAGCCTCCCAGGAAGTATATTGTGTGACTGACCTCCAGCGAGCACTATTCCTCCATCAGGGTCTTCCTTGGGCCACAGATTCCACCCTGTAACGTGGCTCTAATGATTACGTAAGAATTCTTGCAACAATTGGTGGCAAACTGAATTGCTTTTCAGAATATTCTCTTCAGTCCTTAATATGTTGGCTTCATGCCAAGGTAGATGATGCCATTGGGAAAACTGGATGCAGAACCCTTAGTTCAAATCTCGGCTACTTTGCTCACAGGAAAATTACTCAATTTCTTTAGGCCTCCACTTCCTTCTCTGCAAGGCAGCAATGATAATACTCACCTCAAGACCTCACATCAGGACTGCCGTGAGCACCCGGTGGGATTGTTTCTACTGTGGAGAAGCAAACACTTCGGTTTCAGTCTGACTTATTCAGGAGTATGACTTCTTCCGGGCCCTTTGGTCAGTCAGTGGACTGCCCTTTTTCCATGAGGGACAGATGTAGCTTGTTTTAATAGATTCAAACACCATTCTAGTTTTCCCAAGGCTCTTTGGGGTCAGCTCCAAAGGGTGCCCCTTGCTTGAATTGTCATTGGCCTGAAGAGGGCCCAGCAGCAGCTTGCAGGCAGTCGGGCTGTCCTCTGAGGGCCTCCCTGGACCCCGCATGCGGCTGCCACCCCTACAGCATGAACCGGATGCTTGGTTGACAGAGCGTGAAAACTTTGTTTCTCATTTTCCAGTGGTACTCCAGAATTCAACAAACCCAGTTGGTAGGAAGCTAAATTCCTGGTCTGGCAAAGGATTGAGCAGAAAAACCGAAAGTAAGAGGATTAAAAAAAAAAAAAACCTCCTTGCTCAGTTTGGGAGCTAGGCTTACGTTTCCTGATACTCTTACCATCTGGCTTGGCTTTTTCTTCTGGCAAAAATTCTCCACACTGATTTTAAACTATTGGCTTGTTGTTGATGTCTTTATAGATTCATCCAGCTACTACTGAATAAGTATTTTTTAAATGTTTGCTTATTTTTGAGAGAGAGAGAGCATGAGCTGAGGGGGGATGGGGCAGAGAGAGAGGAGGACAGAAGATCTGAAGTAGGCTCTGTGCTAACAGCAGAATTCCTGTCATAGGGCTCGAACCCACGAACCGGGAGATCATGACCTGAGCCGAAGTTGGACGCTTAACTGACTGAGGCACCCAGGCGCCCCCAGCTACTACTGAATAAATGGCTTATAATAAAATGTGTGTTCATGCTTGAGGTAGGATGGCTGATTTCAGAAATGTAAGGAGACTCAGCAAACTCTCCAGAAGGAGGCCTTATCCACTGAAAATCCCTTTTCCCAAGCTAGCCAGAGAATCTGGGGTTTGGAGAAGAGGATGAGATGGGGTCTGGGCTGCAGGGCAAACTGACGTGTTTTCTTGTGAGTTTGCTCTTAAGATCCAGATTTTAAACTGTCAGGAACAGTGGTCTCACACGGGTCCCTGGCCACTGGGGAAATGCTGTCCCAGTGACCAGCCAAGGCATGTCAGCCCTTGACTATCTGTCTCATCAGTCCGCTGGCTGCCGTTTCTTGCCTTTTGATTCTTTGAGCATCTCTTTCCCTTTCTCCTGCTGAGGCAGATTAGATTGTACGACTACACATGCGTTTGAACCAGAACTGGCCTCCAGGTGGCGCTTCAGTACAGTGAACGGCAGCAGCAGGCAGCACCTCCGGCTGTTTCGGTGGCGGGGAGCGGGGTGGGGTGGGTATCCTTATATAAGGGGATTCACGGAAATCAGCCTTTTCCAGCTGCACAATACAGATTAGATCTGGCCTTTGTGAGTGTTCAGGCTAGGACCCTGAAGGGCGCAGGGGGCTACAAGAGCTCCTAGCCCGAAGCAAAGGAACATACATAGGTTCAGGCTCCGACGGGGACAGAGCTCAGAACAGCTTGGCCAGGGCAGCGAGATTTGGGCTCTGTCTGCTGGGATAATGAACCCAGAGCTTCAGGCTGTGTCTCCTTACATCCAGGAGGCCTTGCCCAGGCTCACAGCCCCAGACCAAGCACTTAGCCTGGCCAGCAGCCTGCAGACATAGCAGACAGCACCTGGGTTTAAATCCTCTCCCTCGGCCTCCCCACACACCTCATTCTCGCCCTGTCTATTTACAAAACACTTTGCTCTGTGTGATCTCCTTTGCTGCTCACAAATCCCCCAGGAGGAGGGCCAGGGTGGGGCCTTCCCTGCTCTCAGGAACCCTTGGAGGACTTGCATGGTGAAGATCCCCTTCCTGGTCTGTCTCTCCTAGCAAAACTCCAGTTTCTTGGGGGCAACTACTGAATTCAATGTAGTGGTCTCAGGTCTTAACGCAAGGTGCCTGGCACACTGGAGGGGCTCAAAATTGTTTACTGAATGAATATTTATGGGTGAAAAAACCTAATCAAGGGACAGTAGGTGGTAGATTCCAGTCTAGAAGTCAGAGCTTCAGGCTTCTGGGGTCAGAGACACCGCTGCACTAGGTACTAATGACATCATGTGGTTTTCCAGTCAGACATACATAGAGTTTGCTGGTGCATCAAGGGACCTGTGCCAATGTGTCTCCATGTCCCACACTCATGAACGTGGAAGCTCTACTCTGGGTCAGGTGCTGGGGCCCCAGTCTGCTGTCTGTCAGATGGACCTGAGATGTCAGTGGGTCTGGGGGCATGGCCAGCCTTTAAGGAGGCTTCCTTAAAAGTATACGGGAGGGATGATAGGCACCCCATGCTCTCAGCTATCAAAACCTTTCTGTCTTTAACTGCTAGACAGTCTGGGGGGTAAAAAGCTCATCCAGATGTCCACCCTACCTGACTCCAACCTATGAATTAGCACTCTGTTGTTTATTTAAATGTACATATTTCAGGTAGCTTAGGACCCTGCAAGGAGACAACATAGATTTAAATCCCAGCTCCCCCACTTCTTAGCTGCTGGCCTTGGGCAAGACATTTAACCTCTCTGTGCCTCAGTTTCTCATCTTTTAAGTGATGATAGTAAGAATAGTTTTTAAACTTTTTAAAAAAATGTTTATTTTTGAGAGAGAGAGACAGACAGACAGACAAAGCATGAGCAGGTGAAGGGCAGAGAGAGAAGGAGACACAGAATCAGAAGGAGGCTCCAGGCTCTGAGCTGTCTGCACAGATCCTGATGTGGTGCTTGAACCCATGACCTGCGAGATCATGACCTGAGCTGAAGTCAGACGTTTAACTGACTGAACCACCCAGGCACCCCTAAGAGTATTTAATTCACAGAGCTACTTTAGGGACTTAAGGAGTTAATATATAGTATCACAACTAAAACAGTCCCTGGCAATAAATAAAGGCTAGGAAGTGTTCCGCTGATCTCTCTATAGTATCCTGGATTTGAGAACTGGCTTGTGGTCACCCCATGGGAACTCTTCACGATTTTGTAGAATTCCTTAGAATTCCTGCATTTTAGCTTCCAGGTTCTCAATTTTCTCCCACACAGTTACAGCTCTTTGGAGGTCTAAGGAAGGGAGGACACAACTTGAAATGCATTTTTCTGCTGATCAGAGCAATGGCATTACCTCTGTTTATTGTACAGCCTCTCCTGGTAGCTCCAGTTAGAGTTCAACTGCTTTCTTTTCTACAATGGTGCTCACCACACAGCACATAATAAGTGTTTCATAAATGCTTATGGCAGGAAGGGAAGAAGGAAGATACAGAGGCTAACATGAGTACAGAGTACATTATACAGACAGGGTCCCTATGGAATTCACACTTGTCCCCCTAAGACCTACTGACTAAGCATGAAAATCACCAAGGAAATGTGATCAGCTTGGAGGAGAAGGAGGGCAGGGGAGGAGGGAGGAGAAGCTGGAGCAGCCTGTTAATCTGACCAAAGATATCAGTCTTTCCACTGTACCCGGTTCTATTGCTGATGGCTGCATCAGCTCAGGCCAAGATTAAAACCTTGCTGCTGCTCTGGGACATCAAAGGCATCTCCAATTGCTGTCTGCCCCGGAGAGTTGTTTTTCTAGGGGTAGTTTGTCATTTGCTTTGTAGCCCAGCCCCTCTGGTGCTCTTCTTTCTGTGTAGAGACCAGCCAGTTCCCCAGACACCTCTGTGGGGTTTGGCAAGAGAAAGAGAATGGAGGTAGACCAGGGTTCAGGACAATTTGTTAGTGGAAGCCTCTCTGACCTTGGCAGTCTTATTCCAATTCTTATGCCAAATTAGACTTCTAATAGATCCTCACCCACAACCCAGATCCTCTAGCCTGAAAGGCTTAGGGTAGATGGAGTGTAACTGGAGTCTACTCTAGTTTGAAGTTCCATAAGGGACTTGAAATTAAAACCCAACAGATCTTTCCTAGTAAACACACTCGCTATTTAATCAACTAGGTCATTGATGGTAAGTAGGACTGTCTCACCTGGCATGCCAACTCTGATTGATGGATAATACCTGCCTGAGGAATTGCGTTGGAGAGGGATTCTGAATCTATACCATCACATCTAGGGCTTAGAAGCAAGGGCTGTGATCAATCAACAATGTCTGTCAGAGATACAGGAAAGGGAGTGGCCTCAGGAGAGGTAGATATTTACCTGCTTGGGTTGCTAATGAGAAGCAGAGGCTGTTTATATGGAAGTTGGGAAAACGAAGATGGTTGAATGGTCAACTATGCTCATTTAAGTAAATCAAGACAGACCTCGAGCAATTTAACTTGGTGAAAATGTGGTACCAGCTCAGGAAGGAAGGCAAAGGACTAAGGTGGGGACAGTAGTGTTCTGGGTTCCATGCCTCTGTAGAACCCTGACAATATTCAGAGACGGTCAGGTGGAGAGATGGCTGCCATGACAACATTAGATGGCTGTTCTGAACTGGAGTTCAAGACCTGAGCAGATTCTAGAATAGAGAGTCAAGTCATGGACAAACAGATGGAAAAGCATGGAGAGTGTTTCTCAAACGGAGGACCATGAATCACTTACTGTCCATGAGCTATTATGGGTATTTTGCCCTGAAAAATAGGCAGGGGTACAGAGAGAGAGTTCCATAGTATACAAGTTTGGGAAACCCCCTATCAAGAAAATTTAAAGGAGTTAACTGTAACCCAAGGTGGTTCTTGGCCAGAGGAGGTTATAGACAAGAAATGTAACAAGCTATGAAAGCAAAAATGTTGGTTGGATTAGGCTCCGAAAGGCCTTGAGTGACAGTCTGAGGAGTTAGTTAGGTTTTGGTTAGAGATGTGGATGTTTGTGTGCTAGAGACATAACGCAGTCAGAGGTGGGGTTAGGGGAATGACTGCTGATACCGTGAAGAGAAGAGAGCTAAGAAGCTGTTACATGGTCCAAACAAGAGGTGTTCAACAGCCTGACCTAGGCCAGTAGCAATGGGAGTGGAAAGGAGCCTCACCAGTGGTATTGGCAGGACCAGGCTGACTTCAAGCAGCCCCTGAGTTCATGAGGGCTTGTGCTCAAGGGCACTGGCTAGCTCTTTTCTACAATCCTGAGGGTGAAACCCACAGTGGGTGAGGTAGAATGCTGAGATGGAGTGTTTGATTAGACAGAAGTAAAACTTGCTGCTGGGGCTGAGTAAACCCTGGAAGAGCACCAAGGGCACGAGTGTGACTCTCACGGGCCCATCCTGCTCCGGGAGAGTATGTAACTCCTATTAGCATGTGAAAGTCAGAGGTGCCTTCGCTCTCAGCTAGTCAGAGGCTTTCAAACCTGACTGAACCTCAAGACCCTCCAAAGAGGGACGCCTGGGGAGCCCAGTGAGTTGAGCGTTTGACTCTTGGTTTCAGCCGAGGTCATGATCTCACGGTTCATGGGTCTGAGACCATATGGGGCTCTGAGCTGACGGTGCGGAGCCTGCTTGCGATTCTCTCTCTCTCAGAATAAATAAATAAACTTGAAAAGGAAATGGGGGAAAAAAAGAATCCCCTAAAGAACTCACTGAAATTCAGATTCTCATTCTCCATTCCTAGAGACTTGTATTCAATTGGTAGAGCCTGGGAATCTGCATTTGACAATGTCCTGAAGTGGTTCTGATGTCAAATTTAGGAACTATTTAGTCCCATCAGTACAGTTTACAGGTGAGTGAACTGAGACCCCCACTGGAGCCAGGGGTTGCCCAAGGCCCTTGCGCACGGGCACCAGTTAGTGGCAGGGCTGGGACGAGCACCCCAGGCTTAGGCCTCCTCTAAAACATCAGGGACCCGTACCTGGTCCCACTGCTTGGCTCTAGGCTGAGGGTTACGCAGCAATTAAACAGTTCAGACAGGCCTCCAATTGTCCCCCTGCACTGTGAACTCCTCCAGGAGACATGTTGCTTAATTAAGTCTAGGACATACACAGAAGCATGTTGAGGGTAATAATAATAATAATAATAGCAGCTAATGTTTATTGTGTTTACATTTTACGTGTAGAAGTCTTCTAATCCTCACATTAACCCATGAGGTGAATATTTTCCCCATTTTACAGAAGAGGAAACTGAGGCACAGGGAAGCTAAGAGGACAAGGAGCTCCTTTGACCATATCACGTTCAGGTGATTGTTTTCCTTTCTTGGAGCACTCTGAGCCCCTACTTCCTTTATTCCACACACTCAGAGCTGGTTCCTTCCCCTCCACACTGCCCTCATCTTCAGCCCAGGGAGCACTCAGAACGGAGCCAGGATGGGGGGTGGTTTGACCAGTGTCTCCCCTGGTGCCAAGCTCCACTATAGACCTCCCTTTACTGAGGAGCCGCAGCAGCTCTGCTAGTGAGCCCCACTTGCTGCCAGAGGGGAGACATTGTCAGGGAATCCATTCTTTGGTGGCAGGGTGGGGGCACATTCTGGGCAAGAGCCGAGGTGAGTTGTGTGTGGTGCTTTAAATAAGCTTTGTTACATCACTGTTGAAACCTTGTCTAGTTCTGTGAGTCAAGACCCTGTGTTAGAGCTCATACATTTCCTTTTGGAGCTAGTGAACACATTTCTCTCCCCTGGATGTCCTGGTGGCGAGTTCTCTTAGTTGTGTTTTTATTTTTGCAGTGGCTGCTAGGGAGCTCAGAATTCTCTTTGTTGCTTAAGTGAATACTCCATCTGATTTTGTGTTTGTGACAAAATTAACTTCCTCCCTCCAGTTTTTCCTCCAGTTTTAATGGTTATTAACCTATGAATTAATTTTAATTTGCCATGTTTCTTTTTCTTTTAAGTTGATTTATTTTGACAGAGAGAAAGTATGCACATGCACATGCACATGCACATGCAAGCAGGCTAAGGGCAGAAGGAGAGGGAGAGAGAAACAGAGAGAGAGAGGATCTCAAGCAGACTCCGTGATCAGCATGGAGCGTGACACGGGCCCAGTCCCACGGCTGTGAGATCATGAGCTGAGCCGATATCAAGAGTCAGTCACTCAACCGAGTAAGTCACGCAGGTGCCCCTAATTTGCCATGTTTCTAACTATAAGATATGAGAGTGTCCATTTCATTGCCCTCTTATCTGCTAATCTGACATAATTTTAATAGGTTATTTTTGGTGGCTATTTATGCTTTTGTGTGTTTGTTGGGCATTTTTCCATGTTAAGCTATTTTCTCCCACAAACTTTTGCGTTTATCTCCTGTCTTTTTAATCTAGGTAATATTAGTGGTTCACTTATTGATCTATATGAATTCTTCAAGTGTTAAAATTATTTACTCTTGTGTTGTAAAATTTTTAAAAATTTCCCATTAGTGTATATGCATTTATTTTAAGCTGCTTCAAATAGTTTACCAGGAATAAGCAGGGCAGAAAACAACACAACAATCTTATTATTATCACCCCCATTTTACAGATAAGAAAACTGAGGCAACAGATTAGTTAAATAACTTGCTGTGCTCACAAAGCTAACACACAGCAGAGTCAGGATGCAAACTCAGAACCAATGGTTCTTTTTTTTTTAAGTTTATTTATTTATTTTGAGAGAGAGAGTGAGAGTGGGAGGGACAGAGAGAGAGGGAGAGAGAACCCCGAGTAGGATCCACAGTGCCAGCAAAGAGCCTGATGTGGGACTCAAACTCACAACTGCGAGATCATGACCTGAACTGAAATCAAGAGTTGGATGCTTAACTGACTGAGCCACCCAGGCACCCCAGTATACGGTGGGATGACTGTATTCTTAACAAGGTATGACTTTTACCCCCAGGGAACATAAGAAATGTCTGGAGACATTAAAACAATTTTTTTAATGTTTATTTATTTTTGAGAGACAGAGGCAGAGCATGAGAAAAGGAGGGTCAGAGAGAGAGGGAGACACAGAATCTGAAGCTGGCTCCAGGCTCTGTGCTGTCAGCACAGAGCCCCACGAGGGGCTTGAACTCACTGACAGCTCGTGACTTGTGCCAAAGTTGGGCGCTTAACTGACTGAGCCACCCAGGTTAAATGGAGACATTTTTGATTGTCACAGCTGGGGAGTTGCTTCTATTATGTAGTAAGTGGAGCCCAGGGGCCCTGCTAACCATCTTCCAGTGCCCAGGCCAGCCCCTCTCCCCCACCCCCCAACAGAGAATGATCTGGCCCAAACGTTAATAGTGCTGAGGCTGAGAAAGCCAGTATAAGGCAGCCTTTACCAGGCAGCTGACATATCTTCTCCTTGGGCTTCCCTGAAGCTCTTTAGCCTGGTTCTCAGTCCTTGATCTGACTGTTTAACTGAAAATGCCTCAAGATAGGGTGGGCCATTGTAGCCAGAGCTACGCAGGCCATTGTAAGGGAGTGCAGGCATTGTAGGGGATGCACAGAGTAGCCCACGGAGCGCAGACCTCATGGGGAAAGGTTTCTGGAGGCAGGAAGCAACACCCAGAAAATCTTCATGTCCATTGTTATTACAGGTCCAGAGAGGGGCAGGGGCTCCTGAAGGCGTTGCTGGGCTTGTCACACTGGGGAGCAGTGCCCCACCCCGTGACAAGGACTGGCCGGAGAGCCCCAGGTTGCTGAAGCCCCACACGGAGTGCTTCCTGTGACCTTGCTCCTCCCCTCTCCCTCCTGCCTGTGGCTTCCTTTCTCCCAGCGTCCCTGCACTGAACCCCACGCCTGCCACGTATGAAGATCAGGGAGTAGACCCCTCTTACCCCCACATCTCATCTGGATGCTGAAGCTCCCTGGGGCACGACGAGTCCTGCTTCCATGGTCTGCACACAGAAATCTCCCTCACAGCCTCCTGGAGCACGCTGCCAGGAGAAAGCTCCTAATTCTGGCAGCCGGGGCATCTCTTGTGGAAGGAACGCTGCACAAGGAATTGGCAGGCCCAGGCTGCTGGCTTGTGTGCTCAGAAGCCCTGCATGGGGCCCACTGCTGGCCTGAGTTACATTTGTCTCCTCCATGGTGCCTGGCACAGGGCTTTGCACGGGGCTGGTTGTCACTAGTTACTTGTTGGATGGAATAAATGTGTCACTGCTTGGCTCTGCCCCCCTATCTGGACAGATCGAAGCCATCTCCATGGATGGACTCAGGTGGCGGCGGCAGCCTGCTCCAGGCCAGAGGATGCGGGAGACATGTCGACTGGGTGGGGTTCATGGCTGACGGCTTACGGGTATCTTCCCGCCTGCTTTGGAGGCACCTGGCCACAGTGCTGAATCCTGCACCTTGTCTGCCGGCTTGAGTCTGCCTACCCCATTCCACCTCCCTGGGCTACAGGATCTTGGAGGCCAGGGGCTGTTAGTGAGTTACACTCAGAGTTACCAGGGACCTGCTCTGTGCCAAATACTGGGCCGAGTGTTGAGACATAGCAATTAATGAGAAAGACATGATCCCTGCCTAGCGGGAGTAGAGATTTTACGTGAGCAACTGCAACAGGGATGCATGTAATGAAAGATGTACAGGGGAGAATGTTACTGTTTGCTACTGCTATACAGAAATACTAGAAATTCAATGGATACAATTTTTTTAATGCTTATTTATTTTATTTTTGAGAGAGACAGAGAAAGCACAAGCAGGGAAGTGGCAGAGAGGAAAAGAGAGAGGGAATCCCAAGCAGGCTCCACCCACCAGCACAGAGCCTGATGCAGGGCTTGAACTCACACACTGTGAGACCATGACCTGAGCTGAAATCAGGAGTCAGACGCTTAAACTACACGCATTCGCCCCCAATGGATACAACGTTTATCTTAGAATCCACACTTGTGTCTCATTCCTCAATGCTGATGTCCCCCATAGGCAAAGGCAGCAGTTATGTGCATGGCCTGATTTCATGGGGATGGCAAGTACACCCACCCCAAAATGTCCAGGTCCAGGGCGTATTACAATGCAGTTACAAAAGTATAGGGATTGAGAAACGACCGATCTGGTTTTGGATCCTGCCTCTTCCTCTTCCTCTTCTGGTATGTTAATGTTTCTGAGATAAACTTTGGGTAGGGTCTGTAAAATTTGGATAACAATTTCCATCCCCAGCAAGGCTGACTCTGTTTAGTGACTCAGCGGGCACCTCTTGGGACTCACAGTTGTCTTGCTAAACCGTCTGCCTTGGGACAGCCGCCTTCTTCCAGGGGACCAGAAATCTACACAGCGAGGGCAAGGTCAGGCCACAGACAAGGCTGGATCCTAAGAAGCAGTGATTACGTGTCCACGTTGTTGAGGGACAAGCAAAAGCAGAAGCTGGTCCTCTCCCTGGTGGGCCAGTTGGTAGACAAGCCTTGGAGACCCTAGGTCAGGGTTCCCAAGCGGTAGGAATAACATTGGTGACATGGGAGTGGATGAACGTTTCTGATTTTGCTGTTTATCCGTGATTTTAATGTTTTGGGAAAAGACAAGCAACATTGGTAAACTCAAGACTGTACGAACATTTTTGTTTAGAATGATGTTAGGTTTTTAAAAAGAATTTATTTTATTATTTTATTTTTATTTAAAAAATTGTGTTAGTGTTTATTTTTGAGAGAGACAGAGACAGAGCACGAGCTGGGGAGGGGCAGAGAGAGAGGGAGACACGGAATCTGAAGCAGGCTCCAGGCTCTGAGCTGTCGGCACAGAGCCCCAAAGTGGGGCTGGAGCCCACAAACCGTGAGATGATGACCTGAGCTGAAATTGGATGCTCAACCGACTGAGCCACCCAGGTGCCCCAGAAGGTGAATTAATTTTAAAAAATAGGTAAAGGCTTGTTCATCTGGCACAGTGATAAAACAAAAATCATAAAGGGGCTCACAAATGACTAAAATTTGGGAAACATTGATTTAATAAGCCTCTTTATATTAGTAATGAAGAAACTGAGATCAAGAAACAGACCAGGGACTTGAACCAAATCCTCTCAGCAGCCCTGGCTGTCTCCCTTCACTGTGCAATCAACCCTAGAAAGCAAAGGTACTTTGCTTAGGGTTCTTTTTTCTTTTCTTTAAATAAAAGTTTTATCGAGATGTAGCTCACGTACCATCAAATGCAACCTTTTAAAAGTGTCTAATTTAGTGGGTTTTAGCAAATTCACCAAGTTGTGCAAACAACAGCACGATCCAATTTTAGAACATTCTGTGGTCACCTTGAGAATCTGGGTGGCCGCTGAGTCGCCACCAGTCCAAGACAAATGAGGAGGTGCATGGAGCCAACCTGAACCCAACTTGTGCCTGGACCAACCCGAAAGGGCCACAGATGATCCACAGAAGTGTGAGGGAGAAAAATCAGTGCACAGACGTGTAAGTGACTTTGGAGTCAAACAGGCCTAGTTTGAATTACAGCTTCTTAAGTCTATCATCTTGTTATTTAATGTCTCCATGTCTGTTTCCACGTCTTTAAGGTGGGGTGACACCTACCTTAGAGAGTTGCCTGAGGGCGGGCATGGTGAGCCGAGGAGCCTTCCACACAGCAGGGTTCAGTAACGTCACCTGCCCACGTAGCATCTATTCCCCCTTTCTTGCACCAGTTTCTATTTAGGTTTCTCATATGTCTCCCTGTGCTTCCTGGGAAGCTGACCGCACCCTGAACTTCAGAGCTGGTCTTGACTGGTATAAGGGAAATCCCAACTCTTGCCATCCATTGGCTCAGGAACTCAGGTGTAAGCGGGTCAGCAGAGGCCTCAGGGCCAGCCCCAGCCATGTGCTAGGAACGGGTGTGTGTGTCCATCAGGTTCTTAGCTGCAGTAACAGAAGCCGATCTGGGTGGTTCAGCACTTGGAGAGTTTATAGAAAGGACAATGAATGGCTCACAAAATCATAGGGAGAGCTGGAAAGCTAGGCTCCAGGGCAAGCGGGCCCAAACCATTTGCAGGTCAGTGCTGACGAGAAAACGCCATTGACACCGAGCTCTGGATGCAGGTGCTATAGGCTCTTCTAGATGCTTCTGTGCCAGGAGCTTGACTTTACTCTGCAGCCATGAATGCCTCTGCTCTGTGTGTGTGTGTGTGTGTGTGTGTGTGTGTGTGTGTGTGGCGGGCTGTGTCAGGCCTTGTCAGAAGAGCAGAATCATCTAGCTTCTACTTTGGGGGAGGTGGGACTTATCGTTTCAAACTTGTCCTAACAAAGGGAGAGAAAAATCTGGCTTCTACCTTGGAGAGGTGGAACTTATAATTTTGAACTTGTCGTAACAAAGGATGAGTGTTCAAAAGAGCCAGACTGACCGCAAGCATGACAGATGTCTACCACAAGATTTGTTCCAGGTTGAGAGAATGAGGCACAAGTGGGTCGTTTGTTGAGACTTCTTATAAAGAACCTTCCTTATTCACAAAAGGGACACACGGGGAGACGGTCTTTTCTCTGGACATTGTGATGTGTTGATGTGGAATCTGGAGAGCAATAAATCATTCTGGCATGAGGGAAGCCAGCCTGAAAATGAAGCCAATACATGGGGTGGGGGGGTGGGGGGGGAAGCAAGAGGGGAGCAGAGGAGTGCCCAGCCACTGTCCTAAGCTGATTCTGAGGCCATCCGTGTACCGGATTTCCAGGCACATGAGCAAAGAATGACTTGGATGTCCGTTGCTGGCAGCCAAAGGCACCCTAGCTGATGCAGAAACAATTACATATAAAACATTACTGAGACAGTGAAAGGTGAGGAAATCAGTGGGAAGGCTTGGGTTCTAGCCCCATTTTTGCCTTGTGCCTCCTACCAAAGCATTAACCTCCGAACCACAGTCTGGCTTTTCCCCCTCAGAACTATTGGGGAGTGAAATGAAGGGTGTAGGAGAACCGCATAGATGATAGCACAAAGGATTCTTCTTCCCCATGGGCTCTTGTAATTGAACAAGACAAGGGCAAAAACAGGGTAATACATGAACAAACAAACAGCTGTTTTCTCATAGGCTTTAACATTCCAGGTTCCCATTTGGCCTAAGTTCTCATGTGTTCTCTATACTTGGCAGCTGGTTGGGAGGCAGTGGGAGGTAGGAAGGAGACGGAAACGCTTTGAAGTAGAATTAGGTCAGAGATGATCATTAAACATTGTGTAGATTTGGGGAGTTTGCTTTTGCTCTTCTCTGTTCTTAAAGAAGCCCAGGGAAACTGTAGGCTCTCCTTCAGGAGGAGAAGGAAAGAAGGTTCCAGATGCACCAGGTGTTTTACCTTTCTTCTCTGAGATTGTCCTCACAGCAGGGAGGGAGGGAGGTTTGCCTCCATTTTTCAGATGTGGAAATGGTTTCGGGAGGTGAAGTCACCTGCCTGGGTATGAATTTGAACTTAACGCCATGAGATTCCAGACCCCGCTCTCTTTTCAGCACACCGCCCCCTCCCCCTTTAGCTCCAAGGAAAACATAAAAAAATATTCCATTCTGTATTTCAGCTCTAAAGGTTTAAAAAGAAGCTTACCAGGGAGGCTGAGAAAGCTCTGTCTTCTCAGGTTGACTTCAGATGTTCTTTTTCCCCGAGGGAGGCAACTGTGGTATCAGAAGAACATGGTCATGTTTATAAATACCAAGTTTATCTTTGAAGGACACCAGTCGCAGAGGGTGATCTGAGGGTTTCAGGGAAGGGCGGCTGGCCACTGAGGGGGAGGAAGAAACAGGCACCTCTCACTGCTGGCTTTGCCCTTACTGGACATCGTAGTATGTGTGTGTATTACTTATTCAGAGAGTAAATAAACTAAATGATTGTTGGCATTGAGGTCTTGGGTCTGCTGCTTCACAATAGTGACCTGGGCTAGCTGCTCTTTAATGTTTCCTCATTTGTAACATGAGGATAAAACTGTCTGCCTCTCAGGCCCACTCAGAAGATTAGATTACATCGTGCACATGAAAAGAGCTTGGCATTTATTAAATGTTCAATAAACAGTAGGCCGTTCTCCAGACTGGAAAACTCTCGCCATATGAAAGCCCCAATCAGTAAGTTATTATTGCTTTTTGGCCACGGCATTTATAGAGATAAGTGTGGAATATTTTTCTTTTCAATCTGGACTACCTCCTGGGCCTGAAATAGTTTGCTAAGTCCACCATGAGAATAATTCATATGTTAGAGGGAAGAACATAGGTGTGAAGTCAGACAGATCTGACTTCAGAACCTAAGGCCATGTGACCCTGAGCAAGCACTCGATGTCTCTGAGTTTTGGCTCCTAATCAGCCCTGGGGTGATTGGATCCTTGTGGGGGGGTCTTCGTTCCTTATCTGATGCCTACCTCCCAAACCAGATCCAATTCCATAATGTATTAACCAGAAACCTTTTTGGGGGACATGGGGGAAAAGGTACAGATCACACACCATGCAATAAAAATTAAATCAAATTCTCCATCAGATCTCCCAAGTTCCTCTTCCCTACCAGTGGTTTTCTCTTTCTTTCCCTTCACCTTGGTGACTTCTTTAAACTCCTCCTGTCATCCAGAGCAGTTCATCTCTACCCTCAGCTGGTGTGCCCCATTCAGCAAAACAAAGACCAAGCAGAAGTCCCTCTCCTTGACTGTGCCTCTCCACAGGTGGGATGGGGTGGCCTCTCCATCCTGCCACACGTAAATAGGGAATGCTAATACTTACTGTGCAAGTGCACTGTGAGTGTGGGCAGAGCTAGAATTCAAGTCCAAGCGTCCCAATCTCAAGTGCAGCATCCCTGCCCACAGACAGACAGACAAGACAACAGAATATTATAAGAATCTTGATTCCTAGTTCTGTTGTTGTTGTTATATTCAATTTGCAGAAGCGACAAAGAGATTCCATCTCCAGATGATATGCTGGGGGTGGTACAAATTCATGCCAAAGCCTTGCTGTCTATGTATCTGTGATGCCAGCCAGGCAGGTTTGAATTCAGAGTGATGACCCCTGAGGCAGAGTGACATCCTCTGTCATCAAAGAGCCATCTTATGTACGCTGGCTTCCGCTTAGGCAAGAACACAGACTGAGATGTTTCAAAAATCATCCGTAAGATGTGATGAGGTTTTCTTCTTACTTAGCCTGATGTCCTACTGCCTAAGCCTTCCAGTAAGTTGACTTAATTGTAGATAAAGGGAAGGGGAGGGGAGGGGAAGGAATCAGGATGAGCAAACCTATCCATGGGGTTGGCAGAGAGGCAAGCCAGCGAAGGCAGTCAGCAGTAGGACCCGGAGGAGACTATGCATTAGTGTCCTAGATCTGCTGCAGCAAAGTACCACATACGTGGTCTCTTAAAGCAACACACTTCCTCTTCTCAGCTGTAGAGGCTGGAAGTAAAGAAACCGAGGCACTGACAGGGCCATGCTCTCTCTGTAGGCACTGGGGGAGGATCCTTCCCTGCCTCTTCCTTGTTTCTGGTGTTGCCAGGAATCCTTGGTGTCCCTTGGCTGGTAGACACATGGCTTCAACCTCTGCCTCTGATGTTACATGGTGGTCTCCCTGTGTGTCTCTGTACCCCCGTTATCTCTTCTTCTTTTTTTTTTTTTAAATGTTTTATTTATTTCTAGGAGAGAGAGAGAGACAGCGTGAGCAGGGGAGGGTCAGAAAGAGGGGGAGTCACAGACTGAAACAGGCTCCAGGCTCTGAGCTGACAGTCAGCACAGAGCCTGATGCGGGGCTCGAACCCACGAACCGCGAGATCATGACCTAAGCGAAAGTCGGACGCTTAGCCGACTAAGCCACCCAGGCGCCCCACCCCGTTATCTCTTCTTATGAGGACACCACTCATTGGATCAGGCCCACCCAATCCAGGATAACCTCATCTTAAGTAATCACACCTGCAAAGATTCTATTTTCTTTCTTTTTCTTTTTTTTTAATGTTTATTTTTGAGAGAGAGAGAGAGAGAGAGAGAGAGAAAGTGTGTGTGCACACGGCATGCGAGCAGGAGAGGAGCAGAGAGAGAGGGAGGCAGAGGATCTGAAGCAGTCTCTATGCTGTCAGCTCAGAGCCTGATGCTTGACTTGAATTCATGAAACTTGAGATCGTGACCTGAGCCGAAGTCAGACGCTTAACCGACTGAGCCACCCAGGCGCCCTGACAGAGTGTTCCTCTTACCTTCTGAGTTTCCAGGCAAAGGTGTTTGCTGAAATGATCCAACAGGTAGTACCCAGCTAACAGTGATTGAAGGAAGGAGTGGGGGTGGGAAGGTGACCTTGAGGGGAGCACCTTCTGCATTTTCAAAAATGGGGCGACAGAGGGCTGAGTGCCAGCTCAGTCCTTTGTATCCTCCCCTCCCGGCAAAGGCAGATTTTCAAAACTAACATCTGATGTGCTAATCTTACCCTGACCCATAACTTCAAAACTTACGCCGGCAAATTGGCTCGTTCATCATTAATAAGGCACTGCTTCACAAGATGGTTAACATCCCCTTCAAAGGTGGATGTGTGTGTAATTCATTCTGGTTTTAAAGAGAGATCTCCCAGAATTCTGCTCAGATTTATTGTCAAATAACAGTTCTGAAAAATTGCATCTGATGCTGACTCAGGCCTGGCAGGGTAAGTTGTCACAGGCGCTGAGTTTTGGCATCGATCTGTGCCTTCCCGGTGAGAGAACCTCATGGGTGGAAGCCCACAGTCTTGCTTGCCCTTTCAGATTAATATTTAATAGGATGACCGTCCCCTCCCAGCCCGCCAGCCCGGGTCAGTGCCACAAGCCAGGTTCAGCCTTGCTGTGCACCCGGGCTGCGAGGAAGGCTTGGCAAAATTTTAATTAACTGAAGATAAACACACGGAGGGAGCGTGAGTCCATTAGCCGGCACCACCACCCAGAGAGAAAAGGCCTCGCTAATCACACGCCACAGCAGGTGAAATGACCTGCAGACTGGCAGTGTCCATTTGCTTTCGAATTAAAAACCATATTTTCAAAGTAAACACGTGTGGGGTCTCCATTTGTCATGTTGTTTCTCCTGAAAAGCAGGAAAGCCGGGATGTTAACGAGCAACTGTTTTCAATATTTCTCACGCCCAGGAAAGCTGAACATTCAAGTGCAAGGGCAGCAAAACGAGGCTGGAGTTGCCCTTTCCCCAGAGGAGAGGGAAGCTTCTGGGAAGCCCAGCAAAGGCAGTAGGAGATTGAGGACCATCCTAGAGAAGCACAAATAACGCGGTCAGCGTGTGCCAGATCCGCTGAAACCAGAAGTGGGTGAAAAAGCAGGTGTGGCGGGCATATGCTGTTTGCTCAGCGCCGGGGAGTCAGCAATTTGCCGACCTTGGTTTGGAACACGGCCCAAAAGGGGGTACGTCATTCGCTCATAGTACTATATATTCATCACTTATTATGGGACCAGTGCTGTCCAGGTGCGCCTGGAGACCCAGCGGTGAGGGAGATTGCGGTCTCTGTTCTTGTGCATGCTATCAGGGAGGTGGACGACAAGATCAGGGGCGACTAAGCACAGAGACCTGGGTGGCAAGAAAGAGCTGGTTGTGAGAACAGCAAGTCCGAAGTCCTGAGGGAGGGAGAAAAGGTGAGTGGTGGAAGCTCCGTGAGAAAGGAGGTGAGTAGTAGAAGAAAAGAATTGAGAGAGGTAAGGTTAAGGAGATAGGGTTTTATTCCAAGCACAATTCTTTTTTTAAAAAAATTTAAATTTAATCTATTTCTTTAATTCACATCCAAGTTAGTTAACATATGGTGCAGCAATGATTTCAGGAGTGGATTCCTTAATGCCCCTCACCCATGTAGCCCATCCCCCTCCCAGAACCCCTGCAGTCACCCTCTGTTTGTTCTCTATATTTAAGAGTCTCTTATGTTTTTGTCCCCCTTCCCTGTTTTTATATTATTTTTGCTTCCCTTCTCTTATGTTCATCTGTTTTGTATCTTAAAGTCCTCATATGAGTGAAGTCTTATGATATTTGTCTTTCTCTACTAATTTCGCTTAGCTTAATACCTTCTAGTTCAATTCACATAGTTGCAAATGGCAAGATTTCATTCTTTCTGATTGCTGAGTAATACCCCAGTGTGTGTGTGTGTGTGTGTGTGTGTGTGTGTGTGTGTGTACATCTTCTTTATCCATTCATCCATCAATGGACATTTGGGCTCTTTCCTTACTTTGGCTCCTGTCGATAGTGCTGCTATAAACCCAAGTGCAATTCCTTATGTGTAAGCTGTCATTCCCACTAGATCACAAGCTTCTAGAGGGCAGAGTCTATATTAATCTTGCTCACTCAATACCTAGGTTGCATTTCAGGATGTGTGCTATCTGCCTTTTCATTATTACTATTATTATTTTTTAAATCCCTTTAGTATTCTAGGTACAAGTACGGAAGTTTTCTCCCCTCAAATAAGTTGCAAACTACGTAATGGCTCAAGCAGGGATTCTCTTCTTTTGACCCAGCCTCCAATGACCTGGCCTTCTTGTGTGGTCTTTTCACACTGAGTCAGGGCTTGCCCTGTGCGACCAGTAAAATAAGGTAGAAGGTGTTGTGTATGAGACCCAAGATGGGCCCTTAAGTCATCGCAGCCCCTGGCTTGGTCTCTCTCGGCTTCCTTCCTCTGGGGGAAGTCAGCTGTCATGCCATGCAGACCCTCAGGCTGCAATATGGAGAGGCCCACGTGGAGAGAATCTGCATCCCCCAACAAGGGCCAGCCACCATTTTCCAGTCCTGTGAGTGAGCCATCTAGGAAGTAGATCCTCCCGTCCCTGCTGCCACATGACTGCAAAGTGACCTTGGGCCGGAATTACCCAGCTGAGTCCTTCCCAGATTCCTAACCAACAGGAACTGTGAGAGATAATAATAAAGGCGTGTTTTTTTTTGTTTTTTGTTTTTTGTTTTTTAGCCATTGAGTGTTGGGTGATCTGTTAGGTGGTAACAGATAACCAGAACACAGAGTACAAGGTCATGCTCTCCGTAGTGGGTGGAAACACAGCCATGAGGAAGTGCTCAACGGTGGCCCTGTCATGTGGGACTGAGGGTGAGAGACACCAGGGGTAAGGGGAAGGCAAATGCTGTGCCCTGAGGGCATCTAAGAGCAGGTCGGTAAGAAGAGACTGTTAATGAGATTATTGCAGAATATTTGTGGAGGGCAGAATTGATTGGTTATTGTCTCCTGTGAAGGGGCCAGGAGCCAGGGGATTCAACCAAAATACATCTGTAAGAATCTAGAACCTGTGTAACTTCCCCAAGTTGGTGGCTTTTGTTTTTAATTTTTTTTTGTTTATTCATTTTTGAGAGAGAGAGACAGAGCGTGAATGGGGGAGGGACAGAGAGAGGGGGAGACACAGAATCTGAAGCAGGTTCCAGGCTCTGAGCTGTGAGCACAGAGCCTGACGCAGGGCTCCAACCCACAGACTGCGAGATCATGACCTGAGCCAAAGTCAGATGCTTGACTGACTGAGCCACCCAGGCACGCCCCCCCCTTTTTAAATTGTTTTAATGTTTATTCATTTTTGAGAGAAAGAGAGCACTTTTGTTTTCTCCTGGTTCAGTTTTACGGAGTGAGATGCTGTTGAATATTTGTTTAGGATGACAAATGACAAAGATTCAGGGGGAGATGGTGCCCCACCCGACGCTGCTTTGGTAGGGCCCACCAGGAGGGGAAGCGAGCGAGCGTCAGGGTGGAGGGGTGGGGAGGGCGGCCCTGCTGGGGGAATCAAGTCAGGGCCACCCAGGGGCAGGCCTGCGGGGCCGAGGGGCTGAAAGCCCATTGCATTTGGGTGATGCCCAGAGTGAGACCATTTGGGTGACTTCCTGGGGCCTAGGCACAGCCTGTCCTCCGATCCTGCCCTCTTCCTGAGACTCCCCGCCTCTGTCAGAGCTGGCATCTCCCTGGAGAAAATGTGCAATCATCTCAGTGAGCGGTGGAGGCGCACGCCCAGCACATTCTCCTGATACAGCCCCTCCTGACACATTTGTTTGGCGACTTATTTCTGTAATGAATGGATACGGTTCAGCTGAGGTCTGTTGAATTCTTCTTTCAAAATAAATTTGAGCTGGGGCTCCCAGGCATCAATCCAATCCAAGTTGTGCTGGTGCAGTGAAGGCCAGGGTGAGAGGGGGTGCCTTCCCTCCGCTGCCCTCACCCTCACCCCGTCACTGTCCCTGAGGCCCTTCCCAGGAACCCTAACGTTCTGAAGAGCACAGCTGGAGAACCACAGACGGAGCAAGTTTCAGAGCCTGCCACACTGTTTCAATAATCTGTCATTTGTGAACGTTTGCACTGCTGTTCTCCATGACCGCAAATAACTAGATGAATCTTCCTCAGATACCATCCCATCTACAGTTCCCGTGCTTAACGTTCCCTTGTTCCTCGTAGGAGGCTGCCTCCTGGAAGCGAAAGTCAAAGTGTCTTTCTCAGTGTCATCCCCGCTGCCTGAACACGGAGCCCCCTCTCCAGTCACTTTCTCCTTAGTGTCCCCATGTGTCCCCCTGCCTCCAGGCCCTGCATTGGCATTTCTTTGATCTCGAACACCATCTCCACCTTACATCCACCAGGCACACTTAGACGCCACTTCCTATGAGGCATCCAAGGGGACTTCTCCTCATCAGTGTTCCTTTAGCACACACTCCCTGACCAGCCATTGACCCTAAACGTTCCGATGGATCAAAAGCCACAGAAACACGAGGGGTGCCAGGGGCCTGAGAGATGGTCTAGTTTCAGACCCTTATTTCATAGATGAGGAGATGGAAGTTTAAGGGTTGACATAACTTGCTCATGGTCACACAGATAATTAATACCAAAGTCACACCTAGAGGTCAGATCTCCAGACTGGGTTTAATACTCTGGTTGCTTCTTGAAGACAGAGATTGTTTTACAGCTCTCAGAATCCCCTCCACATAATAGGTGTTCAATTAATGTTTGTGGAGTCATTGCTTAGCTGGTGGCTAACTTCACTTTTTTTTAATTTAAAAAACATTTTTTAATGTTTTATTTATTTCTGAGAGAGAGAGAGAGCATGAGCAGGGGGGAGTCAGAGAGAGAGAGGGAGACACAGAATCCGAAACAGGCTCCAGGCTCTGAGCTGTCAGCACAGAGCCTGACACGGGGATCAAACCCACGAACTGTGAGATCATGACCTGAGTGTAAGTCAGACGCTTAATGGACTGAGCCCCCCAGACGCCCCTAACTTCACTTTTGAAGTCAATTGGAAGCCAGCACTGAGAGGGAGGCTGAGAGAGAGCAGCTGTGGAAGAGTGTCTGCTCCCCAAAGCACAAGTGCCAGATTCTACCTCTGGAGGCCCTTGTGCAAGAAGAGTCCAGAAACATCCCTCCATCCTGAAGCTGTTTCTCTGAATGTTAACCTTCTGGTCTGCAAAATCAATCCCGTGTGAGGCCTGGGGATGCACTTGGTATACCTAGGTACTCAATAGATGTTTTTTTCTTTTCTTTTATTGTGACATTCTTATTTCTTCCATTTTATTGTGAAAATTTTCAAACGCACAACAAAGCAGAAAGAATTGTATAGTGAACAGCTGTCTACTAACCACCTAGATCCCATTAACATCTAAAACTGCTTCCTCACATATAAATCCATCTCTCTCTCCCTCTATCCAGCCATGAATCTATTTCAGTGATGCATTTCAAAGGAAATTACAGATATCAGGACACTTTCCTCCTAAATACTTCAGCATGCATATCATTAACTAGGGTTCAATATTTATTTCCTTGTTCATTGGATATAAAATTTAGTTGTAATGAAATGCATGAATCTTAATTGGACATTTACTGAGCTTTTACAAATGCAAACACCTGTATCATACAACCCCCCAACAATATATACAGAACTTTCCTGTCACTACGCAAAGTTCCCTTAAACCCTTTCCCAGTTCATCCCCCACCTGCTCATGGAGGTGACAATTGTTTGTATTTTTTTCCCCCAGCCCAGATCGCCCATTACAGAAAGTCACATACATGCAATCACATAGTCTGTTCTCTGTGTGAGGCTTCTCTCCCTCCTGCAGGGGGTTTTCAAAGCTTGTCCATGCTGTCGTGTGATTCGTGATTTTTTATTGCTGGATAGGATTCCATTGGATGACTACACCCCCGTTTGTGTATCCATTATCCTCCTAATAATTTTTAATAAACGCTCGTTATCTCCCTTCTTTCCTCACGGTAGCTCGTCACCAGCAATAGTAACCACCACGACAACTCGACCCGAAGGGATCTGGCTCCTCTGAGACAGGAAGGCCCTGGGCCGGTGGGAGAAGGCACTCCTCACAACAGCTGGCTCTTTCCTGGCTGAAGTCAGTGCACAGATAGAGCATCCTGTTGATGGAAGAATCGATTTTAGTTTCCTCCCGGGAGATCTCTCACCCTGTCTTATTCTTATTCAGTGCATTCTTCCTAGCTTCCTCCACCATGAAATGAGTTGAAGCCAATTAAGAGCCTTCTGCTTCCTCATCAGCGATATTTATGACTATGGAAATATTTATGATGCATGGAGAGGGCCTGGGTCAGAGAGGAGACTGGGCTTTTGCTGTCCTTGTAAATGGGATTTCTCTCCTGCTTGTTCTTGCCAGGGTTGTAAAAAGGAAGAGTGCATGTCATATAGTTTAGGGTTGCTTCCCCCCGCCCCCCTCGAGTCCCCTCCTCCAAACCTTTGCATTCAGGCTGCAGATTAATCTGTGATAAATCCTTTTTTATTACTGACCTCCGTGCTTGGAATGAAGGAGGCATTTGGGTTTTCTGGACACTTTGGTAACATTAACTCCTTTTTCTGAGCCTGCTCTCCCATGACCTATCCAAGCTAGAGCTTATAGTATTTTAAACCCAATGACAGAAATTCTGCATTCTGTAAGGCTTAGGGGGCTGCTGCGATCCACCAAAATGTCTCTGCATAAATAAGAAAGGGTCAGTTACTTCATGTTTTTGGTAAAATTACCAGGAAAGCAATCTATTCACTTCAAAATACCCATTTTTAAAAAAATATTTATTTTTGAAAGAGAGAGAGAGAGCGTGCACATGATCAGGGGAGGAGCAGAGACAGAGGTGGACAGCAGACCCAAAGCAGTTTCCAGGCTCCATGCTGACAGCGCAGAGCCCAAGACAGGGCTTGAACTCACAAACTGTGAGACCATGACCTGAGCTGATGTTGGAAGCTCAACCAACTGAGCCGCTCAGGCACCCCTAAAATACCCATTTTAATAACCCTCCCTGCATGTCGTCATCCCTGTTTCCCAGGAATGTCCTTTTCCTTCCCAAGGCTGAGGCCCCATGCTGTCTGGACCCCATGCTCTCCACCCCCCACCCTGAACTGGCTCCACTGTAAATGGTTCTTCCACCTCTACTCACAAACACTATTTCTATCTTTCCTATAATATTCAGACATAGTTATGAAAATAAATACACATCTCAGTTACACACTTATGTAAACGGACATGTTTATACAATGCCCCCATGTGCCAAGTTGTCCTTTCATGTGGCTGCCTCCCTTCCCTTCCAGAAGACTGCCCTCTCTGCCTTAGTTTCCTCACTTGCTGGGCCCTTACAGCGTGGGCCCCCCTCCCCTCTGCACTGTAAGGGGCCAGAGGCCACCATCAACTTCTTAGCTTTCCTCCTGCCTGATGCCCAGTCCCCTCTCTGGTGACTTCTGTGACCCCTCTCTGGTGACATTCCTGTCACCTCCCACAACCCTTGTCCTTTGCTGGGCTTCAATTTTCCTCCCTCAGGGTGGTCATCCCTCCAAGCAGTGTCTTTGGCTCAATGACATGTCTTCTCCCACACTGTCAGCTGTCCCTGGGGGCAGCTCTGAGCTCCCTGTGGTCCTCAGCCTGCAGTCCAAGCAGCTTGCCAGATGCGTCCGCCCGGGTCACCTTCCACCTAAATCATCCTCCTGCAAGGAAAGAGGCATGAAACATGGGCTCTGCCCTCTGGGAGATTATAATTTGGTCGGAGAGATACATGTGCCAATCCTGAAATGTTCTGTAACAAATCCCGAGACTTAATTAAAATTAAGGGTGCTGATATAACAAGAGTCATACCACACACAAAATGTTAAATGAGTGGTATTACCAATACCTTTGCTAATGGCGGGGGGAGGTGGGGGAGAAATGGGGGGGAGGCTGGGCACATTCTTGCCCAGGTAAGGTCCTGCAGAACGTGGGTCCACAGGAAGGGGCAGAAAGGGGTGTTCATTTCAGACAAGAACAGGGGGAAGACAGGACCATTCAAAGAACATTCTTGCTACCTGTATTCAATCACATAGGTCATAGCACTTCTTCACTTTTTTTTTTAACCTTGCTCCCCAGGGAGATTTTGGAGGGCTTTTTTGGTTCGTTGTCACAATGACTGAGGAGTGCTATTAGCATTTAGTGCCTGGAAATCAGAAATGATAAACATCTTGCAGTGACGAGGTTAGTCTCGTGCAAAGAACCGTCCTGATAGTAGTGCCAAGGTTGAAAAACACACATGATAATTGACTCCTTCTGGCCACCTCCGTCCTCCCAAGAAATTGAACAGAGACATCATCCTCCCCCAACCCCACCTTGGCTTGACTTTGCCAAGTCAAACTTATAAAACCTGCACAAAGGGAATGGAATTACCCTTGTGTCATGGCAGCTAGTGCCCAGCGGACAGGCTCAAATGCATGCGTGGGGCACCAGCCAGAAAGAAGGGTCAGCTCAGCTGCCTTGAGCTTACTCACAATTTTGCAGACATGATTTTGCGAATTCTAGAAAGTTGTTTTTTTAATTTTAGCATAAATTAATGTTTATTGTTAGATCAAAATAAAATTTTATCTTGAATTTCATGTGATGGGAGTCCCTGTAAATGTGTCGGGGGTCAGGGCTGTAAAGCCATGAACTGCGCCCTGGGAGTGTCCCAGAGGGACACTGTGCGTGTATGACTGAGCAGCTGCTGGCAGCAGGCAAGGTGTGGGAGAGGCTGGTCTTAGGGAGACAAGACTGGAAAGCACTGCAATTAGGAAACCTAAAGCCTAATTAATGGTGCTTTCCCTCGTCCCGTCGAAGCCTGTAACAGATAATGGGAAACCAGATGGTCAGCCTGTTGGTCCACACACAGTTAATTACTGTGTTCCAGGCACTGGGCTGGGCGCTGGGCTACATCATGAATAAGGCAATGCCCCTGCCCTTGGGGTGGGGGAGGAGGAAACAGGAAAAAATGCTACAGCCATAGGCCACACACATGTGTATGCAGACAGGCATCAAGAAGATGGTTCCAGGTCAGTGAGGGAGCCCAGAGAGAGGGGGAGGCTGAGAACAAGTCTGCAGGTTTATCCAGCCCTCTGAGGAGGGGCGGGCAGGGATCTTGGTCACTGGTCACTTGATGACTGGCTTCCCAGGTCTCACCCAGGGCTGGAGGAAAGCCCTGAGGGGCTGACCAAGGGGGAGGCCAAGCACTAGGGAACACGCAAGGGTCAGAGCCAGGGAATTGGAGCTGAACCCCAGTGTAGGGGTGGAGTGGGGGCGGGACCCGAGGGGAGGGGCGCAGGAAAGTCCTGGTTGCTACTAGGAGAGGGCTGACAGGCATGGTGTTGCCTCACTGGCTGTTGGGAGTGCGGGCTGTGGCCTGATCTCAAAGAACAAGGCGGTGTTGCAGGGCAGGGGACACCGTGACATATGACACCTTCATTGGGATAACTGAAGAACAGGAGTTGGCACTGGTGTGGGTGAGGCATGGGGGAACCACTGGGATGTTGGGATGATCCCACTCCCAGTTGGCCCAGAGTGAAGGGCGGGGAAGTGGATACGAGACCAGGAAGAGAATTGCATAGAGAAAGGCAGAGGCGAGGAGGTCGTCGTGAGAAGTACATCCTCGCAGGGAGGCAATGGAGAATACCGAGACCTTACTGCCTTGCCCTCCAGTCTTCTGTCCGCTCCCCCTTAGTCAAACCCAGTGAGAAGGGAGAGGACAGAGCGGGGTTGAGGAGTGAACAGAAGGTAAGTAGCACACAGTGACCCCTGGCCAAAGACGCAAAGCAGTCTTGCTCCCGGAAAGAAACCGTCCGTTGTAACCAAGAACCCTGTCTCCCATGAAAGCGCTGGCTGCATGAGGGAACAGGAACTACAAACCAGCCTGATACCAGCCCCTGATGTGATTCCTTTATCTTGCCTGGCTAATGGCACCCCAGTTTTCTTCTCTGGCTTTGCCTGTTTCTTCCCATCCCCACTGCCTCTACCTCTGGCCACCATCTTCTCATGACTGCATTTCTCTTAACAGCTTCCTGACTGGTCTTCCTGCCCTGACCCCTCGTCCAGTCTGTTGTCTATCCTGCAATCAGATCCTTCCAACATGCTGATCTAAGCATGTCATTTCCTTTCCTAAAACTAGGTCACCATAGCAACCAGCGTGAAGTCCAAACATCTTACTGTGGCTTGTGAGGATTTTCATGGTCTGGCCTCATTTCTGGCCAGTTCTACCCAGTTCTCCTCCCTTTCTACCTTCAACCTCCCCCCAGCCAAACCTTTCTCCTCAAATCCAGTCCACTGTGGTACAGAACAACTCTTTGATCTCTCTCTGACCCCAGGGCCATTGCACATGCTGTTTCTTCTCCTGAAAGTTAGGAAGTCTTTTTCTTATTCCTAACTTTTTCTTATTCCTCATTCCTTCATTCCTGGTTACCCTTGGCAAGGGTCCAGTGCCTCTCCTATATGTTCCTATAACACCCTGGCCCTGCCCAAACCATAATATTTACTTTTAAAATTCAACAGATATTTATTGAATACCTGTAATGCATCAAGCTCTTACCACCTCAGGGCCTTCACTTACGCTGTTCTTTCTGCTTGACATGTTTTTTAATTCTTCCTCTGACTAACTCTTACCCTTTGGATCTCAGCTGAAATGTTATTTCCTACAAGGAGTTCTCCCCTTATTCTCGCAAACAGCATCTTGTATGATTTGTTCTTTCTGATGTCTGTGTCCCCCTCTCCACTTGGGAAGGTGCCAGATCCACTTCATTCACCTGTGTGTGCCCATCCCTAGCTTACAGCCTGGCATGCAGTGGGCACTGATCACATATGTGGTGAGGGGAGGGGCGCAATAGGGTTCTCCTATTAGACCAAGGAATAAGGACTGTAAATTTTACTGTTTAAGTAAAATACAAAATTATGGAAACAAAATTAGGCATGAAAGTCAACCTTTATTGGATTGTGAAAAGAGATGACAACAAATCAGAAGGCATTCAAAGCTGAAAATACCAAAAATATCACAAAATACAGAAAAATAGTACAATGTTTTTATTTTTCTTATTATTTTTAAAGATTTTATGGTTTTAAGTATTCTCTATACCCAACATGGGGCTCGAACTCACAACCTCCAGCTCGAGTTGCATGCTCCATCAACTGAGCCAGCCAGGCGCCCCAACAATGTTTTTATTAACAAACTGCCTCGCACACTGCTGTAATACTTTCTTCCTTACTGACTACACTTTTATCTGAATTCTCTTCATGTGACAACTGTTTGTAATGGTTTGTACACAGAGCAAGAAAGAGAATGAAGTTTCCCCTGAAATCGCCAAAAATTGTATTTATTATTTAAAAAAAATTTTTTTAATGTTTTATTTATTTCTAGGAGAGAGAGAGAGAGAGAGAGAGACAGCGTGAGCAGGGGAGGGTCAGAGAGAGAGGGAGTCACAGACTGAAACAGACTCCAGGCTCTGAGCTGACAGTCAGCACAGAGCCCGATGCAGGGCTCAAACCCACGAACCGCGAGATCATGACCTAAGCGAAGGTCGGACGCTTAACCGACTAAGCCACCCAGGTGCCCTTGTATTTATTATTAATAGTTGGGATGCATAAAACATGTGACTTCCCAACCAGACATACTTGCTGTTTATAGGATGGCTACCATGGGTACTCTACAAACGATAAATCCTACTTGACATAATTCCCATCAAAAAAGAAAAAAAAGTACAGCATTGAGTTGTATCGCTGCATCACTGAATATTCCTAGCGTATATGACTGGGTATCTGTGAGAACCCAATCTTGCACTTAAGAGTTTTGCACATCTGATGATTGGATGCAGCTCCCATAGACGAGCATTTGGCGCTATAGGATGCAAATTGTGTTTCTCCTCCATTACCCACGTGCTTCCCAGTGCCAGGTTCTGCGGGACACGCTCCAATCTGATATGCTCTTTGGCCCCGCTCCTTATGCCACGGCGCCCAGTGAGTCAGCACCATGAGCAGTAGGAAGATTCCTGAAAGCCATTTCCACACCAAGGGAGCAGAAATGATTACACACAAAAGTGATTGCCAACCACCTAAATACAGCCCACGAAACACAAACCCACTTGCACGCCCGACTTCACTTCCCCTTTGCCAAATCCCACAAATGCTCCTGGTCACTTCAGTGCCATACTACACGGGGAAACGTGACAGAGGGGAAAGCCGAGTGGGAAGAGACAGCATTCTTAGCCAAGTGTGGCGAAAATAGCTTGCTTTTGCAAAGTTTACAGAAACATGGGGCCGTGGGAACACATCTCTCAGAACTTGTGCCCACGGGGGCCCCTAAAGCCCCAGTGCCTTTGACCTTGGGGTGAATCTGTCTGTATCTTATTCACTGTTACGTGCGCCCCTGGTGGCACCCCTGGCACATAGCAGCTGCTTTACTAAGTACATGCTGAGCGAGGAGACGTCTCTTGGCCTCCTATTCGGGAGATAGTCTTCTCCCCCAGTAGATCTCGTTGCCTTGATTTAAAGCTGGTGCTCACAGAATAGTAGAGGAGAGTTACTGGATGCAGGGGCGGGGAGGGAGCGGAGGGATAAGAGGGCCGCTCGGTGGGATAAGCTTTCCACCCTCTCGTCGCCGAGCAGGTGAGCCGAGGCCAGCACCCCAGGGACCTCCTCAGTGGGAGCTGCCCTGACCGCCGTCTCCAGGTAGTTCCGATAGGCTCCCATCAGGGAGAGCCAGGCCGGGCTTATTAGCAGTGACGGCAGCCCCGCCGTTAGAACCGCAGGTGGAAAGGTCACGTTGGAAACACTGTTTTCAAGCACCGGGTAATTACAGACAGAACTCATTCTGTCTTTCGCAGCGCCGCCGCTGAAGGAGCCTTATTTTACCAGCCCGGCCATCGGGGCTTCCTGGTTTCCCGCTCCAGTTTCCTTCGGCGCTGTGAGGCTGTTGGCCTTAAGGATCCACGTTCCTTTTTCTTCATGACCTTGGGCGCAGCAGGCAGAAGCAGTCTGGAGTCCCAAAGCGCTAGAGGGGTGTTCGCTGCTGGAGGATTCTCTAAAATTCCAGATAAGGAGGATTGGGCCACATTTCTAGACCAGAGGTGGTCATTGCAGGTCCAGGGTTTCACGATACAGGTGTGTGAGAACCCAGGGCACGTCCTACTTTCTTGCAGCCACTTTTCATGCCCAGCGCCTGAAGCCTTCCTGACCTCCGGGCAGTGGCTCCACCGCTCTGCGCTCATGTCTATTACAGGACTCATTGTGCTGTGTTTTATTTATTGGCCTAGCCGTCTTCCAAGATGGACTGTCAGCTCCCCGAGGGCACTGGACAAATCTCATTCGTATTTATATTCTTGGTTTATTCGCTCACTCACTTATTTGCACTTGGCAAATATCTATTGAGTAACTTTCCAGATGAAGGGGATGGAAGATATTGGAAATGATTAAGATGAACCAATGCGAGCGTAAGATCTTACAGTAGAAATAGCACACCAAACGGTCAAGTGTGGCTTTTGGAGTCAAACTGGTTTATATTGCAGCCCCACTACTGTGGTAATTAAGATTAGGTTTGGTTGTAAAGGACGGAAAACCCAAAGCAGTGGCGGCTCAAACAAGTTAGGTGTTTTAGGTGTTTGTTTCTCCTATTTCTCTTTTATGTCAGAAGTCCAGAGGTGGTCACCTGGAGATTGCTGAGCGGACTCAGTTCCATGGAGTCTCTGGGGACCCAGGCTCATTCTTCCTTGTGGCTCTGCTGTCCGTACCCTTTGTCATGTTATGGCTCAAGCTGGCACCCCTCCAGCTCTGGCTCTCATAACTACATTCCACCAGCAGGAAGGAGGAAAAGGGAGAAGGCTCATGAGTCCAGGAAGTTGCCTTTGTTTAGATCCTGTTACCTATGAGTTAGTCACCTGGACACGCCTCTCTTCAACAGAGTCTAGAAAATGGTGTTTTATTTCCAGAAGGCCATGTGCTCAGCTAGGAATGGGAATCTACTATTCTGGAAAAAGGAGAAATTAGATTTTAGAGAAAAAGTCTTTGCCATATTCCCTTACCATGTGTCTTCGGGGAAGTAAATTAACCTCTCTGATTCTCAGCTTCCTCCTTCAAGAGTTAAAGGAATGCAAGCAAATACCTTAGCAAAGTGCCGGGCGTTTACTAAGTGTTCAGTTATGACTGCTATGACTCAGTGTGGCTATAATGGCTGAAGGAGGTGTCCCCAGTGGAGAGCCTGTGCGCTTAAGTCAGCCCACCTGAACCTGAGTTGTAATCTGTACTGCTCGCCGGCTCTGTGACCTGGGGTTTCTTGAGCTTTCTGAGCCTTGGTCTTCTCACTTATTAGACAGGGATAATGATAACTCTTTCTTCATAGGGTCTTTGTGAGGACTGACATTTTATGTAAGGCAGTTAGCATAGCACCGGGCAATAAATATTCTGTCAGTGTTGGGGTGCCTGGGTGGCTCAGATGGTTGAGTGACTTCGGCTCAGGTCATGATCTCATGGTTTGTGAGTCTGAGTCCCGCATTGGGCTCTATGTTGACAGCTTGAAGCCTGGAGCCTGCTTTGAATTCTTTGTCTCCCTCTCTCTCTGTCCCTCCCCTATGCGTGCTCTCTCTCTCTCAGAATAAATAAACATTAAAAAATATTCTGTCAGTGTTGTCTTCTTCTATCATTACTAGTCAAGACAAGCCCTGAGTGACCCTGAGATTGGCCATGAGGAGGATAATGAAGAAGACTTTTAGGATTCTGCCCAAAATGCAACTCACCCCAAGAGGGCAGGACTAATTTTGTAACCAGGAGGCAATAATTAATTTGGCCTTATAGTGACTGCATTAGAATTTTGCATTTTGAATTGTCTCCAAATGGAGCTGATTTTAAATGCAACGGGAACATTCTCTGCCTTCCTGCTTATTTCCATTTTCCAAAGTGGTCAGCAATTCTCTCCTCTACGGTGTGTGTGTGTGTGTGTGTGTGTGTGTGTGTGTGTTCCCAAAGGGGTCAGGCAAGAAGCTCCAGGATGAGGAGTCCCGAGAAAACATTTCTGGCCCCAGCAGGACCTTGTGGGGGGAAGGCTGTGCCTGGGCTGCATTTGGGCTGGGACTTCTGTCCCCTCAGGCGGAAGTTGCAGGGGAGCAGAAAGTATGCCAGGATCAGGTCAGACAGACTGCAGCTTGATAAAAATGAGCAAAACACGCTATTTTTCTTCTGCTTGGGCTCCTGGGATTAGTGGTTAGGTCCCTCAAGGATCCTGTGTGTTTATTCTCGGAAGACCCGGTGCTCAGAGGAGGGGGAAGAACTGAAGGCACGGAGCTCCCAGAAAGCTTGTTGATGACTCTGCATCTTGCGAGAGCCGAATTGGGACCCACTGTTATCCTCTGTGTTCACAGGCTGCTTCCTAGCAGGTCCCTGCGAGGCCAGAAAGACTGGGGTTGGGGTTGGGGAAACGGATGATCATGGCTCTGCCCCCTGCCAACTCCCAGGGTGCCCTTCGCACTCAGTCTTCGCTCCAGGATGACCCCTCCATCCGTTACTGTGGCTGCAGGGGCGACTCCTGGGTCCCCACCCGTAAATGAAGCCACTGCTTGATACCAGAAGCACTTCCCAGCTAAGTGAAGATCCGCTGTTTTTCTGCAGTCTATAAGGGAGTATATCACTTGGAGTGAAAAATTGGAAACAACCTAAATGGCTAAGGGAAGAATGTGCAGATGATGGTCCTGTTCCTTCGAGTGATAACCGGCAACCATTTTTTTTTTTTGAACAGAGAGCCATTTAACATAATCATGAAAATTATGTGGTGACTTGGAAAAATCCTTGTACTGTGAAGTTAAATGAAAATATGAATTCTCGTCTTTGCCATGAACATAACGTAAAAATTATGTGCATCTGGGCAAGGGCAGAAAGGGACACCAAAAGAGAAAAAAAAAATAGGGTGATAGACTGTGAGTACAATTTTCCCTTTTTAAAATGTATTCTGATAACAATCCCTGCTGTTCATGCACTATTAAATACAAAAATAGTTTTAAGGTCTTGCTTACCGCCCTAATCCTATACTTCCATCCCACCCCCCAAAAAGGAAAAAGAACCTGAACCACTGGAAATTGCAGTCTGGCTCCTTGGCTTATTTTGGTATCAGCTTTTCAATCAATATGCTCAGGAAAAGACATGACTACTTTAGGTTGAAAGCAAACCCCAGATGAGCCGGGTTGCCTCTTCCATTCTCCTCTCAGTAGGAGGTGACCGATGAAAGCCGCTCCTCAGGGCCCAAATCAATCCCACCCTTGCAATACGGCTGGAAACACAGGAACCTTCCCGTACTTGGCGTCTGAATTCCAGGATCACCCACAGCACGTTTATCCGATGCGGGCACAAGAGGGGGGCCCATTACTGTTCTGCGTTGGAACAGAGCTGCCTGCCTCAAAGCTCTGACACTGGGGATTTGATGCGTGAACAGAAGAAATAAGAAATCACCACATAACACTGACCCAAAATATCGGGAGCCACTTTATTACCATCTCTGCCACCATCCCATTGTGTTAAAGCAGCCCCTTGTGTTAAAGCCACTCTTCAGATTCAGGGCACCCGTGGTATCTGGCCTCTAAGTACCGATGGGCACAGAAATGAATGACAACAATGGCACTGAGTGCTTTGCAAATAGGAAGCAAGTCTGTTGGAAAGAACACAGGGTCTGGAGTCAGGAAGTTTGGGTTCAGGCCAAGGCTCTGCCACCCATTAACCCTTCAGGCTAATAGGATTTTTTAGTGTCCTCATCACTAAACTGAGAATACTCTCTACTCAACTGGATTGTTGTGAAAGTTAAGGGAGCTCAGGTATGGAAAACAGCTTTGTAAACTATAAAGCATATGCATTACTTTACTAGAGCTGCTAAAACATGAGACGAGAGATTGGGTGGTTTAAGCAACAGAAATTTATTTTCTCATAATTCTGGCAGCTGGAAATCTGAGTTTAAGGTGTCAGATTAAGCACTGATTTCTTCTGAGGCCTTGGTTTATGGTCGGCCACCTTCTGTGTCTTTGAGTGGTCTTTCCATTGTCTGTATCCTAATCCCTTTTTCTTGTAGGGACAGCAGTCATATTTGGATTAGGGCCCACCTCAATGACCTCATTTTATTTTATTTTTTTAATTTTTAATGTTTTATTTATTTTTGAGAGAGAGAGAGAGAGAGACAGTGTGAGCAGGGGAGGGTCAGAGAGAGAGGGAGACACAGAATTTGAAACAGGCTCCGGCTCTGTCAGCACAGAGCCTGACATGGGGCTCGAACCCATGAACCGTGAGATCATGACCCAAGCCTAAGTCGGACGCTTAACCGACTGAGCCCCTCAGGCGCCCCTCAATGACCTGATTTTAGACCCTATCTTCAAGTAGTCGTATTCTGAAGTCATGGGTTTAGGACTTCACCATATGAATTTTGGGTACGTTCAGCCCATAACCACACATATATTTCTCCAGACTCAGCACTGCCCATGATGGGCATTTAGAACACAGTAAGAAACTGCCTTGCAGACTGTTTTCCATTAGAGCATCAAGAGACAGAGGAGCCTGCCAGAAACTCTGAGCGTATTCCCTGTTGCTGAAGGGCTGGAACCTTCTGAGGCTATTCCGCCTCCAGTCTTGTTCAGCAAATAAATGACCCGGCTTCCTTTCGGTTTTGGAATGCTTGTGTGGAGCAAAGGAATTGTCAATAGTTAATAGCTACTAACTCAGGGGGAAACAGGTGTAGATGTTTGTGTCTGTTTACATGTGTGAGTGTCTTCTGGAACACCCCATCCATATCCTATAAGGAGCTCTCATTAGCTCAAGGACAAGCTACCAGTTGGGAGACCCGGTCACCTTTCTTCCAGATTCTTCCCAAAGTATTTACTTTAACTGCTCGGAAAGGGCCTCAGCAAACATCTATCAAGGACCCCCTTGGTGCCTGGGGCTGTGCTGGGGAGTGGAATGAGTCCAAGTCCTAGGGACACAGACATTGCCTGACCCATGGGGAGGGCACACAGTCTGCAGCATTGGGAGCTGGGAATTCAGGCACTGCAAGAAAAGTGGAGAAGGGCTGTTTTCAGTAAGTCAAGCTGTCTGGGATTGCTGTGTTTCTTGGTTCTTTAGGGATGTGGCTGTCCCCAGGTTACCTGCAAGCCATCTTGTGGGGGAGGGTGTCCAGAAACCCGTTCCAACAATGCAATCACTCTGTGTCCTAGTATTTCCAAGGTGTGGGGTAGGTGGTGGGGGGGTGGGAACAGGGTTCAGTACTCTTCCTGGAAACCTGGATTCCAATTTAAGGCCAATAGATATGCCCTCTTTCCTAATATCTAGAATTCGTTCTAGCAGAGGATCTAGTTGTATCAATTCCCACTACCGCAGATGGAGCTCTCCTATTGACCTGAAGTGGAGAACTTCTGTCATTTGTGCCTGCCCAGCTTCTCTCTCTTCTCCTGGAAATAAAACCACACTGTCTTTTGAGGAACCTACTCCACATGGTCAGGTGGCACTGACCTCCTCTTCCTGTACCTGCCCTCAGCCTGGCCAATGAGAACAGCCCGCTTGTGTTTGACATGGTGAGTGGTACAGAGTTAGGCTCAGGACTCAAGCACAGCCAAGCAGAGCCTGCTTCAGGTATTGATATGGAAGCCAGGGGAGAGCCGCCATGGGAGAGCTGCCATGCCTTCATTTTGGCTCTTGGATGGCATGGATCATTTTGGAGCTGCGTGTATCATCTCCTCGAGGGTACAGAGTCACAGGGGAAGTCTGCTCTCTGGAGTCAATGAAGCCAATGTGCAAGGAGAAACAGAGCTGAGAGATGGAACGCTAAAGCAGACCTTAAGGACAATGTTTGTAGCCAGTGTTTGTATCTCCTGTACTGCTCACTCTTTAGAGCTGGGTTTCTGTCACTTGCGAAGGGGAGGCTCCTGTCTGGTGGGCAGGGTTTGTACCAAGCCTCCTCAGAGACCTCAGCCTTTCTCATGCTCAGCCTATCATGTTTCCCCTTGGCTGGGGTCCCGATTCTTCTAAAACTAACTATGGGCTGAGTATGGAGACCAAATTCACTCCAGGATTATCTCCCCGGTGACAATAACAGTTTACATTTGGACTTGGTTTGTGACTGGGGCAGAGAGCCACTGAGGGGAATGGCTTCTCCTCCAATTTTCACTTTCATTTAGGTCTGCGAAATGAGAGCCCATTCTGACTCCAAGGCCTTAATGAAGCTTTTCTAACTCAATTTTCAGAGGTAATAAGCAGACTCACCCTTGAACATTTGATCTGCAGGATCCTCTGTTTCCTTTTGCACAAGGTACTTCAAGTTCAATTCAATGGTTTCTCCTCTGCTATGTAACCCTGACAGCTTGGTTTCCTCTCCCTGGTATGAGATGCATCATGAGGGTTTGGACGAGAGCCTGTTATTCTTCCCTTAATGTTTTTGTTTGTGTTATTGTCAAGCTGCCCTTTCTTAAGGGTTGCTTCTTGTCCTTCCTTTGGAGCAGATAAAAAAAAAAGTGGCTGTGTATCTTTTACCCTATCTGTATACAAAGCCTTTTATTATTGATGAAGGTGTACTATTCCAGGAGACTCACCTGCTTCTGCAGGTCAAGAGCTGGCACCTTTCTCCAGGCTGTGTTCAGCCTTCAGTCCCACAGTGATGTGAATACAAAGGCGCTTTCATTGCAAGCAGTCAGTACACAGGCTTTTACTCACGTGCAGCCTCTGGTATGCAGTAAGAAGAGGCCCACGTTCTGCTTTAGCGTCTGGGATTCAAGCAAGCCCAGAGGAAGAACAACAGTGAAAGGATTTAGACTAGTAACCTCTACCTCCCACCCTTCTGTTTCTCTTAGGTTGTAACTTATTTAGGATCTGTTAATGTGCCAGGTACTTTCAGTACTTGGGATATGTTAACCCTCGAAAGAATTATATGGGGTTGGGGAGGATTGTTCTTATTTTATAAATGAACAGACTCAGATGCTGAGGGAATACCTAAAAGAGATAAAAAGGCTCCTGGGAAGGGGCACCTGGGTGGCTCAGTTGGTTAAGCGCCCAACTCTTGGTTTTGGCTCAGGTCATGATCTCACAGTACATGAGTTCCAAGCCCTACGCTGGGCTCTGCACTGACAGTGTGGAGCCTGCTTGGGGTTCTTTCTCTCCCTCTCTCTATGCCCCTCCTGTGTGCTCTCTCTTGCTCTCACTCTCTCTCTCTCAAAATAAATTTAAAGAAGAAAGGGTCTGGTGATGCCAGAGGTGGCCCTGGGCTTTTGAGAGTTGGAAGGTGGCCAGCATGTAGGTGGGTGCTGCTGTGTGGCCTGCAGACCCCCAGAAGCGAGAAGGGAGGGATCCAGGAAGGTGGCCTGTGTGTGAACCTCCGTGACCCACTGCTGTCACGAGTGTGAGTGGCAGCTCACCCACAAAGCCAGATGCACTCTCCAGTGGGGTGGCTGTTGAGGAGCTATCTCGCCTTCCTGAAACACCTGTTTCGTTTATGTTAGATTCTGTAGTTTTTGTGGACTGCATTTGTTAATGTAATTTTGTGCCCATGTGTCTTATGAAATGTGGGCCTGAGGTAAAAAGCTATCATCTAGTCTGTTGTAATAGTTATTCCCAGGCATTGCATCACACAAAGCAAAATACTTCCTCAGAGACCCTCAGGCCAGTAAACAGAGGTTACCCTCCTTTCCCAGTCCCATCCTGTGAGTTAAATTCCTGAATAGCTCTGAGTTATCAGCATAGCAGTAAAATGTTAGGTGGCTGGAGTGGGATACTGTTGCAGTTTTGACTCTTCGATCTTCAAGCAAAAGCCCTTTTTAATTTTTTTATTTTTTACTATTAAAAAAATTTTAATGTTTTATTTATTTCTGAGAGAGAGCATGAGCAGGGGAAGGTCAGAGAGAGGGAGACACAGAATCTGAAACAGGCTCCAGGCTCTGAGCTAGCTGTCAGCACAGAGCCCGTCACGGGGCTTGAACCCATGAACCGTGAGATCATGACCTGAGCCGAAGTCAGATGCTCAACCGAGCTACCCAGGTGCCCCGCAAAATCCCTTTTTTTAAAAAAAAGTTATTTATTTTTTAAATTTCCATCCAAGTTAGCATATAGTGCAACAATGATTTCAGGAGAGATTCCTTAATCCCCCTTACCCCTTTTGTCCATCCCCCATCCCACAACCCCTCCAGCAACCCTCTGTTTGTTCTCCATATTTAAGTCTCCTATGTTTTGTCACCCTCCCTGTTTTTGTATTATATTTCCTTCCCTTCACTTACGTTCATCTGTTCTGTGTCTTAAAGTCCTTATATGAATGAAGTCATATGGTATTTGTCTATCTCTGACTAATTTCGCTTAGCATAATACCTTCTAGTTCCATCCACGTGGTTGCAAATGGCAAGATTTCATTCTTTTTGATTGCCAAGTAATACTCCATTGTGTATATACACACCACATCTTCTTTATACATTCACCCATCGATGGACATTTGGGCTCTTTCCATACTTTGGCTATTGTTGATGTGCTGCTATAAACACTGGGGTGCATGTGCCCCTTCAAAACAGCAAATCTGTATCCCTTGGATAAATACCTAGTAGTGCAATTGCTGGGTTGTAGGGTACTTCTATTTCTAATTTTCTAAGGAACCTCCATACTGTTTTCCAGAGTGGAAATGCACCAGTTTGCCTTCCCACCAGCAGTGCAAAAGGGTTCCTCTTTCTCTGCATCCTCACCAATATCTGTTTTTGCCTGAGGTGTTACTGTTAGCCATTCTGACAGGTGTGAGGTGCTATCTCATTGTGGTGTTGACTTGTATTTTCCTGATGATGAGTGATGTTGAGCATTTTTGCATGTGTCTGTTGGCCATCTGGATGTCTTCTTTGGAGAAGTGTCTATTCATGTCTTTTGCCCATTTCTTCACTGGGTTATTTGTTTTTTGAGCATTTTGTTTGATGAGTTCTTTATAGATTTTGGATACTAACCCTTTATCTGATATGTCATTTGCAAATATCTTCTCCCATTCCATTGGTTGCCTTTTAGTTTTGCTGATTGTTTCCTCCACTGTGCAGAAGCTTTTTATTTTGATGAGGTCCCAATAGTTCATTTTAAGCAAAAGCTCTTTTTAATTGTTTTGCCAAGTAGAGGGAAGCCAATATGTAGGGCCCAGGCATGGGGGGGCTAGGGAGCACCACTAATTCTAATTTTTCACCTTTGAGAGCCTTGTAGCCTTACAGAATCTATTGCGCATTCTCTCCACCTACAGAATTCCTATCAGAGACAGAAGCAAGAACGGGCAAAGGGAAATATCCAGGATGACCCCATAATCCTGAGCTCACCTGGGAGCTGTGCTGAAGGGCATGGCCAGATGCTGGAGGGTGTGGCCAGTGCCCAGGCACAGGCATTTGCCAGTGTAAATATACTCTAGTCAACTTAGCCACGGTAACTTTTCCATGTGGGAGGGGGATGCACTGCCTTTACATCCATAAGAATTTGCTTTACCTGATTTAGACTCTCCAGTTACACTGTGGTGGGAAGAAGGTCAATGGCAGCCAGAGTGCAAAGCAGTGTGCCATGTGTTCTTGAAAATCCTGCTGATCTTTTCCCATAGAGCGACACCGGTAGCCTTTCTTTTTGCTTTAGCCCACGGATGTGTCTTGGGAGTCACTTCTGGCTCCTTTTCCTGCGCGACACACTTGGGCAGGGATTGGGACCCATATCTACCCTGGACATTTTCTCATCTGGAGAACCTGGCTGCTGTTTGTCCTCAGTCATTTCTCTCTTTCTTCTTTTGTTCTACTTTTCAGTTCACCACCCCTCGCTTCCCGGGCCCCTGGAAGATGCTGAGCAGGCTAGGAAAAAAGGGCTTCTTTGCTGGTGTAGCCTGTGCTGACTGCATGACTTGGTGAACAGATAAAGCCTGTATTTGGGCCCCCATTTTCCCCCTCAGCGGGTGTACTTGTGCAGTGAACCCCCTGCGCAGCTGAATGTGGTGGTCTGTTAAGGCTTCCTTTCCATTTTCTTCCATCTCCTTAAGCTGCAGAAACCCTCTGCAGAGCAAGGAGAGGTGTGGAATGTGTGCATGCATGCAGATAACATACCTGAGTAGGCAGCTGAGTTGAGGGGAGCAGGGGGTCCTGGACTGACAATGTCCTGTACACCGGGTGGGGGTGGGGAGCAGTCATGGAAGAAGCTGCCCGAGAAGTGTCCATGTGCTCAGCAGGGTGGGCTTCCAGAGCAAGGGTGAGCCCAGGCCTTGGCAGGAATTTAGCTTGGAATTTGAGAGGCCTGGGTGTGGTGATTTGGGAATAGGGAGGGTGACGTGATTGGAGGCTACGGATCTGATCATGAGCTGAGCAGAGCCAGCGCCTGAGGAGAGGCCGGAGGGGGAGGACAGGAAGAAGAGAAGTGGAGGGGGAGCATAACCGGCCATCTTCCAAGGTCTGGGGGTGCATTTTGTCTGGTCGACTTGTCTACAACTCCTTCCTTCCTCCATTGTGTACGCCTTTACTGAGCTGCTCTGTGGAGCAGGGATGGTGGCAGAAAGCAGACACTTAGGGTCTGTCGGGTAGGTGGTGTCGTGGCCGCTCGGTCGGGCTGGGGCATTCCCAGGAGACGTGAGGGGGGGCTCCAAGTTCGTGTTCTAAGCACCTGCATGTAGAAGAGAGTTCTTTGCTGAAACATGGAACATGGGTGCCCTTCACCGAGATGGAAAATACCAAAGAAGCCAGCCTGGTGGCGGTGTGGGCGGGAGCTGGACGTCGGACTCGCTGCATTGAGGTGGAGCACCAGGAGGGCGGCCAGTGCGTGGGGCACCACGAGCAGGTGTGCTTTCCTTCTTCTCAAAGAACTTTCCGCCTACGTTGTCCAGTGCTGCCCCCCCCACACCCCCGCGCACCTCCAAGGGCGCCTAGCACACTCGAGCTGCTCGCTGAGTATTTGGGCAATGGGTGTGTCACTCAGTTGTGGCGTGCCCCCAGAGAGGGCCTCGACTGTCGCCCCACCCCCACCCCCACCCTCCGACCAGCGCATTAATAAACCGCACTTATCACATGGGAGGTGCTCAATATATACTATATATAACTTATCGTATATAATATATGTTTATCATATATAATATAAAATTATATATTATTATGCACAATATATACATATATATCACATATATAATATATATTATACACAATATATACATGTTATATATCACATATATAATATATAATCAATTCGATATATATCACATATCTATCATATATAATTTATTATATATTAATGATATATATTATATACTAATGATAAGCAGGTAGTAAACGTATTATTACTGACATTAATATATACCAGGTATTATATTTGTAATAAATATCATATATAAATAGATGGCATGCCAAAGATTTCCTGGGGAATCAGGGAACAATCATGACATCGCCTACCAGATAGTGGAAACAAATGTCTCCTTAGTCCTGTCTCCTCTTTCCTTTTTCCTGCGAGAACTCTGGCCTCTCCCATGAACTGGGCTTCTCATCATTGGCCCTGAGCCTGGGTGCCCCAGGGAGCAGGACAGAAGCCCAGTGGCGCGCTCAGCAGGTGGTCCTCCAGGTGTTTCTCCGTCAGCTCATCCTAAGGATGGAGGCGCCCTGAAGACCAGGCAGGGTCTGGGCCAGAAATACAGATCTAGGGGGCCCCTGGGTGGCTCAGTCGGTTAAGCGTCCGACTTTGGCTCAGGTCATGATCTCGCGGTTCGTGGGTTCGAGCCCCACATCCGGCTCTGTGCTGACAGCCAGCTCAGAGCCTGGAGCCTGCTTCAGATTCTGTGTCTCCTTCTCTCTCTGACCCTCCCCTACTCATGCTGTCTCTCCCTCTCAGAAATTAAAAAAAAAAAAAAGAAAGAAAGAAAAAGAAAAAAGAAATACAGATCTGGGAGCTGGGGGAGTGGGTGAGGGGCCTAGTGAGCGGAGGGGCTGAGACTCACAGTCCATGGAGGTTGAGAAGGGGAAAGAGGAGGCTCCGGGGATGGGGAGTGTGTGTGGCCAGCCTCCAGGGCCATGTGTGTCTGCTCTTCACCACCAGCTTAGCTGGTGTCATAGTATCGGGAACAAAACAGGCAATAAATAGTTTCTGAATGAAGAAAGTTCCTGCAGTCCCCGTCAAAACAGACCCACTGCTCTAGTAAATCCAAAATAATTTCAGTTCCTAGAACACGCCATATTCTTTTTTTTTTTTTTTAATCTGTTTTCATCCATCCCTCCACACATGCATTTATTCCCTCACCAGGCCCGGTTCCAAAGCCACAGTCCCATTTTTGTGAGGGCAGCACACCACTCCCACGTACCCAAGGTATGTGGATGTGTTTTCAAGTCCTTGCGTGCCCCAGCCAGGCTGAAAGCTCCTTGAGGTGGGGACTGAGTCTTGGCCTCTGTCTTGCCCTGAAGTTCCCAGCCTGACTCGAAGCTGATCCTGCCAGAGACATAGCAGGTACAGGCCTGCTTCAGGCCCTCAGACCTTCCCTCTGTCCTTGGGTCCTGATACATTTGCAGACCACTTATTGGCCAAATAGGCAGCTATGCAAGAGACACCACTGGCCAGAGGCAAAGATCAGGAACAAAGGGCAAAGTAATTCTCCATGCAAACCCTACAGGGGACTTAAAAGGATGCAAGAAAAGGCTTTGGGAAGACTGGTCTAATGCCTATGGAACCAAGCCCAGGATTCCCATTTGGACGCTGCCTTTTAAAGGGCTAATTTTACTATTGGCAACTGTCCACCAAATGCAGTTTCAGGGGCTTCCCAGAAAAGAAGTTCCTTCCCTCCCCTATCCCTATCCCTTCTCTCAGATTTCATAACCCATTGCCTCCAAAAGCTTTACAGTTAGAAATTCATTTCTTATACATAAGACATTTTGGCTCCTGGAAAATAGGACTATTTCTGGGAGGGATACATACACTCTAGGCTTTATCTTCTGTTAGCTAGGGCAGCTTTACAAGGAGAAAAGAGGAAGCCCCTGGCAGAATGTTTAGAGGAGAGAAGAGAAGAGGTGGGGGCTGGAAGGGACTGCAGGCCCGAGGAGCCAGGACAGCCAGGAATTTGGGCATTTCAGAAGAGCCTGTGTTCTGTCCATGATTCTGAGGGAGGCTGGCTGAGAGCTGCCACCTGCTCTGGGGGCTTTTTGGCATTTACTTGGCCTGTTGGTCAGTTTACCATCTGTAAAGCTGTGGATATTTCACCCAGTCAGCAAGGACTGGGTCAGGCAGCCCCAGGGGCATGGACAATCAGCTGGACACAGATAAAAGGACCCAACACCTGTCACTCCAGGGATCTAGGTCAAGCTCAAGGCTGCCCTCACCCTAGGCCATCTGGCAGTTGGGAAGTGCATAGGCTTTGGGGTGGGATAAAGTGGAGTCAGTGCTTCTCACTCCTGTGTGGCCTTGGACAAGTTTATTGCCCTCTCTGAACCAAAGCTTCCCCACTTGTAAAGTGAGGATCCTCATACTGAGCCCAGAGGGTGGCTGAGAGAATGTAATCAGACTAATGCAGGCTCTGGGACGCAGTATGTGCTCAAAGACAGCTGTCCCCTCCGCCTTCCCTCTTGGCTCCAACTTCTTGCATTTCATTAGTCAGATTTTCCTAGAACATTTCTGACTCTGAACAATTCAGTACTGAAAATCCTCAGGGAGGGGTAAAATGTGTAATGAGGAATTTCTAGGGACATAAAAGTTATATTGTTTTTGTATGTTCATGTAACTATCAATCAGTTTTAGTGAAAAGCAGGCTTGCATGACCGAGCTGATACCATCAGCTTTTTTCTGCTTCTCCAGATTGAATTTGATTAAGGGCAGAGCAATGAGTCTGATTTTCCTCCTTGGATACTAAAGAAGACAAACTAGCCAAAAGGAAATTCTGCTGAAACTGTATTTAGTACTTGAGCTCCTGAGCCCTAAGATGGAGGCTTCTGTGTGACCTTGAGAAGCCATGTCCATGGTCACAGCTGGATCCCAGCCCAATGTGGTCAAAGCTGGGTCAACAGCACAGGGACACCCCAACGGCCAGTCTGGTGCCTGGTCACCAGAGCCACCGAGCAGCATGTGTAAAATCAGACTGACCCTGGACCTTGATACCAGACGCGTGCATGAAGCCTGGGGACTCACTGGCACAACTGTTGTGAGTGCCGTCGCTGACATTGACTCAGTTCAGGTCAGCAAGTAGGCACTGAGAGCTCACTGTGCACTGAGAGCTCACTGCGTGCTGGGCAGTGTTAACATAGAGGGAAAGGCAGGACTACCACACAGTCTCCACCCTCCTGAGTCATTAAACATGATCTAGATCAGGGATTCTGTTTTTTTTAAGTTTATTTATTTTGAGAGAGAGCACGCATGTGCACATGCTCATGCACAAGTGCAGGGGAGGGACAGAGAGAGAGAGAGGGAGGGAGATAGAGAATCCTAAGCAGCTTCCACCCTGTTAGCATGAAGCCCGACAAGGCTTCATCTCACGAAATCCAGAGGTGGAGGCTTAACTGACTGAGCCCCCCAGGCACCCCTCATTCAAGGATTTTTAACCTGTTTGGTGCCTTTGGAAATCACAGGGTGTGAACCTCTTCTCAGAATGATGTTTTCAAATGTATAAAGTGAAATAAGATAACAAAGGGAATCAATTAGAGCAAAGCATATGGGGTCTCCTGAACACACGGAGGAATGTGTTATTGCTAATGTGGGGGGCAAGATCATAATGGTGGTGGGTGTCTGGATACTTCGTGGAGATGTTGAGGATGCCCAAGGACAGGGGTAGGAAGAGAGTACTCCATGCAGAGGGAACAGCCTGAGCAAATACTTGGAAACAAAGGACTGCAGATATGTTTAGGAAACAATCAAGTGAGGCTGGGAAACACTGAGCACTTAGGACTGAGTCCTCTCTCTGTCTCTGAGAGTCCTGGCCAGTAGTGGACCACATTTGCAGTGAATTACCTGTCTTTCTCTCGGTCAGTCCACCGGCAGTGGGAAAGTGAGACTTTAGCATCTGTCACTCATCGGTGATCTGCTGAGGAAGCTCAGAAAAGTGAATGGCGCTAAGGGAGTCAAGAAAGACTGGAGAGGAGGACTTCTAGCAGCAGCTCTGTTTTGCCCCTGAACAGCCATGCTGGCAGCCCTGATGTGCAGATAGGGGCTGCGCACGTAGGCAGCGGACAGCTTCCTTGGACAGCTTCCTCTGTGACACCCATTCACCAGCTAGCCACCGTTACTCTGTTGGAACACGCTTCTGGAAGAAAGCGTCAGAAGGGAACCATCTAATTCATTGTTGGGTCCATGCGTCTATCAGCCCTGTGTTAGTTATCTTAGGTTCTAGGGGAGACCAGAGTCTATCCCCAGATTAGGCTTGTGCCTGAATTGGGGCCGTCCCAGAAGACACGTGAGCCCAGAATGCCCACAGCCTGGGTGAGAGGCCCGGGCCTGCCTGAGGCAAAACATGTCCTAAAGGCAGAAGTCAAGTTTGGCCGAGGCACAATGGCCTGATCAGCAGGAGAGGATGATTTTGAGGTCTGCCTGCAGGCGGGCCTTGGACAGCAGGCTGATGGGATGCAGTAGGTCGTGTTTATGAAGCACCATGATGGCACCAGGCACTGTGTGTGACAGGTACTTTCCTTGCATTCTGTCATTAAGGTCACGACAGCATCCAGCATGTACAGGTGATACCTCCCTTTTCCAGGTAAGGAAACAGGCTTAGCGAGCTTGTGTCAGTGCTCAGGGGCACACAGCTAGGAACTAGTCGAGCCGGCCCGGTGACTGGGCCTCTCTGCCAGTCTTCCTGTGGACATTAGACATCAGTGCTGACAAGTCCAGCAGAAGGAACCAAAACACGACATCTGAGCATCATGGAAGCCAGCAGCTGCTGGTAGTCAGATTCTGTGGTGAGGGAAGCCAGGACTCCAGCGGCCTTGGCTGAGACAATAGACGCCCCCTGCCCCGCACTCCCATCCCCGCCACCTCCAAGCCTAGATGCGCCCCATGGTGAGCCAAGCATAGGAAGCGGATGTGGATCCTCAGAGCAGCCGGAAGAAAGCATATTCGACACCCCACCAAGGATTTCCAGGACCACATAGGGAACTTAGGTAGTATAAATTCTCTAGGTAACAGAAGTCGTATATGTTGGAGAAAGTTCATGGTCATAGGGAAAAGGTCACGCATGGGTGCCTGAGTCACATGGATGTGATTTCCTGAAAATTATTTAATTTCTCAGAGCCTGTTGTCTGACCTATAAAATGAAGATGATAATGCTGACTTCACCTCTTGGCTCTAAGGATTAAATGCAATGACATGAATAAAGCAGTCCAACAGAGGGCTTGACAAACTGTAGGTGCTCAATAAATACACATTTTTCTCCCTTTTCTCCTTCAGAAGAATATCTAGAGGCGGTGTAGATTTTTGCAGCTTTATGTAAATTTATGTGAAGTGACATTCAATGAAATCGCTCATCTGTATGATCGCTTTAATGCTACCTGCGGCTTCAGTAAAATTGAAATTTAAATCATACATTTTATTTAATGGTACAACTTAGATGGTTGGAAGGAAAAAAAGGAAAAAAATACTCTCCATTAAGAAGAAAAGACCTTAGCACTAAAAATAACTATCTGAGGGGTAAAAGAGCTTTTGTTCAATGGATTCTTATCCTTACAAAAAGAAAGACCAAATTTTAATCCGAAGATTTAGTTTCAAATCAGGTTTTGAAAGAACACCTAACTTCATTGTGGGGTCTGCCCTTTCATTTTAAAATTCTTTTGTCTTATGAGTTTTTCTTACTATTTCTCATATGTCTTACTTTTTTTAGTTGGTCTTATTACATGAGAATATTGAAGGTTAAGTGTATGAATAATATTATAAAGCAGAATCATTGGACAATTCTGGAAAAGTTATTTTGGGCTTTAGATATAAGTATTTTTTATAAAGATGCCCATACACATGTTTTTAAGTACTTTTTTTTCAAACTGATAATGAATTTGATGTATTAAAAATACTCACTGTAAAAAAATAAAAAATATAGAGAACTATAATGAAGAAAGTAAAAATTGTCCCAAGTCCTACTGTGATGAAAGGGTAGATGACTAAATTTTATTGATTTATAAAAGTATTTTGTATATTGAGGATATTAACCTTACGCAGATTTAATTTTTATATTGCAAAATCTACCAGTACTTTCTAATCTGAATTTTTTAATGTCCTAAAGTTCTTTCCACCCCCAAATTTAAAAATGCTCACTTATTTTGTACTATTTTTATGGTTTCAGTGTTTACGTGAACTTCTAAAATGATATTTCTAGATTTTATCTTGATATAAAAAGTGAGGTTTGAAATTGGCCTTGCTTTTTCCAAATGCTAGCCAGTGTTCTTCGTCACCAATTATTGAATAATCCATCTTTTCTCTATTGATTTGAAAAAAATGTTAATATTAGAATGTGCTTTATTTCCATATGTACTTGCAATTATCTATGAGTTTTATGCTCTTGATCTGTCCATGATCAGCCCCATCTAATCTCATTGCTTTAATGACTGAGACCTTTTAAATATCCGGTTAAGTCAGTTTTGTGTACTATTGTTGAAAAATATACATAAAACCAGTGCCTTCTATGAACAAAGCACTTTACAAAACAATATCTTTTAAAATGTTACATATATAGAAAGGAAGAGCATGAAGGAAGGGACAGGGGAAAGGAGGGTGGAAAGGGAGAGAAGAAAAAGGGAGGAAGAAGAGAAGAAAGAGCACGGGGTGGGAGGGGGAAGATTTGTTTTTCTGTGATTAAAGCCATGAGTGTTGAAAGGGCTGTCTTTATCGATTCTGTACCAGAATTACCAACTGAAACTGGCTTAATGTAAAATCAAAACAAGGGAAGAAAGACAAATGTCCTGTGAGTTGCAACATTATTGTGGAAAAATTGGCAGTTTCTCCCTGAAGAAAATTGTCCCCTCTGAAAATAAAGGAGGTAAGTTCTATGCAAGAGAGGCATATATACCACAAAAGAGAGTCATCTGGGAGGTCAGTCTCTTCCCAGAAGCCGCATGCCTGAGAATTTCTGGGACCAATCCCAGCCTTGAGGGTGTGGACAGAAAAGTCATTCTGCCGTCGGCTGGCAGAAGAGCCTCACTGCACCGCAGGCACTATGGAGACCCTCACCCTCAGCGGACGCCGTGGAGACCCACGCTTGCCTGGAGTCCTGGAGCTAACTGTGTGTAGCCAGGAGCCCAGGGGTGCAGAACATGAGTTAAGAGATGCCCATAGTTCTGTCAGCAGGGCCAAATGGAACTGAACCCCGTGTCTGAATAACTTACTGAGCAAGCAACCTCCCAGGTTGCTCCCTGAATGCTGGTTTATCTCTGAAGTAATGAAGGGGATCCTTCCTTCCTTTCTAACTTATTTCCTTCAAACTAAAAAATGCCAAAACTGGATGCATTTCCCCTTCTCAGTGAAACGGAGACTTTCTGGGGTAGGTTGGACACGGTGGAGCCTCTGGTTGAGTACCTGGTCCCTATTTTCTGGCAGTGATTAAGGGGAAGCTGTGCTTTGAGGGGAGCTCTTTGGTTTGGAATCAGAAGACCAGGGTTTGAGACTCAGCTTCACCACGGAGTAGCTGTGACAGTGGACAAGTCATGAGTCATTTCTGTTTCTTTACCAGAGAAGAGGCATTGTAGAACCTGTCCCGGGGCACCTGGGTGGCTCAGTTGGTTAAGCACCTGACTCTTGATTTGGGCTCAGGTCCTGGTCTCACGGTTGTGAGATGGAGCCCCGCATCAGGCTCCATGCTGAGTGTGGAGCCTTCTTGGGATTCTCTCTCTCTCTCTCTCTCTCTCTCTCTCTCTGTCTCTCTCTCTGTCTCCCCCCCACACCTGCCCTTCCACCACTCACACAAACATGTGCACATGCCCTCTCTTTCTTCCCCCCAAAAAAATTTTTTTAGAGAACCATTCCTTCTGCTTCATATGTCAGAGAAAGAACCATTCAATCAGCTAGTTTACACTGAATGCCAGTTGTGTGCCCAGCACAGTGGTAGACATGGGTGGGGGGGTGCAACCACTAAATGAGATATGCAGGGTCTCCTTCCTGATGGAGATGATATGAAACAGGAAAGACATGTTAAATGAGTGAGCAGAGGTGAATGCGGCAGTAATGACTATGGAAAGTACATTCCACAATGTATTAAGAAAGTGCTAGAAACTATAGAGCTTTACATAAACAAAAAGTGTGCTGGTGGTAAAAAAATAAAAGTCTGGAAGAATATACAGCAGACTCTTAATTAACAAGGATCTATGAGGTGGGATAACAAAGGTCTCTCACTTTCTACGTTACACATTTACATATTGTTTAATGGTTTTACAACCAGCCTATATTTGCGCTTATAAGAAATAGAGGCATTAAAAGTTAAGTTGGGAAAAAATGGATAGTATTCAAACATGCTCAAGGATATGGAAATATTGATGTTGAAGTTGAGCTTTCATGCTGCAATTTATTTCTTGTTGTGGTGAGTCCAGGAAGGAGAGAAGGAAGTATGTTTGCAGCCACCAGGAGTGGTAACTCCGTAGTTTCAGACCTGCTGCTCTGAAGCAGCACAAGAGCGTTCCCTTGGGCAGCAAGTGGGGTCCCATGGATTCAACGAAGTGCCCTCTGAAGATGCAGAGCAGTTTCCTGTGGTGTTCTGAACCAAGACTGGCCAAGGTGTGACACCACAGCAATAACAGTTCATTGTAACCAGTAGTGGGGAGGGAAAGGATTGTACAGGCAACAACATGAATCCAAAGACATTTTCCATGGAGAAGTGGCATGAACTCAGAAGGCTGGACATGGAGCCTTCTTCCTATTCATTAAGCATCTTTTCTTCATGGGTAGCAAAGTTCCACAAGGTCACCGGGAACAATGCGGCACTCCTCACACCCTGTGCTCCCAGTCAGTGCATACTGTCCCGTGGTCAGCCTTTGTCAAAGGCATGGAGTTTATGAGCCACAGCTCTTTGTTTTAAAACGAGTGAGCCTGGGCTTACCCCTCCTTCATATTCTTTTTTCTGGCTCTGAATAGGTCTGTGCGTACATAGCAGATGGCTTTCTGACGAGGCTCAAATTCATCCCGTCTTTGGGGAAAAAACTACAGCAAGAAGGACTGTTATTCCAATCTGATAAGGTTTTCTATTTTCAGCTAGAAAAAAAATGAGTGTCTGTAAGTAGAAAAGGAAAAAAAAATAATAGGAAAGTGTAAGGAACAAAAGCAGTCAATACTTTACTTGAAAGATGGATTTGGGGGAGTTTTCAATTATGTAAATCCTTTGTCTCTATTCCCTGTTTTCCTCGTGGCTCAGAAGCCACTGGGAAGGCAGTTCCAAACAGTCAGATATACACCTAAAACATACAACTTCAGGACAGTGTTTAAAGGAAGGCTGGAGGGGGTTAGAACTGGGAAAGCTTCAATAGTTTCTATCACTTTTCTCCCTTAAAAAATTATTTTTCTTTAAAAAATAAATGTGCATGTGGGGGCACCTGGGTGGCTCAGTGGGGTTGAATGTTGGACTTCAGCTCAGGTCAGATCTCCGTTGGTGAGTTGGAGCCCTACATCGGGTTGGCTGCTGTCAGCTCAGAGCCGGCTTTGGATCCTCTGTCCTCTTCTTTCTCTGCCCCTCCCCTGCTCCCTTGAGCATGCGAACGTGCACTCTCTCCTTTTCTAAAATAATAAACATTTAAAATAAATAAATAAATGTGCATAGTCAGTACCCACTGAGCAATGTTAAGGACTATGGAACCAGGGGCGCCTGGGTGGCTCAGTAGGTTAAACAACTGACTTTGGGTCAGGTCATGATCTCACCATTTCCTAGTTTGAGCCTGGCATCGGGCTCTGTGCTGACAGCTCAGAGCCTGGAGCCTGCTTCAGATTCTGTGTCTCCCTCTCTCTGTCCCTCCCCAGCTCATGCTCTGTCTCTCTCTCTCAAAAATACACAAACATTAAAAAAAATTAAGGGGCACCTGGGTGGCTTAGTCAGTTAAGCATCCAACTTCAGCTCAGGTCATGATCTTGTGCAGGGGTTCCAGCCCTGCATTGGGCTCTGTGCTGACAGCTCAGAGCTCAGAACCTGCCTCTGATTCTGTTTCTCCCTCTCTTTTTGCCCCTCCTTCACTCATGCTTGGTTTCTCAAAAATGAATAAATGTTAAAAAAAGTAAACAAAATTAAAAAAATAATTTAAAAAAAGGGGGGGACTATGGAAGCAGTCTGCTGGGGTTAGGATACCAGCTTTTTCCCTTACAAGTTAGGTAACCTTAGCAAGTTACTTAACTGCTCTGTGCCTCGGTTTTCCCATCTTCAAAATGGAAATAATAGTAGAAGATATCTTATGAGGTGGTAGTGAAGATTAAATGAGTTCGTTCATTCATTCATTCCTTCAACAAGTGTTTATTAAGACCCTACCATGTGCCAGGTACTGCTCTAGGTGCTGGGGTGTCTAGCAACGATCAAAGCACCTGAAAACCTTTGTCCTCAGGGAGCGTATATCCCAGAGACAGAGAACAGAGATGGGGACATTGAGTGAGGCTCCAAGTTGACGATTACTGTCAAGTCTCAGAAGAACGCCTGGCACTTGATCAATGTTGGCTGTTATTTTTATTATCTGTATTTGAAATATATCTCACTTGTAATGTTAATAATAAAACTTTCTAAATCACCAAGAGGAAGGATAAATGGACATATAAAAATGACTGGAATACGTGCCAGAAACTTCACAGCATTTTGGAAATGCTTTGTCATATTAAGAAACCTTGCTATCAGGTGATACAGACCCGCAGAGGGAAAAAAAGTCAGCCCCAAACCAAATGACTCAAAGGTAATTTCTATTTTAAAGAGAAAGACATAAAAAGAATTCAGTCATCTTCCTTCAAAATTTGGAACAGAAAACTATTGAATATTGAGGACTAGAAATGGACCGCCATTTAATATACAGAACAAAATTATAATGGGAGAAGAATTCCATATTATAACCTGCTAGTGAAGAGGGAGAGAAGGGTAGAAAAGCTAATGGGCGGGGGGCGGGGGGGGGGGATGAAAAGGACAAGGGAATAAGTATAGAGAATGAGCAGCAGAAATGGACAGGCTGACACATGTCCAAAAATAGGTAGAGAAAGAAGATACACAATGACAGAAAGACGCACACAAAGAGCAAGAAAAAGGCAGGGAGCGAGTTTCGTGGAGTCTAATCTCCATCCTTCTGTTTCTTGTGATGTTATCATTAAAAATTAATGCTAGTGCTGTGTTTCTGTGACTTCACATGTTAATGCAATATTGGTGGTATCTTCTTAAGGGAGGGATGCATGGAATTAGGGCACAGGAGTTCCTGTCCCCGAGGAAGACTCTCAGGCTTGTTTACTGTTGGGCTTTAAATATGCTAAAATGTCCTTGGAGATTCCACGTGTGTCTGAAATTAGGAGACGGTGAGCCCAACAGGGATTGTGCTCTACCCATAGACCTCCTCCCTTGACTCCAAAATATGCTCAGGTCAATAGACAATAAAATTGGAGAGGCTCAAGCAGATTACCCTGCAAAGATTTGGCAAGAGAGGTGTTATCTATACATAGCACTTGCCTTGTTTTGAAGCAAGGTCTCTTTTTTCACTGAGAGGGGTCCAACAAAATCATAGGCAGATTAGGTCATACGATTGCCCGAGGGATTCTAAAATACAGACTATTAAGACTAAGGCCCAGTTGTCCATCCCACCAACAAGGAGAAGAGCAGAGAGAATGTCACAACAGAAGCTGAAAAGCAAGGGACCAGCATTCTGATGAAGTGTCCTATACAGAAGAGCCAAAATGGAAATTCAGGCTACATGAAAAATGCAAAGCATTATTGGAAGAGAGCACTGCCGAGTGTTTCAGGAGGACATTCTGATCCTGGGTAGGTGAGCTCAGAGCAAGAAGCCAGTCCCCTGAGGACCAGAGGGGCAGAGTGTAGGGATTAATGGCCCAACAGAGGTAAGTCAGAATTGAGGACCCTTCTTCAAGGAGAGACAATGCAGGAGTCAGCAGAGCACTGAGAGAAGTGGCAGGCTCTTGGGGGCAGAGAAGGGAGCAGCTCCAGAAAGTTCTGGTGGAATAGAAAAAGGATGACCTTCTGGGGCATGTAGGTGACTCAGTCAGTTGAGCATCTGACTTCGGCTCAGGTCATGATCTTGCAGTTCGTGAGTTCGGGCCCCACAGAGGGCTCGCTGCTATTAGTCTGTCAGCACAGAGCCCATTTAAGATCCTCTGTCTGCCCCTCCCCAACTTGCACTCTCTCAAAAATAAATAAATATTTTTTAAAAAATGGATGATTTTCCAATGTAAGGAATTCTTAGGGCCAACAGATCCACGTTTTGCATTTTATCTTAAGGGAATAATTAATAGAGGCAAAAAGGTTCCTGTAAGATAAAGTTAAACAAATTATAGCACATCTATATGCAAGAGTATTATGTGGTCGTTAAAAAAATAAAATATTTCAAGTAGTATATGGGCACCCTAGGTAAACATACAAGGCGAACGTGTGTATTAACGTCTACTTCCTTGGGAAACCCTACAACATTTAATGATCAAAAAGGCAAAAGCCCCTAAAGGAGAGGAGACCACAGCACATAAGAGGTGTAATACAATTTTAGAAGCTTGAAGGCGAACAGATGAGCATTCCTGACCAGATATACCAAAAACTAAGGGCCTGTGGGCAGGGGCCACAGGGGAGCTAGAAGCCTGCCATTCCAGTCCTCAGAGCCCCAGAAAGTCTCAGGAAGGTGGAGCTGCGTATGGGTGATGCTGAAAAAAGTAGAGTGGTTGAGAGATTATAAAAATTATCTCACGGCGCCTGGGTGGCTCAGTCGGTTGAGTGTCTAACTCTTGAATTCACCTCAGGTCATGATCCCAGGGTCATGGGTTCGAGCTCTGATTCAGACTCTATTGAGTGTGGAGCTTGCTTAAGATTCTCCCTCTCTGGGCACCTGGATGGCTCAGTGAGTTAAGTGTCTGACTTTGGCTCAGGTCACGTTCTCATTGTTTGTGGGTTCGAGTCCCATTTTGGGCTCTGTGCTGATGGCTTAGAACCTGGACCCTGTTTCATATACTGTGTCTCCCTCTCTCTCTGCCCCTTCCCCATTTGTGTTTTGTCTGTCTGTCTGTCTGTCTGTCTCTTTCTCTCAAAAATAAATAAACTTTAAAAAATATTTTAAAAAAGATTCTCCTTCTCTCTTTCTCTCTCTCTCTGCCCTTCTCCCCTGCTTGTGTGCTCTCTTTTTCTCTAAAATAAATTTAAAAATTGAAAAAAAATTATCTAGACCCCATGATAACCTTTTCCCAGCCATGGGTCGGTTCCTTTCCACTCCTCCTGCCCCATGGAAGCCCAGAGGGTCCCTGCAGGGAAGGGCCAAGGGGCATCCACACTGTGGACAAGGCTCACCAGGCATGGCCAAGGGCAGGAATGGTTTTTGAGTTTTCCCTTTTTCACTATTTTACAAATTATCTATAATGAGCTACTTGTAATCACTGCACTACTTGTAATCAGGGAAAAAATATTTTTAAATGGTAGAAGCGGCATAGCTTACAGTGAAACAAAATTTTAACAGCGCCAAAGGGACCAAAAGTTAAAAGTCCCCTCTTGGCCACCCTACTTCCAGAGACAACCCCTGATTTATAGTTGTTTTGTACATCCTTACAGGAAAAAAAAGTAAAAAAAAAAAAAACTAAAATGAAAGCAAAACAGAAAAAAACAAGGTGGGGTGAAGGTCAGGAGATTTCAGTTTTGTTAAAATTCAGGGAAAGGAGCAGAGATGAACCCTTCCCTAGAGATTCCAAGAGGTTCTAGAGCATGAAGGAAAGGAGGTGGTGGGAGAAGAGAGAGGAAATGAACCTGTCTTGTCTTCAAAGATGTCGGCCAAGGCAAGGGTGAGTAAAGTCTCTTAATTTAGCAGCATTGTTCCATCATAAAAAAATGTTTTTAAACATTGATTCATTTTTGAGAGACAGAGAGAGACAGAGCATGAGTAGGGGAGAGGCAGAGAGAGGGAGACACAGAATCTGAAGCAGGCTCCAGGCTCTGAGCTGTCAGCACAGTGCCGGATGCAGGGCTCAGACTCACTGATCGTGAGATCATGACCCGAGCCGAAGTCAGACACTTAACCGACTGAGCCACCTAGGCCCCTCAGCTTTGTTACATCATTAAAGAAATGACCTCTTGGGGTGCCTGGGTGGCTCAGTCGGTTAAGTGTCTGACTTTGGCTCGGGTCATGATCTCACAGTTCGTGGGTTCGAACCCTGCGTCGGGCTCTGTGCTGATGGCTAGCTCAGAGCCTGGAGCCTGTTTCAGATTCTGTGTCTCCCTCTCTCTCTGACCCTCCCCTGTTTTCATGCTCGCTCGCTCTCTTTCTCTCTCTCTCTCTCTCTCTCAGAAATAAATTTTTAAAAAAATTAAAAAAAAAAAAGAGAAATGACCTCTGGCACAAAAATAAATAAGGAAGAGCTCAACTTTTCCCTGCGATTCCTACATTTGCACATAAGGCTCTGACTTCCTAGCATTTTTAGTAAAAACTCTGAATGTTTCAGCAGAACCATTTTTTGTTGTTAACAAAATGTCTACACAAGTGGTGAAATAGCATAGCGGAGAGACAGAGAAGATCCTAATGCAGGGGCGCCTGGGTGGCTCAGTCGGTTAAGCATCCGACTTCAGGTCAGGTCATGATCTCACAGTTTGGGGGTTTGAGCCCCACATCAGGCTCTGTGCTGATGGCTCAGCCTGTTTCAGATTCTGTGTCTCCCTCTCTCTCTCTCTGCCCCTTCCCCACTTATTCTCTGTCTCTCAAAACTGAATAAATGCTAAAAAAAAAAAAAAAAAAGATCCTAATGCAGAGATGTTTTGCAAATTTCAAATGTATGATGGAAAGAATTGCTCTGTGTCTCTCCTTCTAATTACTAGATTTCCGGATTATCCCCAGCCCGTATTCTGCCTCCACACTAAAATCTCAGATCTTTTTGGGGGCACCTGGGTGGCTCAGTCGGTTAAATGTCTGACTCAAATCAAGATCTCAGGATTGTGAGTTCAAACCCGGTGTTGGGCTCCACACAAAAAAAATCATGGCTCTTTTTGCCTTATGCAAACACACAGATTTGCTTTCCTATGCCCCTGCTGGCTGCCTGCACAGGGGTATCTTGCCAAGGTGAAGAGTCTTGATTAAATTAAGAATTTCCAAGGTCTTTTATGCACTTAAGGAAATATACAACATATGAAGTGAAGGTTTGATAGGTCTTCTAAGTAGGTTAGCCAGGCTCTTTCTTAAATCAAATTAGCAAATTCAAAATGCTTTAATGTGCCAAGGGATTCCCTGGGCCTTCTGTACTTGAATCATGACATTTGTTAAAAGGAATTATGGAATGGACATAGAAAAAAAAATCCTATTATATGGTGAGCTGCACTTTAGAAGATCGTTTTTCTTATACTATTCCTGGGAAGCGTTTTTAATATACTCAAGAACCTTGAGAGATTATAGAAGATAGAGAATTTGAGACTCACCCGAAATATCATTAATGACTTTGCTCTTGAAAGTAAAACAAATGCAGCCAGGACTTGGAGGCCTGTTAAAGATGTTTTTGTCTTACCAGAAGCCAACAGATCCCCTCACGGAAAATCTGTAGCAGATGATCACTGAGGTTGCTCTTGGCTTGTTTGGTGGATTTTGCCTCAGAATTTCTAAGTCAATAAGGCTTATTTCTACCTGACACGCTGTATTTAAAGCTCTTCTCTTTAGAATATGTTGCACTTACACATGTTTCTGCGGTTCCACATGCCCCCATGTGAGCTTGTCAAGGAGTGAGCGAGAATCTTCCATGTGGTGGCAGTGAGCACAGCACATCCCCGGCCCCTCTGGGCCCCAGAAGGGCACCTGCAGAGCTGCACTGCATTCTGGGAGAACAAGTGCACTGCACAGCTTGCCCCTTCCACGTACACGAGAGGCCTCCTTCCTTCCACCCCAAACGTTTCTGTTTTTACTTCCTTTTACCCCAGTTTAATGGAATGCCCACTTCACCTCTTTTTGTGGTCCTTAAGAGAAGGTCACTTTTTGTAAAATAATCCAAGCATAAAAAAGAGAGAAGAAACTCTTTGGTCTAATAAAGTGTGAGAGAATCAGAATGAGGTTAAATTTAGCAGGAGAAAAGTCTGCTAGTCTCTTCAGTACTCCATTCTGAGGCCAAACCTCTGCACGGACCTCTACCCCACCCGCCTCCAGCTTCAGGATCTGAAGCCCCTTTTCATGTCTCCTCCCCATCCAGTGGTAGAAGTAAGATTTGCTGCAGTGACTAATAACTGGGGCCGGAGCCTCGGTTGGTGTAGGAGACAAAGAGACTAACTAGGTCTAAGGGATTCGGTGGAGAGTGGGTAGGAATGAGAGGTATTGGCAGGGGGATCACTATGAGTGAGGGATGACCAGTCGTACCTGCCAAGCATCTAGCACCTGATTAAATACCCCCTAGGATTCTCTGTCTATGCTCATGTGGCTAAAAGTTAGACCTTTTACTACTTTTTTCTGGACTATATGCCCTCCTCCCTCTTTTCATGATAAGGGGTATAATGATGGTATAACAAGTCATACATTTATAGCAAAATCAGAAAATGTAAGTGAGCAAATAATAATTACATATTTTGAAATCCCAGCATCCTGTAAAATCCAGAATTTAAAACTTTGGTGTGCAGACTATCAGGTATGTTCTTAAGCAAATGGGTATAGAATCAGCCTAGAGCCCAACAAATCCATACAGGAGTCAGGTGGGAGCTGGCAGAGAGTTCCAGGGAGAAGCTCACCAAGAAAAAACTGGAACTAATGGGGTCCTGATATATGTGAGCACTTCACAGCCCTGACAGGGGGATTTCACAGCCCTGACAGAGTTTGGGAAACACTGGTACCAAGTAAATAGCAAATCCAAGCAAATGACATATGAGGTGATCTTTAAATCCAGAGGAGAAAAATGTCACACAAGAAAAGAAATGTAAATGGAAAAAGAAAGGACGTGTACATTATATGTCTCAGCTATGAACTGTATTTAGATTTGATAATGTAAACACTACATACTGTTTTCAAAAAACGTTTCTTTTACAATAATTATAGATTCACAAGAAGACACAAAGATCATGCAGAGAGGTCCCACCAGTGCCCTTCACCCAGTTTTCTGCAGTGGTTACATTTCTACCACTATGCTACAGAATCAGTCAGGAAATTGACATTGATATAATGAGTGTGTATTTCTTTGCCATTTCATCATGTGCAGATTCATGTGACCACACTGCTGCCAAGGTACAGAAAACCATCACCCCACAGAGCTAGAACAAACAATCCTAAAATTTTGATGGAGTCACAAAAGACCCCAAATATCCAAAGCAATCCTTAAAGAGAAAAACAAAACTGGAGGCATTCTGAGTCTGGATTTCAAGCTATATTACAAAGCTGTCTTCATCAAGACAGTATGGTACTGGCACAAAAACAGACACATAGTTCAGTGGAATAGAATGGAAAACCCAGAAATGGACCCACAATTATATGATTGATGAATCTCCAACAAAGCAGGAAAGAATATCCATGGAAAAAAAGACACTCCCTTCAACAAATGTTGTTGGAAAATCTGGACAGCGAAACACAAAAGAATGAAACTGGACTACTTTCTTACACCATACACAAAAATAAATTCAAAATGGGTGAGAGACCTAAATGTGAGACAAGAAATCAACAAAATCTTAAAGCAGAACACAGGCTGCAACCTCTTTGACATCAGCCAGAGCAATTTCTTACTAGACTCTTCACAAAGGCGAGGGAGCCAAAAGCAAACATGAACTGTTGAGACTTTATCAAGTGAAAAAGCTTCTACACAGTGAAGGAAACAATCAACAAAACTAAAGGCAGCCTTTGGAATCAGAGAAGATACCTGATAAAAGGTTAGGATCCAAAATATGTAAAGAGCTTATAAAACTCAATACCCAAAAAACAACCTCATTAAGAAATGGGCAAAAGACATGAATAGACACTTTTCCAAAGAAGACATTGAGATGGCCAATAGACACATGAAAAGATACTCAACATCACTCAGCATCAGGGAAATACAAATCAAAACTACATTGAGATACCACCTCACACCTGTCAGAATGACTAAAATTAACAACACAAGAAACAAAGGGTGTTGGTGAGGATGTAGAGAAATGGGAACCCTCTTACACTCTTGGTGGGAATGCAAACTGGTGCAGCTGCTCTGGAGAAGAGTATGGAGGTTCTTCAAGAAACTAAAAATAGAACTACCTACCATCCAGCAATTGCACTATTAGGTATTTACCCAAAGAATACAAAAATACAGATCTGAAGGGGTTTATGCAACTCAAAGTTTATAGCAGCATTATCAACAATAACACAACTATGGAGGGTGCCCAAATGCCCACCGACTGATGAATGGATAAAGAAGACATGTATATACATATACACAATGGAATATTACTCAACCATCAAAAAGAATGGAATTTTGCCATTTGCAATGATGTGGATGGAGCTAGAATGTATTATACTAAGCAGAATTGGTCAACCAGAGAAAGACAAATACCATATGATTTCACTCATATGTGGAATTTCACTCAGATGAACATATGAGAAAGTGGGGGAGAGAAAAGAGGGAAACAGGCCACAAGAGACTCTTAATGGTAGAAAACAAACTGAGGGTTGATGGAGGGAGGTGGGTGGGAGATGCACTAGATGGGTAATGGGTATTAGAAGGCACTTGCGATGAGCACTGGGTATTGTATGTAAGTGATGAATCACTGAATTCTGCTCCTGAAACCAATGTTGCATTATGTTAACCAACTAAAATTTAAAAATTTTTAAATGTTTTTATTTATTTTTGAAAGAGAGACAGAGAGAGAGAGACAGAGAGACAGAGTGCAAACTGGGGAAGGGCAGAGAGAGAGAGGGAGACACAGAATCCGAAGCAGGCTCCAGGCTCTGAGCTGTTAGCACAGCCTGACACGGGGCTCGAACTCATGAACTGTGAAATCATGACCTGAGCCAAAGTTGGCCACTTAACTGACGGAGCCATCCAGGTGCCCCTAACTAAATTTTAAATAAAAAAGAATAGGAAGAAAAGAAAACCACCACCCCAAATTATCTTTCATGTTGCTCTTTTATAGCTATGCACCTGCCTACCGCCATTCTAACATTTCCCTGGCAATTCTGAATCTGTTCTCTCTGTCTATAATTTTATGTTTTCAAGAATATTACAGAAACAGAATCCCACAGTATGTGGCCCTTCCACATAGGCTTTTTTTTTTTTCACACTCAGCATAATGCTCCTGACTGAGATCCATTTAAGTTGTGTGTATCATTAGTTTTTTTCCTTTTTATTGTTGACTAATATTTCAACTAACTATTGTTGTAAACAGAAGTTTTGATCTAGTAACTGGCCAGCCAGGACCAGAGTCTGGTAGTAACTATAATAATGATAAATAGCTAAAAATTACTATTTGCCAGGCATATCAGAGAAAGGACTAAAGCATCCAAAATCTATAAAGAACTTACCAAACTCAACACCCAAAAAAACAAATAATCCAGTGAAGAAATGGGAAGAAGACATGAATAGACACTTTTCCAAAGAAGACATCCAGATGGCCAACAGAAACATGAAAAGATTCTCAATGTCACTTGTCATCAGGGAAATACAAATCAAAACCACACTGAGATACCACCTCACACCGATCAGAGTAGCTAAAATTAACAACCCAGGAAACAACAGATGTTGGTGAGGATATAGAGAAATGGGAACCCTCTTGTACTGTTGGTGGGAATGCAAACTGGTACAGCGGCTCTGGAAAACAGTGTGGAGGTTCCTCAAAAAATTAAAAATAGACCGACCCTACGACCCAACAATAGCACTAGTAGGAATTTATCCAAAGGGTATAGGAGTGCTGATTCATAGGGACATATGTACCCCAATGTTTACAGCAGTGCTTTCAACAATAGCCAAATTATGTAAAAGAGTCCATGGGGCGCCTGGGTGGCTTAGTCAGTTAAGCGTCCGACTTTCGCTTCGGTCATGATCTCGCGGTTCGTGGGTTCGAGTCCCGCGTCAGGCTCTGTGCTGACTGCCAGCTCAGAGCCTGGAGCCTGTTTCAGAGTCTGTGTCTCCCTCTCTCTCTGACCCTCCCCTGCTCACTCTCTCTCTCTCTCTCCTAGAAATAAATAAAAAAAAAATTAAAAAAAAAAGAGTCCATCAACTAATGAATGGATAAAGAAGATGTGGTTTATATATACAATGGAAAACTATTTGGCAATGAGAAAGAATGAAATCCTGCCATTTGCAACAATGTGGATGGAACTGAAGGTTATTATGCTGAGTGTAATAAGTCAGGCAGAGAAAGACAGATATCCTATGTTTTCATTCATATGTGGATCTTGAGAAACTTAACAGAAGTCCATGTGGGAAGGGAAGGGGAAAAAACAGTTTCAAACAGAGAGGGAGGCGAGCCATAAGAGACTTTTAAATACAGAGAACAAACTGAGGATGGATAGGGAGGATGGGGGAGAAGGGGAAATGGGTGATGGGCCTTCCTTGAGGAAGGCACTTGTTGGGATGAGCACTAGGTGTTGTATGGAAGTGATGAATCATGCGAATCTACCTCCAAAACCAAGAGCACACTGAACACACTGTATGTTAGCCAACTTGACAATAAATTATATTTAAAAAAATTATCTGTCAGACACCATGCTCAGTGCTTCCCCTGCTTAGCTCATGTAGCCTGTCATAACGACACTACTTTGATTCTCCCATTTTACAGACAAGGAAATGGAGGCTCAGAGAGGCTAAGTAGCTTTCTCAGGACTAAGCAGCTAATAACTTTAGTCTTAGACCCTGAATGTAACCTCTTGACACAAAGAAACAGTATATTATTGCTAGGCCTCAAAATGAGACTAGCCAGGGGCTGGGCCTCCGACAAACGCGATCACCCTACAGGCCCCAGAAGCTACCCCAGCTCTTTCCTGAATAAAGGCTGGAGAGCACAGACACTTTCTAAAAATCCCATAAATTCAACTTCTGGTATTCAGGAGAGAGCTGGGGCACAGACACTTTTTAAAAATCCCATAAATTCAACTTCTGGTTTAAGTCCCTAAAACTCGATTTACCTTTACAACAGAAGTAGATTGACTTACAAAGGGCTTCTTTGTTTTATAACTTCAGCCAAAGACTCCAGGATCCTCCAGTAAGTGGAGACCATTCAGAGGGTGTAAGTGGCAGCATGAAGATTTAATATGCACAGAAATACAGAAGTCAAACCCAGAGCCAGTTTTGAGACGAATGCCTTTAGGTCCTAAATGTGCCCGAGTGGTTTTTACAAAGCCTATAAAATTCTTCTTGTTATAAATGAGCAACCAAGTGTTCTGACAATGGGGCGAAATTAATTCACTGACTTGTCAAAGTGAGAGAGGAAGAGTAAGCATGTTGCTAATAGGAGTTTCGGAAGAAAGGGCATCTAAGCCTGGAGATCTTGCTGGAAGGGTACCATTTAATCCTTTCTGCCTTCTAGGGCTTTTCCTTGGGAAAGGCAGGGCTGCTCAGGACGGAGAATGACCCTGGCGCTTGCCTTGCTCTGATTCCGCCACTGACGCTTGGGGTCTCCGGTCAGCCCTGACTACAGACCAGGTCACTGGTGACTGTCATAAGCCTCAGGAAGACATGCCAGGCAAAGGGACGGTTGTCTGTCTTGTGAAGAGCTAACTCTGTTAGTGGGTGCAATAAGCCTATGTATGGCAAGGCCCTGGGATAAAAGGCAAACCTTGCTCATCATCCTTGTGCTGTGTTCTCTGGGTGCTGGTTAGGAAACCTGCATCCTAACAATGAAAATAAGGACAGCAGATCATAGCCATGGAACGCTTGCAAGTCAGGGACTTTATGTGTATTACTCCTCTCACCTTTACGACAGTTAATTCCATGAGTTGGTCAAGATGATCATTCTCATTTTGTGAGTGGGAAAACCAATTCTGAGAAATGAGATGGCCCATGGTCACTCAGCTAGCTGCCATGGTGCTGGGTGAGCCAGGTGAGCTGAAATTCTTGTGTGAGCTGTGCCTCAGAGTCCCCTCATAGCTGATGCAGGAAGCTTCCTTTACAGAGTGTTACAGCTAGTAAGGAAAGGAAGAATGAGAGAGAAATGGTACCACCACTGTGAAGCTCCTCACTGAATTACTAGAACCAACATTAGGCGATGAAAATCAGTGGTTTCTGACATCATAAAAAGACTGAGGGGTACCTGGGTGGCTCAGGTGGTTAAGCATCTGATCCTTGATTTTGGTTCAGGTCATGGTCTCATGGTTCGTGGGTTTGATCCCCACAATGGGCTCTGCACTGACAGTGTGGAGCCTGCTTGAGATTCTTGCTCTCTCCCTCTCTTTGCCCCTCCCCTGCTTATTGATATGTACACTCATTCTCTCTCAAAATAAATAAACTTTAAATAAAAATTAAAAGAAATAAAAACTCTGCCATATACTATGTACTTCTAATATCACCTATGAAATGTTGCCAAAATGTAGAACTTGAAACTGATTAAACCTCTAAATCTAATTGCCCATTTATAGGAAATACAAGGGACAGCAATATGTTGAAGAATCTATGGGATGTAATCAGCCAAATCCAGACTGTGGGAAATTCTATTGGGTAAACTAACTACTTTAACAGAACATTTGTAAGAAAAGAAGGAAAAGACTCAGAGGGAGACTGTAAATTAAAAGACACTTAAGACACAAACACTAGCAATGCTTGAACCTCATTGGATGTCCATTGTTCGTCCAAACAAACAGTAGGGGGGAAACGACTAATGGACAATTGAGGGAATGTGAACACTGAGTAGGTATTTGATGCTACTAAGGAGTGATTGTTGATTTAGGGAGAATGTGACTGATAGAATTGAGGTCACGATTTTCAAAAGATGTGCAAGAAACACTGGATGTGATGACTTGGAGTTACTTCAAAATCTGCAGAACAGGAAAGTGGGTGGGGTCTAGGAAGAATGGGATAGATCATGAGCTGATCACTGTTGAAACATGATCATGAACGTGTGGGGCTTCTTTTCTCTACTTTTATACATGTTTAAAGTTTTCTATAATAAAAGTAAAAAATAATAGGTGAAGGGAATGATGAGGTATAAACTGCTAGGTAAAAACATAAATAAGTGGAGCTCCTGGGTGGGTCAGCTGGTTGAGCGTTGGACTTTGGCTCGGGTGATAATCTCCTGGTTCATGAGTTTGAGCCCTGCGTGGGGCTCTGGGCTGACAGCTCAGAGCCTGGAGCCTGCTCCTGTGTGTGTGTGTGTGTGTCTCTCTCTCTCAAAAATAAATAAAACATTAAAAAATAAGTTATGGAGACGAATAGCACAGCAGAACGAATATAGCCAATAATATTGCAATAGCATTGTACAGTGACAGATGCTGACTATGCATATCATTAGAAGTACTGGGAAAGATACAGAATTGTCAAATCACTATGTTGGGCACCTGAAACTAATATAACAGTGTCTATTAATAAATGCAATAAAATAAATATTTATGATAACAACCATAGTCAATCATAGTATCAATAATAAATAATATTAATAAAATAATAAAAGAACACATTTTTTAAAAATTAAAAAAATGTTGCCCCAAAGCGGTAGCCATGAATGAAAGAAGATGAGAAAGCATGGGGGAAGTGTAAAGTCTATTGACAGAGGGCCCAAGGGGAAATTAGTGAAGCCACCATGAGCAATGGGAATTTAGTTTCCAGAATCTAGACCAAAGGTTATAGACTTGTTCATTATGACTTTGTGAAACCCTCTTCTCTGTTTCAGGAGGACTACCTCAATCATTTCTTAGATTTTGGTCATGATTTTGTTTTCTTATCTGAAGGAAGGAACATTTTCTGGAGAAAGTGTTAACTGCTTGGGCTACATTTTGCCAAATCAAGTTGTATTTTCTTATATGCTCTCCCACTGCTCCCATTTTCTGCCCCTCTCTGCAACATCTTTGTGTCCCCCACTCTGCACCCCTTTCTATTTCTCCTTCCCCTCTTACCCTCTTCCTTAATTTCCTACTGTAGGCAGAGAATATGGTATCTGGAAATTCCTGGTTTTCAGATATAAACCTGAGTGACTGGGCCCTGGATACCCAGCACTTTGGTGTATTGTTCTCACCTTTCCTAGCTGTCTGTTTTTGCTTATCATCTTGTCCAGCCCTTCTGATTTGATTCATTCTCTTGCATTCCCAGGGACAACCCTGGCTTCCTGGCCTCTGCCTCTCTGTTCCAGCAAGACATCCTTGAAACACTGGCCATCGTGTGGGTGGACAGCAGCCCCACCTGCCTCTCTCCTCAATGTGGTGCGTGAAGCCAGGACAACTGCAGAGAAATCCCTGGAGGTCTGTGGTTTTCAGCAATGTGTAATGTACAGGGAAGATGTGTGTCTGCTATTTCCTGACCTTAGGTCAGCTGCCTTATGGTGTAAGAGCAGAGTTCAGAGGACCTCCAGTGGGCGTCGCTAACCTCTGTGGAGGTAACAAGGCATCAGTTGAGCCACTTGCTCCAGAGTCACTAAGAAAGGATAAGAGAATGAATGAGGGCCTCTGGTTTGGCTATATCTGTAACTGCCTGTGTCTGGTCTGCTTTTCTTCCCCCTGGGGCTCTCATGGGAGCACCATCTGGCTGTGCCTCCTCACACAGGTTGTTGTAGGGCCTCACGGGGATACTCACCTCCCTCCCCAGCCCCTGTATAGTCCTCCCCTTACACACACTCACCCATATTCACGTGCCACACACATGTAACCAGAGTTGTATGCAGGTATAATCACTTAAGGTATAAGGTATAATCACTTAATTAAAAAAGAACTGTAGTAGGACTCAAGGGTCTTGTGATTGTTTTACATTACATCTTTGCTTCTGTGTTGATGGGCTGACTATTCAAGCTCCAGTAGGGTGCTGGTCTTGTATTTTAGCATAATTATTCACTTTATCAGTTATTATCTTTTTCTTCATACATATTTGTCTTTTGTGTTAATTCTGACCTTAAGTGTCTCCATTTCGAATTCTGTTATTTTTCCTCTATAGTTATGTTGTGGTTTTCTGCTAGCACAGAGTCCAGAAAATATGGTAAGGTACACTAACAGCTCTGCTCTCAGAAATGGATCTTTTTGAATGTTTATTTATTTTTGAGAGAGTGAGAATCCCAAGCAGGCTCCATGCTGTCAGCACAGAGCTGGATGTGGGGCTCGAACTCACGAGCCACGAGATCATGACCTGAGCCAGAATCAAGAGTCAGGACACTTAACCAACTGAGCCACCCAGGTGCTTTAGAAAGTGAGTTTTATGCTTAGCTTCTTTGGGTGGGAGACACAGAAGCTCACTCAAGTTGCCTCAAGAAAACTTGTGTTTGGAGCAAAGGTACACATGGAGCAAATCTTACCATTCTCTCTCTCTCTCTCTCCCTCTCTCTCTCTCTCTCTCTGCCTGCAGTATACCTCTGTCTCTCCCCTTCCATTTACTTCCTTCTCTTTCTCCTAACCGGCTTTCTTAGAGCTCTGCATGTCATCACTTCAGATGATGTGATACTGTGTGGCCTCAGGGGCCACAACTCTACTTCATGAACTTTCTTGTTCAAATACCACTCCTAACCAATTTGCCTTAATGTGTTTCCCAATTCAAACACCCCACAGTTGGGATGGGCTAAGTGCAGCTTATCTTTTTCTCATGGTCATTGGCCAGTCCGTGGTCTCGTTGTCCTTGGGTCAGGCACTCCACTCATCCAATGCACACAGTGTGTATAATGGGGGTGGGGAAGTCATGATTAGAAAGGACAAAGTATGGTCACCTAAGAAGCTGGGACTCTGGGAAATAGACAGATTCACTTAGAGGGGGGCTGTGGACAGGTAGGCACCAGTGAATATTTCTAGTATTTGGTTAACAGACAATCTCATCAATTATTGACCCAGAGAACCAGGAAGTTAAAATAGATGGTATAAATTCCACTCACTAAAATTCACGTTCCCTACTCACAGGAAATCCCCTCAGCCATTTGATAAGTATTTACTTTTTTTTTTTTTTTAAGACAAAATATGCCCAATGTCTTGTTTCACATCCACCAGAGATTGGAAGTAGCAAATCTAAGAGGGCAAAGAAGGACTAATATAGGCAGATACTAATAGCATCGAGAGTCAATACCCAAGAGGCTGACAGCATGACAGAAAATCTATGAAAAGCAGACACAAGAACTCACATAGCACAGTAGTCTGGGACCACTTAAAATGTAGGTTAAAAACAGCCCTATGTACCTCAATGGTCCCGAGGGCATTGCTGTCTTAGAGCCTCATTAACTGCAGCTAATATTCACATTGCTGAACCGTGAGTATATAAGGAAAGGCTAAGGGCTAAATTATGTTTAGAATATCCATCTTAAGAAGACAAGAGATTACATAATATACGTAAGAAAAATTTCCATGCACATTTAAAATTGGTGTTTAAATTTGTAAGCTCTTGGCTCTCCAAAGCAAGTCATGTGCTAAATGTTTCAGCATTTAGCTGCAGCCATACACGTGTGCTGTTTTTAACGTTGGCTGTGAGGAGCCAGGAGGGTAAAATGCCCTTGCTCCTTCAAGCTGCCCGGAAAAGATTATCCTACTAAATCTCTCAAAGCCAAGATATATAACAAGAGGCAGTGAGGCACAGTCGTTAAGAGCCTGTGCTTCACAGTTCAGTCAATCTGGGTTTTAGAATCCTGGGACCTTGAACAATCTCTTGATATGCCTAAGCCTCCATTTCCAAATCAGAGAAATGGATGCATATCTCAAAGAAATGTGAATGTCTAAAGTCCATGGGCATTTTTACTTTGTTTAGAAGTTTAACTTTTTAAAAAAATATATTTATTTTTATTTTTGAGAGAGAAGGAGAGACAGTGTGAGTGGGGGAGGGGCAGAGAGAGAGAGGGAGGCACAGAATCCGAAGCAGGCTCCAGGCCCTGAGCTGTCAGCACAGAGCCTGACTTGAGGCTCGAACTTACGAACTGCGAGATCATGACCTGAGCCGAAGTTGGATGCTCAACTGACTGAGCCACCCAGGCACCCCTAGAATTTTAACTTTTTATGTAGTCTTCTAAATAAAACAATGAAATTCATTTTTAAAATTTAGATGGTTCTCTATATTTTTCCCATAGGGCAGTGACTGTTAATAGAAAAAAGCCTACGGTAACACCTCAGCTTGACAGTCCATCAGATTAGCCGAGGGGTTATACTGTTTTTTCTAGAAGAGTAGGACGGTACTAGGGAGCCCTCAAGGGGACGGGGTGGGGGGGGAGGGGGACAAGAATAACTCTTTGCTGGTGGTTTGAAAAAGGGTCAAGGAAGAGTGGGTGTGTTGGAAAGTGAGAAGGGATCCAGGAAAGCCAACAGAGAGGCCCAGAAGGCAAGGCTTAAATGTTCCTAAGGTTCTTGACTTGGTTAAGTTATGATTTTTAAAACATACTCAAGGGGCCCCTAGGTGGCTTAGTTAGTTAAGTGTCCGACTTTGGCTCAGGCCATGATCCCATGGTTTGTGGGTTCAAGCCCCATGTCGGGCTCTGTGCTGACACCTCGGCTCAGGTCATGATCTCACGGTTCATGAGGTCAAGCCCCACATCGAGCCCTGTGCTGACAGCTCAGAGCCTGGAACCTGCTTCGGATTCTGTGTCTCCCTCTCTCTCTCTGCCCGGACCCTACTTGTGCTCTGTCTCTTTCCTTCTCTCAAAAATAAACAAACATTCAAAAAAGAAATTTAAGATTAAAACATACTCCAAGGGACAGTTAGAGAATTTCAGTCAGTATGACTTTTCCTTCCTGCCCTAATGTCTACCCCATTTTACAAGTGACTTTATTTAAAGTCCAAAAGGCCACCATGCGAGAAGAGGACTGTAATGTCTCTAGAATCCTTGAAATCTTGGATTAAAAAGTCCTTCTGACATGTGGTTTGCCTGCCTGCCCAGGAATTCAATCACCTGAGTCATTTTCTTCAAATAACGATTATTACATTCCTTCTAAAAATAAACAACTTTGGCTTCCCAGAATCCCTGATAGATGAGAGAGAGAAATTTCGTTGTCAGTCATAAGGTGAAGACATCAAATTCAAAAATAGAAAATTGAAAAAGAGAGGGCATAGTCACTTCATGCTCTCCCCTGGGCCTGGTATAATAAGGTGCAGTGAACAAAGCTCAAAATAATATAGGTACTAATGCTCCCTTTCACCGTGTGCTTGGCTCTTCAAGCTGAAATTAAAGGTTCTACATCTGAACTATTGCATAAAGTTGACAACCTTCATTCACAGACTAGACATATGGGTCCATCTCGTTACATTAGTTTTTTTTTTTTCTTTTTTTTAGGGGATTCTGCCACCTTTATAAAAGTGGTTTAAACATTTTTCTGGAGTACTCGGGATTTGAGTTTGTTTGGTTTCAATAAAAGCGATTCTTTGCATCAATAGGTTGCTATTGTTGTTGGATAGTCAAATTCTCAGAAATTATGGTAAAAAGACTCCCCTCATATTCATCTACTAGGCTAATATAACAGTGTTTTTGCAAACAGGTGCTGTGAAGCCACATAACCTTTTCTGTGTACCTGATTAAACAACAGATAAATCCTTCTGTCTGGGAGGAAGCCAGTGGAAACTATTACAAAAAACATCAGGGAGAGCATAGCAAAGAGGCTTCAGATCGTACTTCAGTTCCAATAACCTGGTTGCTGTTGTATTTTACTGAGAGGGTTTTAAGACTAGATCACTGCTCATCAAGAAAGAGTTCTGCAATCAATTAGTGATGTCTGTTTTAGGTGCAGGAAAGGACAGCGATAGTATGTTTGCCACCCATTTACCATTTTGGCCAAAGATCAATGTATAGCAATTTGGCAGTTTTATTGCAGGAAATATTTTATATATCTTTGGGAGAGAATTACTGTTCCATTTATATCTTACTCCGTAACAATGACTCCAAAACTCTGCGGCTTCAATCAATGCTTTTATCGTACTTATGGATTCTGTGGTTCAGAAACTTGGAAAGGACACCATGGGGATGACTTGTTTCTGTCCAAAAAGTCTGAGGCCTTACTTGGGGACACTCAGAAGCTGAGGGCGGTTCAGTGACCGAGGGAAGAAACCGTCCAAAGGCTTGCTCATTCTCCTGTTGGTGATTAATGCTGGCTGTCAGCTAGGACCTCCACTCCTTGCCTGGGGCTGGTGGCCAGAACTTACATATGTGGCCGCTTGGGTTTCCTTAGAGCATGGTGGCTGGGTTCCAAGAGGATTAAGAGGAAGCTGTGTACCTTTTATGATCTGGCCTCAGAACACATCTTGAAACTCATACCTTCATCATAAACCCTTCCAGATCCAGCTGGAGGGAACATAGGCCCTACCGCGCCATGGGATGAATGCCAGATCACATACTAAGAAGAGCGTGTAGGATGCGAGCTACTGATGCGGCCACTTTCAGACAATGCAATCTGCCACAATCACTTAGTCGGTGGATGTGCTAGCTACTGGGTCTCAATACATCTTGTAGTTTTTGTTTTTCTGTTCTCTTGATAATTACTTGCTTTGAGTTGATCATTCAAGTTGATTGATTTGTGAAAAATGGTTGATGGGGAGAGATGAAATATGAGGGAAACTTAAAAATTCTTAAATCATGGTTTAAAACCTGCCTGGTAAACCAATGATAAGGAAATGATAAGAATTCAGAAGAATGTAGTTTGCCTTTATATACATTTTAGTCTTTGCAAAGACGGAGTTTGCTAATGGTCCCTGAATGTTTCCCTAGGTAATATCATAATGTTGACAGACCACATATACCTGCCTGACTTAGGGTTTCTTAATCCCGACACCATTGACATTTTGGGCCAGGTAATTCTTTGTTGGTGGGCAGGGGGAGGGCTGTCCTGTGCATTGTAAAATTGATTTAGCAGCATCTCTGGCCTTCACCTCTCCCACCGATCATGAAAACCAAAAATGTCTTGAACATCGCCACAGGTCCCCCAGGGAGCAAAACTGTCCCCAGCTGAGAACCCCTGGTCGTACTCAGATATATGGTGCCACAAAAATGTTCTCCAGAACCCATTTCCCAGGCTACTCTAAAAAGTATGCATAGGTTTATGGCAGAGGAACTGCTACAGTTCATTCAGTATGTTCCATTCATTCAAGACGTTAAGTCTCTCATACACCGAGTCTTTTCCCTGTAAAGAACATTCGTCCTGCAGAGCAGAACCCCTCCCCCTCTACTGCTAACACTGGAGGATTAAGTCAGGCAGAATAATTTCAATGAAAGGAAGCAAGAAGGTATTAATGCACTTGCTCACCCTACTTGGGAGTGAGTGGGTGTGCATGGGAGGTGCTGTGAGTGCCGCTGTGCAAACTTCCTCATCACTCACCCTTCACAACCTACCCCTCCTGCTTTCCAGGGAGAAGGTGTGAATGGAAAATGAGTCTCTCCTAAGAAGCGGCATGGTGATTCCTCTAATTTTGCATTCACAATTTGCTGGGTGGCCGCTGAGAGTGTACGGTGAGAAGGAGCTGAGAAGGAGCGAAAGCAAGGAGCAGTTTCTGCCCCGGGGTGTTATGGCGTCGAAGCCACAAGGTGCAGGATGGAATGTAGAATCACTGTGTGCACCCTGAGTGCAGGAAGCCAGTGGAATAGGTGAAGCTGAAAGCTTTCCCAGATACTCACCAGTATATAGACACATTTGAATTTAGGGATTGGCTGGCATCGGGGGGCAGGGGGATATGGATGGGCAGCTCTCAACTTAAAGGTAAGTGGATTCTGAAAGTACATTTGTTTGAATTTATAACTGATATCCCATAGAACAGTGTTATATATGCTAGTTACATCCCCAGATCGGTTACTAAAAGCCTACAGTGTTGTGCCATGGTACTAATGTATGTCATCACTGCTTCTAGGGAAAGCTGCATTTAGATATCCAACATGGGATGTCAACAACACATTTCTGGGTGCAGTGGTCTGCAGCCCCTCCCTCCAGCTCCGCCTCCATTCAGCAAATGTACCCTGAACACCTGTAATGATCCAGGCAGGATGTAGGTGCTGGGGTTCAAAGAAAAGTGAGTCCCTGCTTATAAGGTGCTTAACTGCCAACGTGGGCCACTCCTGGCTCCTGCACACACCCGTACCTATCAGGAGAGCAGAGTCTCCCTTTCCAAGCCGCAGGTGGTGACCTCTATTATGGCAGAGACTGGGCTCCTGGAGGAGGAAGGGAGGGGGTGGAGCTGGGGACCTCTGCTTGTGTTTTTCATTTTTCATCAGAGCCTCTGACTTGTGTTCCCTTCCTTCCTAATAACCAATTACTGCACAGAGAAGGCAATCTTAGTTTCTCCCCAGCCCTACAGTCCTTGAAAAACACAGTCAAATAGTAATGCAAGGTTTATAAGTAGAAGAATGGAACCCATTAGGGGCACCTGGGTGGCTCAGTAAGTTAAGTGTCCAACTTCGGCTCAGGTCATGAACTCGCAGTTCGTGAGTTTGAGCCCCACATTGGGCTCTGTGCTGATGGCTCAGAGCCCAGAGCCTGCTTTGAATTCTGTGTCTCGCTCTGTCTCTGCCCTTCCCCTGCTTATGCTCTTTCTCTTCCTCTCTCTCAAAAAAAATAAACAGTAAAAAAAATTAAGAATGGAACTCATTAAGCCAGTGATGGGGTGGAGATTTCTGATCCTTATCACCCCTATTCCCATCTCTACTACTCACAGAAAATGAGAATAGAAGCCTAAGGTGCAGAAAAGTGTCATTGCAAAGCTGATGTCAGGTGAAAGAAATTACGTTATGCAACAGTACCCTCCAAGTGTACCACCAGTAAGCTATTCCAGAGGTCATGCAGCAGAAAAAGATCAAATTAAGATGCCCTAACAACATGGTTTATTAAATCCATTTAAAACATAAGACAAAAAGCAAAGGGAAAGAAACAAGGCAGGGTAATACACTTAAGGTAGTGTACAAGTTGGGTGGAAGGACTTCACTATCCGACTCGAGGGTTGTGCAAGCTCATACTTCTTTTCTCTTTCTGAGTGACCTCAGCTTTGCCCAATGATGGGGAAGTTGTGAGAACCAGAGCTGAGATCTGTGATACTTAATTGTATATGTCAATTTGGTCAAACACTGTTGTAGATATTTCTGTGAGGTATATTTTGGATGGGGCTAACATCTAAATCAATAGAGTAAGTAAAGCAGATTGAACTCCATATTGTGGGTGGTCCTCATCCAATCAGTTGAAGGGTTTAAGAAAAAGACTGACTTGGGGCGCCTGGGTGGCTTAGTCGGTTAAGCATCCGACTTTTGCTTAGGTCATGATCTCGCGGTTCGTGGGTTCGAGCCCCGCATCGGGCTCTGTGCTGACTGCCAGCTCAGAGCCTGGAGGCTGTTTCAGTCTGTGACTCCCTCTCTCTCTGACCCTCCCCTGCTCACGCTGTCTCTCTCTTTCTCCTAGAAATAAATAAAACATTAAAAAGAAAGAAAGAAAGAAAGAAAAAGACTGACTTCCCCAGAGATAAGAGAGGGAATTCTGCCTTTGGGCTCAAACTGCAATATTTTTCCTGGGTTTCCAGCCTGCTGGCCTACTCTGCAGATATTGGACTTGGCAGCCACCATAATCACATGCATCAATTCTCTATTCTATATACACACATACACATTATTGGTTCTGTTTTTCTGGAGAACACTGCCTAGTACAAGGTTGAACATGGGGCCTCAGCCCAAAGCCAACACACACATGCCCTATCAGACATAGTAGCAAGGACATTAGATGCAGCTTGCTGATCAGTGAGCTCCATGGCCATGGGCTTGATCTTCATTTCTAGGGCAGAGCACATATAAGGCTGAAGGGGCACCAATATGGGGTTTGGGGGGCTTCAAATTGGCCAATGTCGGGATAACTTAGCTATCAGCCTGACATGCTTTGTACCTTATGACTTGGTCTCTCTTTCCTTTTTATCTACAGGGAACACTATTCTTCATTCCATGTTTATAGGTTACTTACTATCTACTTTAACCCATGAGTTTTGCTCAGAGTTCACAAGCTATTTGATTTCTATCTCTCCTTAAGACTTATTCTTTTTAAAAGATTTTATTTAAGAGTTTTTTAAAGTAATCTCTATGCCCAATGTGGGGCTCAGACTTACAACCTGGGACCAAGAGTCGTGCACTCTATTGACTGGAGCCAGCCAGGTGCCCCTCTACTTAAGGCTTCTTATGAGTGGCATCCATCCCATTTATTTCTCCTATCTTCTATATAGCAGAACTGAGTATTACTGCATAATGTGGCAAAGTGTGTTTTGATTTCTGGAGGCCCAGAGGCCCTGCCTAGAAGCCAGGGTGCGGGCGGGGGGCAGCACAAGGAATGAACACGGCTCTGCACAGTAACTGCCGTATCCATTGAGCAGGCACCTGTGCAGACGATGTTGTACTGACATCAACGATTGCCTCCCTTCATGTGATTTAGATTCTGCCATTTCTGAGAATTAAAGTTTGTCTTCAGGAGATGTATTTGTATGTGAATGATGGTTACCCAACAGTGAATAGGAAGAATCCTCCTTCTATAATGGCCATTAGACAGGAATCTTCAGACCCAACAGAAGAGTGAGATCCACCCCCTGTCTCCCGGAGCTCCCCCTTCCCGGTTCTGGTATTAGTAGTGGAGGGCTAAGTACATCAGACTTTGGAGAAAGTGTCACCAGGAATTACCATGTCCATGTAGGGAGAGGAGGATGTTGTGTTCTAAGGTGAAGGCAGCCCTGTGGATAGGGAAGGGGGCTCCCTAAAGGGAGGGTGGATATTTGCACTGTAGGCCTAGAAGAGGGAAGAACAGAGGATAAGAGGGCAAGATAGGCTCGAGCGTCTCCCATGCCTGACTCCTGCGGCAGGAGGAGAGTCATATGAAATGGACAGTTATAATTTTTTTTTCCCTCTGATGTGAAAATGCCCCCTATTTTACCCCCAGCTGTTCAGAGAATTCGGACACACTGAGTACCGTTGGTGCGGTCACGGTGGGACAGGACAGAAGAGGGAAGGTGGCTGTGTCACCATCACCCACTGGGGCTGCCCCTGGGGAGGGAGGGCGTCCTATCAGGGGACCCCGGAGTCAGCAGGAGTCAGAGCCGGCTGCGGGGTAGGAGCCAAGGAGAGAATACCCCTGCTGGAGACCCCTGAGAGTGCTCGCCGGATGTCGCCCACAGTGCCTGGGTATTGCGTCGGAGGCCAGCTCTATCAGAAAAGAATTCTAACTCTTATGCGGCGAGGCAGGCAGTCTTATTAAACAACCAAATGTCAGATCTCAAATATTTACACAGGATCTTGCCACGGCACATGTTCTCCCACCAGGGAAACTAGCGAGACTCCGCTCTACCACGTGCGCAGTTGCCAGAGCGAGATTCCCGAAACCTGCTCAGAAGCCTCGAGCACGGTGTCTGTCTCCTGTTTGCGGCCACAATATTTTTGTGAATCTGCTGAAAGCTGCTGTCTTCTTCCTAGAGAAATATACCCAACTTTGCATATAACCACAACGGGTCGGTCTCGAGTCCCGCATCCCCCAGCGTGGTGGCCTCCCCACCCCCCACCGTGGTGACCTCCCCCCACCGTGGTGGCCTCAGAGCCGCCCCCACACCCGCCCCAGCCCTCTGCTGTCTTTCCCACGCCGCCGCAAACACACCCTGTACTTTCCCACCTTTGAACCTGGAGTCAGAGGTCCTCAAGTCCTTTCAAGGTGCCCCAGGGACAGGAGCCGGGCTCCCACGCCCACGCAAAGCCAGAGCAATAAAAGGCAAAGGGGCGGCCACAGCCCGAGCTGAAGCGCGGTCCGGGTCCCACCCACCTGCCTGCGCAGCGCCAACTTCTCACTCGCTGTTGTTTCGTGGCCTCTCTGACTCACATCTTCCTTGCATCCCCTGCTGCTCCCAGACCTGCTCACGGCTCAGATTCCTGCAAAATCGGGACACGGAGCCGGATAAAGCCAACAGGATTTGACCCTGGGAGAATGCTCACCCTTTTCTTCTCCACCTGCTCATTTAATAAAAAAAACCGAGCCAGGCGTCACTCAGGGTCCCCGGTGCTCAGGTAGGCAGGGGCACGCAGGGAAGTAGACCCAGGTCCCGTCCAGGGCACTCAGTCTCCGAGGGGTGGCAAGCAGCTGCACAGAAAGACGCCGCTGGGAGCCGCGGTGCAGGGAGACGACAGGGCTGGTATCTGCAGATAGGGGGTGCCTTCCAAGGTGAGGCCTGAGATGTTCCAAGGAGAAGGTCTGCCTAAAACATTTGAGGGGCGCCTGGGGGGCTCAGTCAGCTGAGGGTCCAACTTGGGCCCAGGTCATGATCTCACAGCGGGTGGTTCTGTGCTGACAGCTCAGAGCCTGGAGCCTGCTTGGAATCCTGTGTCTCCCTCTCTCTCTCTCTCTCTGCCCCTGCCCCACTCATTTATATTCTCTCTCTCTTTCTCTCTAAGAAATAAATATTTTAGGAGCACCTGGGTGGCTCAGTTGGTTAAGCGACTGACTTCGGCTCAGGTCATGATCTCGAGGTCCGTTGGTTCAGCCCACATCGGGCTCTGTGCTGACAGCTCAGAGCCTGGAGCCTGTTTCGGATTCTGTGTCCCCCTCTCTCTTTGTCCCTCCCCAATTTGTGCTCTGTCTCTCTCTGTCTCAAAAATAAATATACGTTAAAAAAAATATTAAAAATTTTTTTTAACCATTTGAGACCAGAAGAGAGAGAGGTCAGCTTGTGTGGACTCCAAGTGCATGGAACAGGAGAGACACTGAGGGAGGGACACTGAAGGTACCAGAGTTCTGGCTCTACCCCGAAGGCTGGAGAAGCGGTGAAGGTGAGGAGGCAGCACACCTCATGGCCCCTGCTGTCCCACTGTAGTTGTCAGCCCCTGTGAAGGCTGCCACCTCCCACTCCATGTCCTGGGCTTTGCCCCCCAGAACGGGCTATAGGACACAGTCCCTCCAGCCCCTTGCCACTCCTGCGGGCAAACACACAAGCCCTTGTTGTTTATAGGGTTGGTGCTTAGGGTATTTTGTGGCGGCTGATCCCTAAGAGGAGCCAGGAAAGGATAACACAGTATCCTAAGGTGCGGGTCGGGCCTGCAGTGGAGCGGGAAGGTTCCTGAACATTCCACTCAGTCCCCACCCCTACAACTGACTCTTGGTCCTAAAAGCTCTCCCTTCTCTTTCGTTCCTTGCAGGGGGCTTCACAAACACCCCCCAGACCCCACTTCTGCACACGCTTTAGAGTGGTGGCTTTGCACGTTTTTGCCTACTGACCACAGAAAGACATTTCACAGCAAGACCCAGTAGACATACACAGGCACACATGCGTGCACTCAAACAAAATCAGTTTTCTGAGGAAAAAATTATACTTTCTACAAATGATACCCTCTGATATTTTCTATTGTAGTCTATTTCTGTTCGTTATTTCTTTTTGGGGGGGGTCGGGGTGGGGGGGGCTGGGCACAACCCACGGAACTGATTTCCATACCCACTAATGGGCTGCAACCTGTAGTTTGGAAAACACTGCTGAGTGGGAGGACATGCTGAGGCCTTCCCCGAGAGCACCTCTCCCAGCTGAGATGTTCCGGATGGAGCCCAAAGTCCCCACTGGCCAAAAGGGTTATTTTGAGTTTCGAGCTGCTTCCTGGGCCTCCCTCGGCCAGCTTAGAGATGTTCCCCTTTGGTCATTGCCATGAATAGCACAGGTCCTAGAGGAGCATTAGGTCCGGTGTAGTTCCAGCCCTGGCGCACTGGTGAGCGGATGGCACAGGAAACGGGGCACGTGGAGTTGTCTGTGCCTGACAGCAACAGCAACAATAGCGGCGGCAACAATGATGATAGTGCCAGCAGCTGCTGAGTTTGACCTGATGCTTGCTGTGCTGGGCTTTGCCTCACTCCTCATCACAACCCCTGAGGTGGCTGTTATCCCAGTTTACAGAGTGTGAAAGGGAGCACCGAGGATCCACCCAGGGACAGTGCTGCAAAGGGGCCAAGCCAGGACTAGACGAGGTCTGCTGGACACTGGAGCCTGGGTCTTGATAAACCTGAGTATTTAGGGGTATGACCACTCATCCAAAGGCACCTGGGAGGCCCATCACCTCCCAGTGCCATAGGCTGGGTGCCTTAGAAACAGTAGGCATTTATTTCTACAGTTTTGGAAGCTGGGAGTCCAAGATTGGGGTGCCAACATGGTTGGGTTCTGGCTAGGTCCCTGGGCTTTCTTCCAGGTTGTATCCTCACATGGCAGGAAGAGGGCTATGGAGCCCTGGGGTCTCTTGTAGTCAGGCAGTAATCCCATTCCCAAGGGCTTCACCCTCATGAACTACTCACCTCTCCAGGCTCACCTCATCAAACCATCACGTGCAGGGTTAGGATTTCGAATGTGAATTCGGGGAGGGACACAACATTCAATTCCTAGTAAGTGTGTGTATTTCACAAGCCTCCCTGCCTCAGGGATACCTCACTGGGGTCCCATGTTTCATGTGCAGAGGGTTCATGGGCCCTGAAATAAGTGATGGAATCAAACTTTAAAAATTGCTTTAAATGTTTTATTTATTTCTGAGAGAGAGAGACAGACAGACAGCATGAGCAGGGGAGGGTCAGAGAGAGAGGGAGACACAGAATCTGAAACAGGCTCCAGGCTCTGAGCTGGCTGTCAGCACAGAGCCTGATGTGGGGCTCGAACCCACGAACCATGAGATCATGACCTGAGCTGAAGTCAGACTCTTAACCAGCTGAGCCACTCAGGCACCCCAGAATCGAACTTTAAACGTATGCTTGTCTGGCTAACTTTTCAAAGCGGTCCATGACCCACTGAACCATCTGGCTGAGCTGAAGGATCTAAAGGATCATTTGCTTGGCAATGATGAATTCAGTGTGTGTGTGTTGGGGGGCAGTTCTGAACAATCAGGGAGACTGTCTTAGGTCCCTGTGGGACAGGAAATGCCCATGGGAAGGAGATGCTCGCATCTGAAGTGAGTGGGTAAGGGGGGCAGATCCTGTCCACAAAAGGGGGTGGAGGCTGGGAGAGCTGCTTCCTGGTCCACAAATGAGGGATTGTTCTAGACTGGGTTTCTCAGAGCCCTGCCGAGTTTCACAGAGATACCCCGAGGCTCTCCTTCTACCACCTAGGGCTTCAAGCCAGCAGCTGCTCCCTGCATTTGTTTGGGGGAGCTACTTAAAATAAGTAGGGGGGGTGGGGTGGGAAGACATCAGGCTAATCCCAAATGAGATGCATTCTACTAAATACCTGACCAGCACTCCTCAAACACTTGAAGGTCATCTAAAGCAAGGGAAGTATAGGGCACCTGGGTGGCCCAGTCGGTTAAGCATCCAACTTCGGTTCAGGTCGTGATCTCACAGCCCACAAGTTCGAGCCCCACACTGGGCTCTGTGCTGACAGCTCGGAGCCTGGAGCCTACTTCAGATTCTGTGTCTCCCTCTCTCAAAAATAAATAAACATTAAAAAAATTTAAAAAAATAAGGAAAGTGTGAGAAACTATCACAGTCAGGAGAACACTAAGGAGACAGGATGACTAAATTTAACGGGATATCCCTGCTAAGATCCTGGAACAGAAAAAGGACAATAGGTAAATACTAAAGAATAAACTGTAGACATTAGTTAATAATCATATACCAATATTGGTTCATCAACTGTGACCAATATACTAACGTAAGATGTGAATAATGGAGAAAGCTGGGTGCGGGGAAAATGGGAACTCTGTACTAATCTATTCTAAAATGTAAACCTTTATTCAAAAGAAGGAGGGTGCTGCTGCTGACCTATCTCTAAGCCCCTTCCCAGGCAATGCTAGCATCCCCTGAGCAGTGCCTGACGTTGGCTGGGGGGGGGGGGGGGGGGGGGGGGGGGGGGGGGGGGGGGGGGGGGGGGGGGGGCTGGGAGGTTGCATGAGAGAGGCAGCTTCCAGAGTTTCTAAACAGGGAATGCAGAGGTGTGAGCAGTGCCAGAGTGCCAAGGAACCCCAGTAGAATATGACTTCAACTTGATCTTGAGTTCCCGCCCTTTGTGTGTAAGCAGAAAAGAGGCCACCCTCAAGAATCAAGTCTGAGCATTCTAGATTCAGAGATGCGATGCACCCTTTCATCTCTTTCCTCTTTTCCTGCCATTGAACACCAACCGGCCCCTCAAAAACAACTTGTCCACCCTGTCCTTAGGGTCTCACCCCCAGCCCCCATACCCACTACTTATCCTGTGTCTTGGCAATGGCACTCCTTTCTCCACTGCACACATCATCCCAGGTGCCTTTCCCTTTCTTACCTCCCACATTCGGTCATCATATCCTGAGGCAGCCATGCCTGGTGTGACTGGGACCCGCACACCCTCTTCACCCTCACTCCACTGTCTCCACTCAGTCTTGCCCGGACCCTCCTGCCACAACCACCATCCAGTATCCAGGTGCTAACCTTTCCAAGACAAACTTCCCAAAAAATGATGATGAAATCTTACAGGCAGACCGAGATGTGCAGTTAATAACGTAATGATCCCACCACCAAGCACAAGAAACAAAACCTTACTGGCAAGGCTAAAGCTCTCTATGTACCATGTCTGACTCCCTCCTCACCCTCCAACCTCTTCCTTTCCTGTTCTCATACATCTTGTCTTTTCCCTTCTCTGTTTCGCCTCCTCTGACCACCCAATTTAACACTCCGGTCCACTCCACACCTCGCCTCCCCACTGCCCTTGATCTCTTTTATTTATGCCTTTTATGTCTTACTTATGTCTTGTCATTTTCTGACATACTATATACTTGTTTATGTAAACTGCTATCTCTGTTGGTCTGAGGGGGCCGCCATAACATGATGCCATGGACTGTCGTTGGCTTGCAAATAGTGCCTCTCTCTGTGTCATCACCTGGTCTGTCCTCTGTGCCCACTCATCATGTGTCTCTTGGGTGTCCAGATTTCCCCCTCTGGTAAGGACAGCAGGCAGAGTGGATGAGGGCCCACCGTACCTCTCATCTTAACATAATCATCTGTCTAAAGACCTTATTGCCAAATATAGCCCCATCCTAAGACACTGGCATTTAGAACTTTCCCATGTGAATTTAGGGAGGAACACAGTTCAGCCCATAATCATATCTATTGGTTGTTTCTGCATTTCTTCACAACAGTGTATGCCCAGTGTTGTTTTTGTCTGTTTTACTCATTGGCAAATCTTTTTCTTTTTCGTATTTATTTATTTTGAAGAGAGAGAGCATGGGCTGGGTAGGGGCGGATAGGGGGAGAGAGATTATTACAAGCAGACTCTGTGCTGTCAGATCAGAGCCCAATGTGGAGCTTGATCTCATGACACAAAATCATGACCTGAGCTGAAATCAAGAGTCAGACGCTTAACCTTGATAAGGTTAATAGGGATAATAGGGAGCCACCTAGGCATCCCTATTCATTGGTGCATCTTAAGAGCCATGAACTGCCCCTAGCACATAGTAGGCTCTTGATAAGCATTTATTGAATTGCATTTTCACTTTGTCTAGGACTTCCAGGACAATGCTTTCCAGAAGCAATGATAAGTGTTACCTTTATTTTCTTTGTGACTCCACTGGAAATAGTTTTAGAGTTGGACCATTAAATATGATTATGTTTGTGTCAACATTTCAACAGAGACACCTTCTATCAGATTAAGGAAGTTCTCTTCCATTTCCAGTTTGCCAAGAGTTTGTGTCATGAAAAAATTGTGTGCTTTATTGAATGCTTTCTTTATGTCAGTAGAGTTGATCATGCAGCTGCCTTCCTTTAGTCTGTTAATATGGTGTTTTATACAATCAGATATCCTTGCATTCCCGGAATCTCACCACAGGGGTTTAACCAGGCAATTAACATGATCTGATTTACGTTTTGCAAAGTTCACTCTGGCTGCTGCGTAGAGAGTGCCGTGTCAGGGAGCAAGAGGGAGAGCAGGAAGATCAGCCAGGAGGCTATTACAGTAATCTGGGTGAGAGATGATGGTAAAAGTGGAAATGAAAATAAGTGGGAGGATTAGGAATGTATTTTGGGGATAAAACCAACAGAACTCGCTGGTGGATTTGATACGGTGGGGGTCGGGGAGAATTGAGAGTGAGTGCTAGGTTTTGGTGGGAGCCACGAGGTGGTCCTATTTTACTTAATGGAGAACATAGTAAGGGCAGGAATCAAGGATTCAGATGCCTATAGGACACCCACATGAAGATACCAAGCAGGCTGTTAGGTTTTGGGGGGTGAGGCCCCAGGGGCAAGTCTGAGCTAAGGATATAGATAACGGTCATGTCAGCAGAGAGGCACTATTTATAGTTTATTTTTATTTTTATTTATTTAGAAATGGAGAGATAGAGAGCAAGTGGGAGAGGGGGAGAGAGAGAAGGAGAGAGAGAGAGAGGGGGGCGGAGAGAGAGAGAGACTCCCAAGCAGGCTCGACAATGTCAGCATCAGAGCCTGACACGGCGCTCGACCTCATGAACCACAAGATCATGACCTGAGCTGAAATCAAGAGCGGGCTGCTTACCCCACTGAGCCACTCAGGCACCCCAGAGAGGCATTGTTTAAAGCCATGGCCATGGATGCAGTCACCAACAGGGAAGGGTGACACAGAGAAGATGAAGACCAGGACCAAGCTCAGGCCTTCCAGCATTAGTCAAGCAGCCAGCCAAGGGGCAGCAAAGGGGACTGGGGCAAAGGCAGGCTGTGAGGTGCCATGAGAAGCCCAGAGAGGAGATGGTTAAGGCAAGACTGGCTGACTACAAACACTTTGAGAGGAAAGGGAACATGAAGACACAAGTATCCAGGGGTTACCGATAGATTTTATTAAATAAATCTTTCCAAATTTTGTGCTTAATTATGTGAGGGGAAAACCAAGGACCATCTGCACACAGTACCAAATAACCCAAAACACGTCCTTGGCCCTCTGTAAGATTTTCTGTGGACAGGAAGAGCAGTTTGTCTAAATGCCTCCTCCTCGAAAGAGCTTCTAGGTCAATGGCTCCCTCTGTTTGTGTAGCCGTGACATGCCACATGTACTCTGATTTTGCTAGACTCCCAGAGCTATAAATGCAACAGTTTCTACACACATGGAACTCGTCCTGTGGGTGAAGCACCCTAAAGGGCTATGGAGTTCACAGGGAGGAGAAACCACTTCACCTTTGCCCTGAAGGTTCATTTTAAAAATTAAACTGCATTTCAATTACCTTCACTGGGACGGTTTCATGCCACACCCTTTGAGATAACATTTTCAAATAACACTGGGGATCCTCGAGGTAAGATGTCAAAACAATGGGTGGCACAGGCTGAAGGTATGCACACAGGTTACCAGAGACCAGAAGACAGCCTTGGGTGGCATTCAACCTTCCAGAGTCTCTGCCTTTGGGATTCGTGTTTAGCTGAGAAAAGAATGAGGGCCTCCTCTCCTCCCAGCCATGCGCACTTAATTGTTCCAATTTCCACCAGCCCTCCTTTTCTTAAACAACCAAGATGATTCCCAACAAAGGTAATTTTCTGCTTCTTTGGTTCAATTCAATTTATCTTTTTAAAAGCAATTAGCATCCGTTTAGAGTTCTTCTATGCCTGACTAATTGTGCCTTAGTTCAAGAGTTAAAGCTTTTCTCTATCCATTTAGGCTACTACAGTAATATCTAATTAAAGTCCATGCCAGATAAAAATTGCATATTTTGGATTAGAGTCTCCTCAGCTTCCTAAAGTGCTTAAATTTCCACCAGTGGGAAGGGGTGGGGGGTGTCCATTTTTATTCTAAGGCATTCTTGAGGAGGGTGTATTTCCAATTAACTGAATATCAGAGGAATTGGGAATTAGCACAGCTACAGGACTTAAATATGCATTAAGAAAAATTCCACTACTCATTTAAAACTAGCTGATAGGCCCATAAGTATCAGAAACACCATGTAGCTTGTGTTTTTCCTTTGTAAACCACACAACTCATTTACTTACATCCGGTAAGGCAATACAGGCTCACCAACACCCTGACCCGATTAGACAGATCTTTTTACGCGGTAGCCGGCTTTAGGGACATTCCAGGTGTTGTGGAAAAACAGCTGGCCCCAGGGGCACCTGGGTGGCTTAGTCGGTTAGGCATCCGACTTTCGCTTAGGTCATGATCTCATGGTTCATGGGTTCGAGCCCCGCGTCGGGCTCTGTGCTGACTGCCAGCTCAGAGCCTGGAGCCTGTTTCAGTCTGTGACTCCCTCTCTCTCTCTGACCCTCCCCTGCTCACGCTCTCTCTCTCTCCTAGAAATAAATAAAAACATTAAAAAAAAAAAAAAAAACAGCTGGCCCTGGTACTCTCGTGATTTCCAGGACAGAGACCAATTGAAAGAGAATCAGAGGATTTTAGAGCTCAAATAATCTTAGAAGGGAGTCACCTATAATTTTATAGGTCGACATGCTCAGTAGCAAAAGGCAGGGTTTGAACAGTGGCTCATTTTATTTCTGCTGGAGCCGGGGTTCTTGACTTTGCAGCACGCTGAATCACCTGGGAGTTAAAGTGAAAACAAAACACAAGCAAAAACAAAACCTTCCCCAGAGATAGCAATTTAATTGGTCTGGGGAGCCGTCTGGGCAAGGGAAGTTTTAAACACTGCTTCTCCCCACTCTGAGTAGTGAAGGGAAGGAAAAGGGTACCTGAATTAGTTGCAAGATCCATACTACATATTTGTAAGATATTTACCCTAATCCATCATATTTGCAAGATATTTACCCTAATCCATTGGACCTCACCTTTCGCAGGGATGAATTCTTGAGTTAAAAAGGCTCTTCTTGAAATTCAACCTCCCTTCCTTTTTGATTTACAACATATAGTGTTCTTTTCTTCTTTAAGTAGAGAGGGCCTGGAACAGATTTCCACTTGGCTCCTGGACTGGTGTATTCATTTGGTAAACAGAGAATGCTTTGCAGAAATCTAGAGACAGTACAAGCCAAAAGACTCATCTCATCTCCTGGGAACCAATTAGGGTTCCCAAAGGGCAAAACTCCTGTTTTTGTGGGGGTTTTTTTTGTTATTTTTTGTTTTGTTTTAATAAAAATCACAAAGCATTCTGAAGAGGCACACTCAGAATTACTCTGGAACTTTCCACTGAAGAGGCAAGGGAGGGAGGCTCTGGGCCAGTTTGGCAGAAGGTCGGGCAGCAGTTAGACTCAAAGCAATGAGGAGATGGGGTGACCACCAAAAATCCAATACCATGATGTAACCTGTGGCGGGCACACACACACAAACATGATGTATTGATTTTGGCAGTGGCTCCCCAGTACTCTTTATATCAGAAGCCAGCCAAGTTTAAAAGCTATTGGCAACCTAGGTCTAGAGCTGGACTGTGAGCCACTGGGTCCCACATCTTGCCTACTTCTGTTGCGTTGCCCCTGTCTGCAGGGGTGTAGCACCTAGCAGAAAGGACAATAGAACCGTGAAACCCAAGCCCCAGCTTGCAAACCTTTCTTGACATTCCAAGTGAACCATTGACTTTAAGCTGAAAGTTCCCTCTGTTCAGTAGAGTGGTGAGAAATTAAAAACAACAACAACAACAAAAAAAAGCCCCAAAACTCCCTCAACCTGCCCAACTGGTTCTGAGACTGGAAACTTGTCCAGCTCCCTTATGTAATATATAACCCGGATGATAGTCCTGGCTCCACTCAGCTCTGTTCACACCAGCACCCCAATCCCACAACATGCACCATCTTCCCAGATAGGTTGCCCCCGACCTTTAACACATCCTAAAGATTTTAGCCTGGCACAGTCCACAGGACTGCAGGGTCCACAGGAAAGCAGATACTTTTAAAAGCAGCTTCTGTAGCAACAAGGCATCAGGAAGAGTGCCAAAGTGAATGACAATCATAGAAACAGTCAATTAACTGGTAACTCCCTGTTGTCTGCAGGCTGAACTAGGAATGAGTGTGCAGAAGGAGGAAAGGCAGCTGCATCCCAATTAAACTCAGTAGCTCAGGTGCCCGAGAGGATTCTCACTTCTGGTTTACCTAAACAGATCTGCTTTCTTGGAGATCTTAGGGGACTGCTGTACAGAAGCATGGGCTCTGCTGATTTTCTTCTTTATTGCTGGAGGTAACTGAGCTGAAATATACATATAAGCAAACTGAGAGGATGCATGGCCACAAGCCTCAGAAAACATGTTTTTCTTGGCTTCTGGGTAGAAGACAAGGGGAGACTGCTGCTCCCTGCACTAAGCCAGCCTGAAGACACTGCATGCATGCACAGCCCAATAGCTGGAGGAAGGACCATTACAGAATCAGCGCCCACTGGAAAGTCTGTGGGAATCCAACTCATCCTTCTTTTAATGAATTTGGAGAATACAGAATACCCTGTCAAGAAATGGGCTCTGAAATAAAGATATTATGTAACCCTAATAGTTGGGCATTCTGGCCAGGCCCATGAAATACTCTGCCCATGCTCTTCACCTGTGATCTTTTCCATATTTTTTTGGCCATATGAAAAGGATTTTCCAAATTTCAATTTCTGATCAAAATCTAGTTTTCATTTATAAAACAAATTTTAATGTTTATTTATTTTTGAGAGAGAGAGAGAGAGAGAGAGAGAGAGCGAGCGAGCATGAGCAGGGGAAGGGCAGAGAGGAAGAGAGACACAGAATCCAAAGTAGGCTCCAGACTCCAGCACAGAGCCTGATGCGGGGATGGAACTCACAAACCACGTGATCAGGACCCAAGCCAAAGTCAGCCACTCAACCAACCGAGCCACCCAGGCTCTGCTGGTCTTCATTTTAAATCAATAAATAATTATTGAGGGTTTGTTCACTACCCAGAGCAGAGCCATACTAGAGTAGATCCTCTCAGTCTGGTCCTGGACATCAGTATCAGAATCACCTGAGCTGCTTATTTAAAAGACCCCCCAATCAAGAATCAATATTTCCTTTGTACCCTCAAACCTGCACCATTTTTAAAAATTAAAAGTTGTTTTCTATTCACCACAAACATGATTAAACATACACATTAGAAAGAATGGTCTGATGGACCCCATGTACCCATCATTCAGGTTCAATAATTTATCAGCATCCTTTTGCTCTTGTTTCAGTTCTGTCCGTCTGTACCAACTTCTGGGGAGGAGGTGCGGCTAAAATATTTTAAAGTGAATCCCAGGCATCTTACCCTTTTGTCCATCAGTTCTTTAGTATGTTTCTGTAACAGATAAGGACTTTTTTTTTTTAAACATAATCAGATGCCATCCTCACGCTCAACAACATTACCTTCTAGGTATCCTATTCCCTAGTCCATGCTCAGTTTTTCATCGTAGCCTCAAACATATCCTTTTGCATTTGATGTGTTGAAATTAGGATCCAAAAAGATACACACACTGTGTCTGGTTGGTATGTCTCTTTCAACTTTTAATAGCCCCTTTCCATTATTATAACACTGTTTATTTGCAGAAGAAACTGTTTCATTTGTTCTGTAGAATTTCCCACATTTTAGATTTGACTCAGTGTATCCTCATGGTACTGCTTTTAACAGGTTCCTCTCTCTTATTTTCTGTAAACTGATGGATAGCAGCTTGATTAGATTCAGTTCTTCAGGAAGAAGAAAATTATATCCAGCTATTCCACTTTTAGTTAAGATTGATCAGCTGGTTCAAGTGCTGTTGTCCTGATCTATCCATTATAAAATTCTCCATCGGCATTTTATTTAAGGGCTTTAGCAGCCCATTTGAGCATTGCCTGGTTCTACTATTTCATTAGGGGTTACAAAATGGCGATTTAGGTTTCAGCTCTATTTTTCTTCCTGCATTTATTAGCTGTGATTCTTCTATATAGAAGAAATTTCCTTCATAAGCTATTTGGTTATCAAGAAATACAGTCTGTAGAGAAAAGGCAAGATAAAACCTTTATTCTTTCCCTTTATCGTATTTATATGTATCAGAATGATTGATATCCTTGTACTCTCAAAAAGTAACCATGAAGTTTTCTTTATGGGCTGGGGAAGAAAGAGATACATATTACAAGCTCATAAATTTTCATGTATTTGATGAGTTTTAATTCATTGTAGTTGTTACTTTTTCTTTTTTTTCTTATTTGTTTCTTGTTGTTACTCTCTTCGTGTTTAAATTGTTCCATCTTTGGCCAATCAGAGCCACTTCGAGTTGGCTCCTGTGTTTTGTTTTGTTTGTTTGTTTTAATGTTTATTTATTTTTGAAAGGGGGAGGAGGGGCAGAGAGAGAGAGATAGAGGATCCAAGGTGGGCTCTGTGCTGACAGCAGAGAGCCAGTTACGGAGCACAAACTCATTACTGTCAATTGCTTAACTGACTGAGCCACCCAGGAGCCTCTCTTGTGTTTTTTTGTTTGCTTATTTGTTCTCATATGACCCTATAGTCTCTGTAATTTCCTTACTTTCCGACGTAACAAGATGCTACAGGCTCATCTACCTCAGATCTATAATTAGCCATTTCTCCAAGGACTCCTGATTCCTTTTAGTGGGGAAGGGTATTTAGAGATTATAGTCTGGGCTTTCAGGGTGCTCATTGCTCATCAACCCTGGCATTTTTAGTGGACAGAGCTAGGAATTATGCATTCTTTAAAAAAAGTCAATTATGAGTTAATATTTACATTTATAATTGAAATGAAGAAAAGTTTTTACATACTTCCTTTGGTTTTATATTGTCTTTTATCTCTTTTATGCTAAAAAATTTGGCTTCTAATGATACTAAAATAATCAAGTATTTGCTCTTTCTCTTTATATATATATATCTAATATATATTATTAAAGTATATTATATATCATATATTGGTATTTTATTGTGATCTATTAATATATATTTCAACATATCTCAAATACAGCATAGTAACCAATGCTAGTAATACTGAAGGCAATCTAAGATATCTTTGTGTGTAAGTTTGTCCTCAGGAGACTGTGTTTTAAAGTTACTTAAAATAATTCTTCTCTTTATGTTTATAGAATCAACTTGATCTATAGCTAAGTTTATTTGCTTTATATTTTTAAAATAAACTTTGAATTTTAAAACAGTCAGAGAAGGTGGTACAGCATTCCCATATATCTCATACCCAGCTCCTCTATTATTAACATCCTATATTAATGTGATGCATTTGTCACAATAAATGAGCCCATACTGATACATTTCTAAAGTCCACAGTTTATTCAAACTTGTCTAGTATTTCCCTAATGTCCTTTTTCTTTCACAAGATTCCATCCAGGATACTATATTATTTTTGGACATCATGTCTCCTTAGGTTTCTCTTGACTGTGACAGTTTCTCAGACTTTCCTTTTTTTTTTCTTTCCCTTTTATAATACTTTCCTTTTTTTCCTTTCTTTTTATAAATACATTATAATTGTCTTTTCTCATGGTGTGGGACTTTAAATTTTTTTAAAAAAATTTAAGTACAATGCAGTTAACCTACAGTGTTCTTTTCAGGTGTACAATATAGTGATTTAACATTTCCATATATTACTCAGTGCTCATCAAGATAAGAACTCTTAATCCCCATTACCTGTTTCACCCATTCTCTCCACCCACCTCCCTTCTGGTAACCATCTGTTTGTTCTTTATAGTTAAGAGTCTGGTTTTTTTTTTTGGTTTGTCTCCTTTTCCCCCGCTTTGTTCATTTGTTTTATTTCTTAAATTCCACATATGGGCGAAATAATATGGTATTTGTCTGTCTCTGACTGGCTTATTTGTTAGCATTATACTCTAGTTCCATCCATGTTGTTGCAAATGGAAAGTTTTCATTCTTTTTTAGGGTTGAATAGTATTTCCTTGTCTATATATGCCACATATTTTTTTTTATCTGTTCATCTATTGATGGACACTTAGGTCACTTCCATAATTTGGCTATTGTAAATAATGCTGCTATAAACATAGGGGTGCATGTATCCCTTTGAATTAGTGTTTTGGTATACTTTGGGTAAATACTTAGTAGTGCCATTGCTGGATCATAGGTAGTTCTGGGTTTTTTTTGTTTGTTTGTTTGTTTTTTGTTTTTAATGTTTATTTTTTTTGAGAGAGAGAAAAAGTATGAGTAGAAGAGGAGCAGAAAGAGGGAAAGAGAGAATCCCAAGCAGGCTCTGCCTCTGTCAGCATGAAGCCCGAAGCAAGGCTCAATCACACTAACCGAACCATGAGATCATGACCTGAGCCGAAATCAAGAGTCAGGTGCTTAACTGACTGAGCCACCCAGGCATCCCAGGGTAGTTCTATTTTTAATTTTTTGAAGAACTTTCATACTGTCTTCCATAGTGGCTGCACCAGTTTGCATTCCCACCAACAGTGCACAAGGGTTCCATTTCTCCACATCCTCACCAACACTTGTTTCTTATCTTTTTGACTATAGCCATTCTGACAGGTCTGAGATGGTATCCCATTGTGGCTTTGGTTTGCATTTCCCTGATGATGAATGCTGTTGAGCAACTTTTCATGTGTCTGTTGGCCATCTGTCTCCTTTGGAGAAATGTCTATTCATGTCTTCTGCCCATTTTTCAATGGAATTATCATCATCATCATCATCATTATTGGTGTTGACTTGTATAAGTCATTATATATTTTTGGATACTGACCCTTTATCAGATACATCATTTGCAAATATCTTCTCCCACCTAGTAGATTATCTTTTTGTTTTGTTTTGTTGATGTTTTCCTTTGCTATGCAGAAGCTGTTTGTTTTGATATAGTCCCAATAGTTTATTTTTTATTTTGTTTCGCTTACCTCAGAAGACATATGTAGATAAATGTTATGGCCAGTGTCAGAGAAATTACTGCCTATGCTCTCTTCTAGAGTTTTTGTGGTTTTGGGTCTCACATTTAGATCCTTAACCCATTTTGAGTTTATTTTTGTGTATGGTGTAAGAAAGTAGTTCAGTTTCTTTCTTTTGCATGTACTGTTCAGTTTTCCCCATTCCATTTGTTGAAGAGATTTTTCCCCATTGTATATTCTTGCCTCCTTTGTTGAAGATTAATTGACCATATAATTATGGGTTTATTTCTGGGCTCTCTATTCTGTCTAGGTGTCTAGGTGATTGATCTAGGTGTCTGTTTTTGTGCTGTACCATACTGTTTTGATTACTACAGCTTTGGAATGTAACTTGGAATCTGCGATTGTGATACCTCCAGTTTTGTTTTTCTTTTTTGAGATTGCTTTGGCTATTTGGGGTTTTGTGGTTCTATACAAATTTTAGGATTATTTGTTCTAGCTCTGTGAAAAATGCTATTGGAATTTTGATAGGGATTAAATTAAATGTGTTGATTAGGTAATATAGACATTTTAACAATATTTGTTCTTTCAATCCATGAACATAGAATGTCTTTGCATCATCTTCAGTATTTTTTTAAAATTATTTATAGCGTTCATTTATTTGAGAGAGAGAGAGAGAGAGAACAGGGGGGGCAGAGAGAGAGGGAGACACAGAATCCGAAGCAGGGTCCAGGCTCTGAGCTGTCAGCACATGGCTCTATGTGGGGCTTGACCTCATGAACTGTGAGATCATGACCTGAGCTGAAGTCGGACACTTAACTCACTGAGCCACTCAGGTGCCTGTCATCTTCAGTTTCTTTTATCAGTATTTGGCCAAGTTTATTCCCAGCTATTTTGTTATTTTGGTGTAATTGTAAATTGAATTGTTTTCTTGATTTCTCTTTCTGCTGCTTAGTTATTAGTGTATAGAAATTCAATGGGTTTCTATATATTGATTTTGTATCCTGCAACTTTACTGAATTCATTTATCATTTCCAGTAGTTTTTTGGTGGAGTCTTTAGGATTTTCTATATATAGTATCATGTTATCTGCAAATAGTGAAAGTTTTACGTCTTCCTTAACCAATTTGGATGCCTTTTATTCCTTTCTCTTGTCTGATTGCTGTGGCTTGGGTTTCCAGTACTATGTTGAATAAAAGTGGTAAGAGTGGGACATCCTTGGCTTCTTCCTGATCTTAGAGGAAAAACTCACAATTTTTCACCATTGAATGTGATGTTAGCTGTGGATTTTTCATAGATGGCCTTTATTATTGAGGTATGTTTCCTCTAAACCTAATTTGTTGAGGGTTTTTATCATGAATAGATGTTGTACTTTGTTAAATGCCTTTTCTGCATCTATTGAAATGATAATATCTTTTTCATTCCTTTCTCTTATTGATGTGAGGTATCATGTTGATTAACTTGTAAATGTTGAACCATTCTTCTATACTGGGAATAAATTCCACCATATCATGGTGAATGATTTTTCTCAATGTATTGTTGAATTTGGTTTGCTAATATTTTGTTGAGAATTTTTGCATCTATGTTCATCAGAAATATTGGCCTATAGTTCTCTTTTTGGTTTTGTCTCTGTCTGGTTTTGGTACCAGTGTAATGCTGGCCTCATAGAATGAATTTGGAAGTTTTCCTTCCTCTTCTATTTTCTGGAAAACTTTGAGAAGAATAGGTATAAATCTTCTTTAAATGTTTGCTAGAATTGACCTGTAAAGCATCTGGCTTTAGGCTTTTGTTTGCCGGGTTTTTTTTTTTAATGTTTATTATTTATTTTTGAGAGAGAGTAAGAGAGTGAGAGAGAATGCAGGCAGGGGAGGGGAAGAGAGAGAGGGAAACACAGAATCTGAAGCAGCTCTAGGCTCTAAGCTGTCAGCACGGAGCCTGACACAGGGCTCGAACTCATGAACTATGAGATCATGACCTGAACGAAGTTGGACACTTAACCAACTGAATTACCCAGGCACTCCTGCTGGGAGTTTTTTGATTACTGACTTAATTTCGATGCTGGTAATTGGCCTGTTCAAATTTTCTTCCTGATTCAATTTTGGTAGATTATATATCTCTAGGAATGTATCCATTTCTTCTAGGTTGTCCAATTTGTTGACATGTAATTTTTCATAATATTCTCTTTTAGTCCTTTATAATTCTGTTTTGGCAGTTATTTCTTCTTTCTCCTTTCTGATTTTGTTTGAGTTTTCTCTCTCTGTCTCTGTCTCTCTCTCTCTCTCAATGAATCTGACTAGAAGTTTATCATTTTGTTGATCTTTTCGAAGAACAAGTTCCTGATTTCATTGATCTGTTCGTTTGTTTGCTTTTTTGTTTCTATATCATTTATTCCTACGCTAATCTTTATTATTTTCTTCCTTCCAATGAATCAGGGTTTTGTTTGTTCTTCGTTTTCTACCTCCTTCAAGTGTAAGGTTAGGTTATTTATCTGAGATAATTCTTGTTTCTTGAGGTAGGCCTGTATTGTGATAAGCTTCCCTCTTAAAACAGCTTTTGCTGCATTCCAAAGATTTTGGATCATTGTGTTTTCATTTTCATCTGTCTCCATGTATTTTTTTTATTTCCTCTTTGATTTCTTGGTTGACCCAATTATTGTTTAGTAGCATGTTATTTAACATCCATGTATTTGTGCTCTTTCTAGATTTTTCTTGTGATTGATTTCTAGTCTCACTGCATTGTGGTCAGAAAAAATGCATAACTTTGATCTTTTCGAAATTGTTCAGACTTGTTTTGTGACCTAATATGTAATCTGTTTGGGGGAATGGTCTGTGTGCACTTGAAAAGAATGTGTTTTCTACTGTTGTAGGATGAAATGTTTTGAATATAGCTATTAAATCCATCTGGTCCAGTGTGTCATTCAAAGGCATTGTTTCCTTGTTGACTTTGTGTTTAGATGATCTGTCCATTGATGTAAGTGGAGCATTAAAGTCCCCTCCTACTATGTATTACTATCAATTAGTTCCTTTATATTTGTTATGAACTGTTTTATGTATTTGGGTGCTTTCATGTTGGATACATAAATATTAAAATTTTTAGTCTTCTCATTAGATCGTCTCCTTAATGATTATATAGTGTCCTTCTTTGTCCTTGTTGAAGTCTTTGTTTTAAAGTCAATTTTGTCTGATGTAAGTACTGCTACCCTGTCTTTCTTTTGATATCCATTTGCATGTTAATATTTCTCCATCCCCTTACTCTCAATCTGCATGCATGTATCTTTAGGTCTGAAGTGAGTCTTTTGTAGACAGCATATGGGTCTTATTTTTTATTCACTCCATTACTCTGTGTCTTTTGATTGGAGCATTTATTCAATTACATTCAAAGTAGTTATTGATAGGTATGTATTTATCGTCATTTTGTTATTTGTTTGTTTGCTTTTGTGGATTTTCTCTGTTCCTTTCTTCCCTTGCTCTCTACTCTCACCATAAGTTAGCTTTCTTTAGTGATATATTTGGAGTCTTTTTTATTTATTTATTTATTTGTTTGTTTGTTTGTTTATTTATTTAGGCATATCTGTTACTGGTTTTTGATTTGTGGTTACCATCAGATTTGTATATAACATCTTTTGCATATAGCAGTTTATCTTTAGTTGATGGTTGCTTGAGTTTGAACCCAATCTTTACTCCTCACCCCACATTTTAGTATTTGGTATCATACTTTACTTTCTTCTATTTTGTGAATCCCTCGAATGACTTTTAGTGCTTTTGTGCTTCCTACTCTTCTGACTCTTACTTACAGCTTTTCCTTCCCATTCACAGAGTCCCCCTTAACATTTCTTGTAGGGCTGGTTTAGTGGTCATGAACTTTTAACTTTTTGTTTTTTTCTGAAAAACCCTATCTCTCTTTTTCTGAATGATAGTCTTGTTGCATAGAGATCCTTGGCTGCAGACTTTTTCCTTTTAGCACTGAATATATCCTGTCACTCCCTTCTGGCCTACAAAGTTTCTGTTGAAAAGTTCACTGATAGCTTTATTGGGTTTCCTTTGTATGTAACTGTTTTTGCTGCGTTTTAAATTCTTTCATTATCACCACTTTTTTGCCATTTTAATTACTACGTGTCTTGGTGTGCACTTCCTTGGTTTGATTTTTTGGGGGGTCTCTACCCCTCTTGGATCTGAATTTGTTTCCTTACCCAAATTTGGGAAATTTTCAGCTATGATTTCTTCAAATAAAACTTCTGCCCCCTTTTTTCTCTCATCTTCTAGAGTCCCTATAATATGAGTGTTACTACGTTTGATAGAGTCACTGAGTTCTCTGAGTCTGTTCCCATTTTGCTTAATTTTTCGTTCTCTCAACTGCTCAGCTTGATTACTTTCCATTACTCTGTCCTCCAGGTTGCTGATTCATTCTTCTGCTTCTTTTAGTCTGCTATTTATTCTAATGTATTTTTTATTTTTAATGATTGTGTTCTTCATCTCTGATTGGTTCTGTTGCATATTACTTATCTCCATTTTGCTCAGGTCTCTTGCTGTGTTTTTGTCCTGTTCTTTCATTGGGGACATATTCCTCTATCTTTTCATTTTGCCTAACTCTCTGTGTCTGTTCCTGTGTGTTAGGAACATCAGTTGCCTCTCTTGTTCTTGAAAGTAGTGTGGGGGGGGGGGTGGTGCACTTTTAACAAGGTGGTGCTGGTCCTCTTCCACAGGGGACATGCAGCCACTGCTAAAACTATGGCTGGCCTGGCTACTCTGCACACTGTCTGTGTGTGTGAGGGGTGCAGTTTTAACATGGTGTATGTATCCTCCCCAGGAGGTGAACAGTCACTGCAACTCAGACCAAAGCCCTGCAAAATGTAGGGGTTGAGAATTGTGTTGTTCATGAAGTTTATGCCAGTCTTCTGGGGGAGGAGACCTGCAGCACCAGAACTGAGGCAAGCATGACTGGAAAGGGCAGATCCACTAAAGCACAGGGGATGGAGGTGGGGAGGTTGGTGTAAGCAATTTAAGTAGCAAGTGTGAGCTGTGTTAGCTCTCGCAGGTGGTTGTGTGTTTATGCTGGGGGGCAAGGAAGGGAAATGGTGCCTGCCAGCTCTTTTGTTCCTCAAGAAGTCCTTCGGTGAACTCAGATTAGTAAACAAATCTTTTGTATGCCTCAGGCATTTTTTTCAAACTGCTGCTTCTAGACTGTGGACGGTCTCTTGTCTCTTTAAGGGTGGGGACTCAACTTCCTATCACCCTCTAGGCTCTCCTGGAGCCAAACCCACTGATTTTATTCAGGTTTCAGGCTTTATGTCCTGATGATTGTGAGAACTCATGAAATTTAGCTCCTCTGATTTTCAAAGCCTAATTCTCTGGGGATTCATCTTCTCTGTACAGTGTCCCTGGTGTGGTTGTCTGTTTCTTGTTCTCTGCACCTGCAACTTCCTTCCTCCCACAAACAGACCCACAGGATTTAGCTCTCTACCGCGTCTTTGCCCTTTCTACCCCTTTCAATATGGCCTCTTCTCTACACTTAGTTGTGGAGTTTGTTCTTCCAGTCTTTGGGTCATTTTTCTGGGTTATTTACACTGATGTGAGTGTTATATAATTGTATTCTTAGGATGAGATGAGTTTAGGGTCCTACTCTGCCATCTTCCCAGACCTTACTTGTTTTTGATAACCTTTGATAATTTTAAGGAGTATTGGCCAGATATTTTATAGAATATCCCTCAACTGGGATTTGTCTGATATTTTTCTCATGATGGGACTGGTATTACATGTTTTGGGAAAGACGACAGCAGAGGTGAAGTGCTCTTCTCATCACATCATATCATGGGCATTGGCTATCAATATGACTTAATTACTATTGGTGTTAACCTTGATCATCTGGCTGAGGTACTGTGTGTCAGGTTTCTCCACTGTAAAATGATTTTTCCCCCCTTTTAATACTTCCCAGAAGGAAATCAGTGTCAATAAGTGAAGTCTACATGTAAGGAGTGAGGAGTTATTCTTCATAAACTTGAGGGTGGATATTTACATAAATTACTTGGAATTTTTTTGCATGGGCGATTTGTCTCTTCTTTTCTGATTGATTGATTCAGTCATCTATTTATATCAATATGAATGCACAGATATTTATTTTATACTTTGAGTTATAATCCAGTTCTACTTTATTATTTTCTTTTCCTGAAATTGGTTCAGTGTTTATCATTGGGAGCTCTTCAGTTGGCTTTTGCATCCTTTTTACATGACCCCACAATTTTTTAAAGCACTTCCTTACTTTCTGGCATAAGATGCTCCAGGCTCATCTTGTATATTTCTTGCCCTAATTCTATTGGACATTTCTCCCAGGAGCCCTGGTTCCTTCTCTTAAAGAATGGCATTAGAAACCAATATCTTGGTGTTCAGTGTGCTTGTTGCTATTTGGGTGTCATTGCTTCCAGGCCCTCTTGACTGACAGACCAGGAAATTATGCATGTATACTATCCTCCGTATCTACACATATCTATAAATATTTCTATGTGTAATCATTTATATCTATATTGTTCAAAATGTAGCTAATAATAAGTTAAACATGAGTTCATGTTAATGTCTCTAACTCTGATTCATTGCCACATGGATCATTCTGGCTTCCTCCTCTTACTTGTCTGTAATATCCCACTCCAACAGAGAGAAATCTGGCTCCCATTCATTTACTTAATTGTCTAATTCTAGCATATATGTATAATTATTTCAGTTTGTTTCTAATATTTTCTTTTGGTTTAACTTTGTTTTTGAATTATATGGAAAAATACTTGGTTCCAAATTCAAAACTGTAAAGCAAAGTACATTCAGGGATATCTGTCTTCATCCCAGTTTCTTCCCCACTGCCTTCTCCCTTCACAGATAATTTTAATTAATTTTCAGTTTATTCTTCCATTGTTTGCTTTTGAAAAACTAAGCACATATAGAAATAGTCATATTCCTATCTTTCTGACACAAACCATAGTATACTATACACATTTTTCTTCTCTCTGCTTTGTTCACTTAACAATAGATCCTGGAGATCATCCAAAGCAGTCTATAACAATCTTCCTTCTTCCGGCTCAGTACTCTTTTATATGAAGGTACCATAATTATTCAACTAGGCCTCTATTGATTGGCACTATTTTCCCTCTGTCTTTTGTTTTTACAAAGACTACTACAAAGAATATCTTTGAACATACAGCATTTCAGTGTATCTTTAGAATATATTCCCAAAAGTAGGATTATAGGGTCAAAAGGAATGCATGTGTAGTCTTACTAGACCTGCCAAATTCCTGTCTGTGAGAATTCTATCATTTCACATTTGCACTAGCAATGTATGAGAGATCTTATTTCCCTACAGCCTTGTCATCAGAATATGTGGTTCTCCTTTTGGATTTTTGTCTGTCTGAGAGGTGATAAATAGTAACTCAGTGAGACTTTGCATGTCTCTTATTATAATGAGGTCCAGCATCTTTGCAGACATTTAATTGCCATTTACATTTCTTATTCTGTGAAGTGTCTGTTAATAGCTTTCTGTACTAAAGTTGGAGAAACACTGCTCTGGTAAATGTACATACAGCATGGAACACAGACAGACCTTATCTTTGAAGGAACTTCTGGGGGCTTACCCAGATGGCATGCCCAAAATGACAATAGGGAAACAAACAGCACAGTTCAAATTTTAAAGTCCTTGACATGAAATAAACGCTTGGGGCATTCAGAGAATAGAGATAACTGTGAGGTAATTAGGGAAGGCTTCACAAAGGAAGGGGAGTTTGAGCTGGTATTTGAAAGATATCTGGGATGGCGTAAGCAGAGGAGAGGAGGGTAGGGGGACATTCCAAAAGTCGCTTGAGAACAAAGACCATATGTATATAGAGAGAGGATACAGTATGCTTAGCTGTTTGGATTGTGGGCTCCAGAGTCAGACTGCTTGGGTTCTAATCACAGCCTCACCATTTATTAGTGTTTCAGATTCTTCATCTGTAAAATACATTAATAATAATAATGATAATAATAATACTTCAAGAGGTTATTATGAAACTTAAATGATATAATGTTTAGCACAATAAATGTGCAATAAATATTAGTTGTTATTACAAAGCACAAGGATCACCTGACTGAAGTCAAGTGTTCCATTTGGAATTGTGAGACGTTTAGTTGAAAAATATACATGAGATAGGTAATAGAGGATATCAAACTCTGTGCTTAGGAGTTTGGATTTAATCTAAAAGGCAAGAAAGAGGTGTCGAAGGACCTCTTAAAGCAAGAGAAAGACAAGGCAAAAGTTTCTTTCGTCTTCATATAACCATGGTGTTGAACAGGGAGAGCTCTTGAAGTGTTATCAGAAAGAGACTATTTTGAACTTTTGCTGTGTCTTAAAAATGGGGCAAGTTCTTCCCTTGCTCACCCTTAGAATCTCTTTAAATAATAATCATAGTTTTATTTTAATAATTAATAGTGTGGAAGATGATGTAGTAATCAAAATTTCGTAATTGATCCTCCTCCTATTTCCCAGCTAGGTCTTTCTGTGGGAAGGAGAAGGAGGAGTTTGCGCTCTCTCTCTCTCTCTCTCTCACTCACCTACTACTTTCACCTCTCTTCACCCTTTTCGCTAAGTGTGATTTCTGGCCTCTCTATAGTTAAAGGGGAATAGGACATGACAGCTAGAGAAAGCAGGAAAGTTCTTACTCAATTAGGACTATCCTAACAGAGCTTCAGTATTGGAGGAACCATTTTAAAGCACTTTACTGGGCCTTTTTGTGGATTCTTGAAAGGCTTCATTGGGAAGATTCAACAGCATTTCCTGTGACACAGGTGGTGCATTTTCCTCTGAATGATACCTTCCTTCAGCCCCAGTTTCCTGGCAGCCCTCTCTCCACAGACCTCCAGGTGGTCCTCTTGGGCAGAATTCAAAATGGCTCTAAGCCAGCCCTTATCCCTACATGAGCCACGTGAGTTCCATGAGAAATATCCCCATGTTCATTACACCTGCACACTCTGTGTGAGCAGGCTTCCAGTGCAGAACAGCAAGCCAACTCACCTTTGCCTTTTAGATTTTCCAGGCAGGGACCAGACGCTGGGCTACAATGCCCCCCTAACTCTGGTGGCACCTGTCAAGCTCACCAAATGACCCCCTGAAGCCCTTTTCCCTTGATCTGTGGAGAAAGGGGAGCAGCCCTCCCCCAACCTTTGGGAGGAGTGAGATTCACAGCCTGGTCACACATTGTCCTTTGCACAAATCTCCTGATCTCCATTCTCAACTCTTATATTACAGATGCAGACAAAAGGGCTTAAGGATCGTCTTGGCTGCTAACTTTAAAATTTTTGCGTGTTAGTGTTTTTAAGAGATAGCACTTATTATCTTTTTGCCCTAGCAAAACTGAGATAGAAGAATCTAATTTTAGCACCTATTATGTATATTTTCCCAGGACAGTGACTACACCTTGGTGATTGACAATGGTTGCATTAGGAAGACGGCTCTAGCTGAAGTTTGCATGATAGGCTGGCATGAGGTAGAAGGAAGACTAGTTTGTATCTGTGGTGATCCAGTGATAAGGAAACAAATAATTAGAGACATTTAGCTCAGAGAAGAGAAAACTTAGAAGGGCATGGTAATTCTTCTCAATGTAATGTAAATAAAAGGGCTGTCATATAGGAAAGAGGAAAGACTCAATTTGTTTTGTTGAAGGAGAAGAATTAGGATAAAAATGTGAATTTATAGGGAAACAGATTTGGACTCTATACAAGATTTTTCAAATATTAGTGGCCCTGCAGTGTGTGTCTGGTGTTAGGAGTATGCAAGCGGATATGTGATTCTGTCCACCCACCAATTTACCCCACCCTACAGTTCCCCACCTCATGAGACGACACCACTCTCTACTCACGGCTTGAGCCAAAACCTAGGATTCATCCTTGATTCTTTGCTTCCCTTTATCCCCACACCTAATTCATCACAAATCCTACCATTTCTGTCTCCAAAGTATTTTTAACATATCTCTTGTCCATGTGTCTCTACCTGTACCACTCTCACCCAGCCCAGGCCACCATCATCTGTCAGCAGGATTCCTGTGACTGCCTCCTAATTGCCCTTTTCCTCAGGAGCCTCACAACCCATTCTCCATACATTATGTAAAGTAGCTAGAGTGATCCTCTAGAGAAGCAAAACAGGTCATATCACTGCCTTGCTTAAAACCCTACTGTGGTTTCACCTTGAACTTAGGATGAAACTCTAACTCCTCAGCCTAGCCTAAAAAGCCCAAAATGGGCTTAACCATGGCCACCTCTCCAGATGCGTATGGTTCTCCTCTTAGGTCACTGCCCCAAGCCACACCAGCCTTTTCATGGTTTCCTAAACAAGCCAGATTTATTCCCAAGGGCCTTCATACTGGATATGCCCTGTCTGGTTCTCTGGAATTCAACATGATTGTCTCCTTCTGTTCATCTGGTTCTGAAATGAAATGTCACTATTTTAGAAAAGATTTCCTAACCTTTTCCGAAGGTTCTTCTTTAAATCACTCAATTTAAAGAAGAATTCTGTCCTACCTCCTCTACTACATTATAGGGAGTTTTTTTTTTTCTCTTTACCAGTTATCACTGTCTGAAATCATTACTTGTTTATAGTTTATCTGCTAGACTACCATATGAACTTTATGAGAGCAGGGACTTTGCCTTCTTTGTCCAGTGCTATATTCCCAAAATATGTAATAGGTTCTCAATAAGTCCTTGTTGCATGAATGAATTGTCTTGGCCAGGGATATTGGGGGGTGGGGAGTTAGACCTCTGGGGTCACTTCAGTCTGTGTCTTAGATGGTGAGTTGGATGGGAATGGAGAAGAAGGAATACATCTAAAACATCTTTGAAAAACAAAACTGATGAGACACATTGTGTGTAGAGGATAAAGGTAGGAAACAGTGAACATTAGCTCCACAGTCGGGGGCATGGCGGACTCCAGAAAAATCTGATAAAGCTTGGAAAAGTGATTTAAAAAATTATGATGGGGCACCTGGGTGGCTCAGTGTGTTGAGTGTCCAACTTTGGCTCAGGTCATGATCTCGCAGTTCGTGAGTTCGAGCCCCACACTGGGCTCTCTGCTGTCAGCACAGAGCCCACTTTGGATCCTCTATCCCCTCTCTCTCTGCCCTTCCCCCTCCCGCTCACACGCATGTGCTCTCCTTCTCTCTTTCTCTCAAAAATAAATAAAAATTGGTTTCTTTTTTAAAAATCATCATAAAATACACATACCATTTCATTTTTACATTTGAACTCTTGTAAGGTGTATAATTCGGGGAATTAAATGTCTTCACATTGTTGTGTGACATCACCACTGTCCTTCCACAGAGCTGCTTTCACCTTGCAGCACTGCAAGTCTGTACCTATTAAACACTGACTCTCAGTTCCCTCCTTCCTCCCCCTAGGAACCTGCATTCTACTTTCTGTCTCTGTGATTTTGATCACTAAGTACTTCCTATCAGTGGAATCACACGGTATTTGTCCTTTTATGGACAGGTTTATTTCATTTAGGTTAATGTCCTCAAGGTTCATCCATGTTGTAGCAAGTATCAAAGTTTCCTTCCATTTTAAGGCCAAATGATATTCCCTTGTATGCATACACTGTGTTTTATTTGGTTATTCATCCATCAAGTTGTTTCCATCTTTTGGTTATTGTGAACAATGTTGCTATGAACATGGGTATACAAATATTTTTTTGAGTCCCTGGTCTTAATTCTTTGGGGTATGTACCCAGAAGAGGGATTACTGGGTCACATGGTAATTCTATTTTTAATTTTTTGAGGAAGCTAAAAAAGAGGTTTTGCAGGAACTTTTAAGCTTGTTTTGGACATGTTGATTTTATGTTGGAATAAGATTTGGGAGTAAGAGATTTGGGCTAAAGGTGTGTTTGAGAATCGTATACCAGGAGCAGATCATTAAGCTGGCTTGCCAGGTTATTTGGGATAGCTGATGTCGGGAAAGCAGATGAGCTTCCTGAGGAGGTGAGTAGGTCAAGCAGTGAGCCAGAACTGAGTGTCAGGCAGTGCCCATGATGAGGGACTGAGTGGTGGAAAAAGAGCCACAGAGAAGGTAAAGATTACGGTTATTAGAGAGATAGGAAGAGAGTCATGGGAGATCAGTGTCCAGCAAATTAAGAACAAGAGTTTTAAATGAGAGGTGGAGGCACAAGACAGAGGCATTGTTTATATGTTAAGCATGCATGCATGTGTGCACACACACTCACACACACACACACAGTCACAACAAGAATGGGATGAGAATCATAGCCGATGTTTAAGGGGAGTTGCAATAACCTGATGGCATAAATTCCTACAGTGAGAGATTAAGGATTGGATGGTGGTGACAGTGTGGGTGGGCAGATGAAGAAAGTGCTGTACATTTAAGGATGTGGATAGAAGAGACAGTACAATGGCCAGAACAGCTGTGGCACGAGGCGTCTTGTAGTTCAAAAATTGGAAATCTGTGCATTTTCAGGAGAGCAAGGAAGGAGAGCAGGGTTCAGTGGGAGATCCTCTAGGAATGGTAAGGAATGGGGTCCAGAACTTAGGTACGGAGGCTGCTTGCAAAGAGGAGAAGGCTTTCCTGACAGAGCTGGGTCATCTGTGCCATCAAAGTTCCTGTTCTTGTCCCAAGACGGGGTTGTCCTGTCCTTCTCTGATGTTCCAAACCTTCTTTTCTCTCTTCAGATCCCCTTCCCCAGCCACACCTCAGCCTTGGCACATGGCTGTACTTCTCGCTTAGCCGAGGAGAATGAAAGCCCCAGACCCTTCGCCTCAACTCATTCTCTCTGCTTCCACACGGCCAGCTTCACCCATGGCCTCAGTGGATGGAGACCCTCTCACCCATCCCTTCCCTTCTCACAGCACTGCTAATCACACCTCTGTCATTGTTTTCTTCATTCAGGGCCACCAACTTCTTCAATGACAAGATGGGATAGGAATCAGTTAATGCATTAACTAAAGATAAATCTCACCATCTCCCCAAAAATCCAGCCTTTAACAACTTAAATTAGACCATATAATTTTCCTGCCTAACACACCCCATAACTTCCATCTAGACTGGGGGTTAGCCTCCTTGTCATACCCATAAGGCCCCACATGCACGGGCCCCTGGCTGCATCTCCGGCCTCACCGCCCACCCCCACTTACTGGGAGCACTCCTGCCACACCAGCCTTGCTGACGCTCCTCCAGTTCCTCAGGCATTTTTCAGGCAAGGCCTCAGCACTTACAAGTTTCCTCTGCTTGGGGTACTGACACTCACATCTCCCCTCCTTTCATATCTCTGTTCAAATGTCCCCTCTGAGGAGGGGCCATTATGTAATGGGCCAGGTACATCATTTACAGGGCCCAGTGCACCATGAAAATGCAGGGCAAGGTCCCTTATTCAAAAAGCAGGAAAAAAATGTTTCCTTTGTTTTCTGGTCTTTCTCAATCTGTCAAAGTGTGTTTTTATTTGCCGTATATCCTCTGGGTTCGAGGATATTCATGGGCTAAGTGCAGATCTTCATAGATGCCCCCCCGTCCCACCCCCATGTGCTCACCCTGATCCTCCCTGAGCCTAGGCTCCCACTAGGGTAGATGGTGGCTGTAATTGCTCAGAGTTGTGGGGACAGGCAGTTGAGAACCCAGTGGAGGTGGGAGTTAACGCTTCAAGCTTGAGACACATGTTCCCTTGTCCCATCAGATTTCATTTACAAATCAGAACCATAAAACTAACAATATTGAACAACTCAGGATGGCACCTGTGGAGGATTAGACCCCAAGCACAGCGTCCCCTCTGCATGTGTGCAACTGCACCAGGTACACACTCATGCATCCAGCCACACCGAGGGGACTTTCTTGACCACCATGACCTGGTAGGCTCTCTTTGTTCTCCTTCCTGTCTTTCTTCAGCCCCTGAACGCACTCCAGTTTCTTCCAGCACTTAACATCTACCAACAGTTCTATTTCTTTACCATCTCTCTCTCCTACTAGATGCAAAGTTCCAGGAGGTCAATGACCTTGTCTGCTAGGCTGGAATAGATGCTCATTAAATAGCTATTGCATGAATGAACGACAGGTTCACAGAACCGACGCGAGCACCTGTGTGGTTTACTTTCAGTCGCAGGCGGCGTCACCTCATAAAACCGTAATGCCTTTTTCATAACATTCTGCATGGCACCTTCTGCTGTGCTTGAGCTACGGAAAGACGATTCTTAATTTTTCAGATCTCATACGTGCCGTGTCTTTGCCACATCCTCGTTTTCATCCTCCAAAAGAAAGATTAAAAACTGAAGTGCTTCTCTGGGTGAGGAAATAATAACAAGGCCGACCATCTGATATTCTGTTTATCGAAGCATCAACAGTGCTTCCCTCTCTTGCTCTTGTTCATGGCACCCGCTGTTCATTTTGCTCTCTCTCGCAGAGCTAAGGGCTGGGGGGCAAGTTCAGGGAGCCTCACCCCGCAGGAATCCATCCACGGTCTCACAGCATCGTACCTCCATACAGTCCTGTACAGGATCAGAACTACTCATTCGTGTTTCTGGCTCTCTGCTCTATTGGGAGCTTTTGGTGAAGAAGACCATTCTCCCTCCCCCTTCCCAACATGCCTCCTTCCTCCCTTAGCTAACTCCTTTGGTTCCTTTTATATTTTTATTTTTAACGTTTATTTTATTTCTTTTGAGAGAGAGAGAGAGCAGGGGAGGGGCAGAGCAAGAGGGAGAGAGAAAAATCCCAAGCAGGCCCATGCTGTCAATGCAGAGTCTGATGCAGGGCTTGATCTCACAAACTATGAGATTATGACCAGAGCAGAAACCAAGAGTCAGACGCCTAACTGACTGAACCACCCAGGTACCCCTGACTCCTTTGGTTCTCAGTGTAAATAGCACTTATTTAGGGAAACCTTTCTCCAGCGCTCAGACCAGACCCTCCTCTGACTTCCTCACATCACCTGCACACCTTCATCAACTTCTACAAATGCAATTAATCCACTAATTGTGGGATGATTTGTTTAATGACCATCTCCCTTACCGGGCTATAAGTGTGAGAAAGTGTGAGAAAATGGTACAGACTGGACGCTGTGTGTCCTCAAAATTCACTTGTTGAAATCCTAACCCCCGATGGGATGGCAAAGGTGGTGAGGCCTTTTGAAAAGTGGTTAGGTTAAGAGGGCTCAACTCTCACGAATTGGATCAATGCCCATCCCTCATCCCATCAGCCATGTGAGGATACAAAGAAAACACAGATAGCTGTGAACCAGGAAGCTGGCTCTCACCAGGCACCGAATCCCCAACCTCCAGAGCGATGAGAGATAAATTTCTGTTGATTATAAGCCACCCAATCTATGGTAGTTTTGTTGGAGCCGGCTGAATGGACTAAGACAGGCTGTCTTACTCATTGCTGTGTCCCCAACGCCTAGCCTACTGCCTGACAAAGAGCGAGCGCTCAGTAAATACCTGACAAAAGACCATGGTCCCCTAGTGCCTAGTGGTGGTGTCTGACGGCAGCTCTACAGGTAGTATGAAATTACATTGGGAAAATATCTCTTCTCACCAATTATAACTTGCTTAGAATGAGCCATTTTTCCTTTATTAGGAAAGTAAAATTCAGAGTGAATCATCAAGCCATTTCCCAAAGAACGGTCTTTCCCAACTGGAAGATCAGCGGGGAAGATACATGAGCAAGTCCCTGCAAACACACAGGCTCAAGGGTTGACTCAGGTGAGGGTACTTTGGCTTCTCTTTGTCTTTGTTTCACGGACACTCCCTTTTTCTGCTTCCAGGCACAGCCACTCGTGTGTCCTGTGTTTAAACCTATTGTCTAAGGCCCAGCTTTGTGTCCCTCAAAATCATTATGTTCCAGCTTGGGGAATCTTTGATACTAAAAGTAATTATAGGCTGGCTTCTGAGACAAAAACCTAATTCCTTCATGGTTTCTCGTATCAGGGTAAAGACTCTAGAGGTAAGGATTCAAATGAGACCGAAGGTTGCAAATTGTTTTGTGATGGAGGATAAATCATTCCCTGTCAGGGCAGTGGCATGCTTCCTCTCTCACAGGCAGAATCAATAGTGACAAATGGTGGAGCTGGAAGCACATGCTTTGCTCCAGCAGCCGGGCTGTGTGGTAAGTCCCAGTAGAAGATTTACCTTTTTTTGGCAATTGTTATTTCCGCAGGTCTTTTACCTTTGAATGTATTGCTTCTCTATTTAGTAATAGTGGAATATGGCACTGATAAATAATGGATGTCCATAGCAATTTCCAGGACAGAGGTTAATTCTTTTCTGAAGTGTTGGGGAGTTTTGTTTGTTGTTTTTAAAGCATATTTTAAATGTTTATTTATTTTTGAGAGACAGAGAGAAAGCACAAGCATGGTGGGGCTGAGAGAGAGGAAAACCCAGAATCTGAAGCAGGCTCCAGGCTCTATGAAATGTAATTTATGGCCTTAATACTGTTATCTGCACAGCATCATTTATTTCATTACAACTGATGAGGCAGCAGCCCTAATGTGATTATAGACGTGTATATATATATAGTGTGTGTGTGTGTGTGTGTGTATGTATGTGTGAATATAACAACTTATTCTCGAGTTCCCATTTGTATCCAGGTGAAACAAATCACTCTCCTCTTCAAATGCAATTATGTCCTTTTTTTCCCTCCTAAGACATATGACCAAGTTCCCTTCCCTCTAAAAGGCTCATTTAACACTCTTCCTCTGACTCAATATCCGGATAATGGAGCCACCACAGAAAGGTTCAAGGACCTTGGAGGCGGTGGTTGGTGGTGAGCCGGATTGAATCTGAGCTCCAATCATCCTCTTCCAAACGGAAAGACTTCAGTAAACATCATTATCCCCATTTCAGCTCCTCTTGGAAGGTGACAGCAGAGTTAGTTGACACTAAGAATGTAATACGGTCTGGGCTGGAACAAGATCTGAAATGAAAAGCACCGATGTGAAAACAGGTGGTGTTAAGTCCTATTTAGGAAGCAAGTCCTCACTTTCAGAACTCTCTAACCCACTGTAGCCGACTCCGCCTGCAGTGTGTCCTTGAAGGCTCACCGGTGCAAAGAACAGTCAGTCCCTCCACTGTCGCACAGCCCTTATTAGCACTTACCATCTAGAAGTGTACTTATTTGTTTTTACAATCTCTCTCTGCTTCTACTAGCCTCGGAGCTCTGGGAGGGAGCAGCCTCGTGACGCCCGTATCTTTAAAGCTGAACACAGTGGCCAGCACACAAGGTACTCAGATAAAGCCGCGTGCTTTTCTGATGAGCAGATAAGCACCTTGGAAGGGTTTCCTTGGAGATTTGGTCTTTTTAAAATTTTTTCCTCATTAAAGAAACAGTTCTATTATGGAGAATTTTGAAAATACACAAAAATAGACACACCATCATAATTACACCAATTCACACTTCCACCCGTGGCTGAGTCTAACCAATTGCCCCCTTACTCCCTTCCCCTTATTATTACTGTATAATAATACAGATATTACATAACTTCATTTCTAAATGTCTTGTTTGAATCTCTAAAAGATAAGGACTCACTTTTTGAAACCTCACCACAAATCCCATCCCTGAAAAGCCCGTGTAGTAAGGGCATCAGCTACGCGGCCAACGTTCACATTCATAGTATTTCACAAATTTCACATGTTTTTATAGTTTGAATCAGGGTCCAAATAGGAAGCACATATTGCAATTTGATATTATGTCTCTTTTTAAAGATTTAATTTATTGATTGATTTAAAAAAATTTTTAATGCTCATTTATATCTGAGAGAGAGGGAGAGAGGCAGAGCATAAGTGGGAGGGGGGAAGAGAGAGAGGGAGACAGAATCTGAAGCAGGCTCCAAGCTGTCAGCACAGAGCCTGACATTGGGATCAAACTCACAAGCTGTGAGATCGTGACCTAAGCCGAAGTTGGACACTTAACCTACTGAACCACCGAGGCACCCGTTAAGATTCTATTTTTAAGTGATCTCTACACCCAATGTGGGATTTAAACTCACAACCCTGAAGTCAAGAGTTGCATGCTCTGGGGACGTCTGGATGGCTCAGTCATTTAAGCATCTGACTCTTGATTTTGGCTCAGGTCAGGATCCCAGGGTCATGGGATGGAGCCCCACATAGGGCTTTGCACTAACAGTGCAGAACCTGCTTGGAATTCTCTCTCTCTCTTCCTCTCTCTCTGCCCCTCCCCTGCTCTCTCCCTCAAAATAAATAAACAAACATAAAAAGAAAAAGAGTAGCATGCTACACTGACTGAGCCAGCCAGGCTCTCTAGATGATATGTCTCTTAAATCTCATTTAATTTATAGCTTCCTGCCCATTTCTTTTATTTTTTAACTCTTAAAATTGAGATAATTGGAGATCCACATGCAGTTGTGAAAAGTAATGCAGAGAGATCCCTTTACCCTTCACCCCCTTTCTCTCAATGTCAGTATCTTATATAACAACAACAATATCAGTATCACAACCAGAAAGTTGACCCTGATAATTGTCAATCTACTAGCCTTACTCAGATTTCATCAGTTTTATACACATTCATTTGTGTGCTTGAGTGTATCTGTCATGCATTTGGTGCTCTGCAATTTTATCACGTGTAGATTTGTGTATCCACCATGATAGTCAAGACACAGGACAGTTCTATCACAAAGATGACTTGTTCTACCCTTTCTGAGGCATGGCCAACCTCCCCCCCCCCGCCCCGCACCCACCCAATGGCAACCATTCATCTCTTCCCCATCTTCATAATTTTGTCATTTCCAGAATGCCATGTAAATGGAATCATACAGTAGGTAACATTTTGAGGCTGGCTGTTTTTCCACTCAGCATAATTCCTTGAAATACAGCCAAGTTGTTGTGTACATCCACAGTTTGTTCCTTTTTATTGCTGAGTAGCAGTCCATGGAATGGATGTACCACTGTTTATTTAACCATCCACTCACTGAAGGATATCTGGGTTATTTCCAGTTTTTGTTGATTACAAATAAAGGAGTACTTGTAAATACGTTTTTGTGGGTGTTTTGTAGGAAACTCTTTTGCAGATGGGTGTACCATTTTACATTCCCACCAGTCATGTATGAGTGATCCAGCAACTCTGTACCCTCACCAGCATTTGGTGTTGTCATTTTTTAAAAGCCATTTGCTAGTTGTGTAATGATATTTCATAGTTCTTAAATTTTTAATCTCAGTAAGAAAGCTCATTTTGTCATAGTATAAAAGTTTATTATGAAAAATGTAGAAAACAAGACAATTATAAATTAGAAAAAGGAAAAAAAAGATCACCTATAATCTTTCCATCCAGCTAGAACTTCAGTTAACATTGGTGTATGTCCTTCTAGGTTTCTTCTTCATAAATCTCTATAGACAGCTATCTGTATTTTAAAAAAATAATTCAGTGCTCATCATGATAAGTTTACTCTTAATCCCTTTCACTCACCTCCCCTCTGGTAGCTATCTGTTCTCTATAGTTAAGAGTCTGTTTTCTTTGTTTGTCTCTTTTAGTCTTTGTTCATTTGTTTTGTTTCTTGAATTACTGGCTAATATTCCATTGTGTGTACATACACACACACACACACACATATATATCACCTCTTCTTTTTTAAAATAAGTTTTTATTTTAATTCCAGTATAGTTAACATACAGTCTTATTATTAGTTTCAGGTGTACAATACAGTGATTCAACAATTCCATACATTACTCAATGCCTATCATGACAAATGTACTACTTAATCCCCATCACCTATTTCAACCATCCCCTCACCCAACTCCCTTCTCATAACCATCAGATTGTTCTCTATAGTTAAGCATCTGTTTCTTGACTTGTTTTTCCCTTTCTCTCTTTCCTTTGCTCATTTGTTTTATTTCTTAAATTACACATATGTGTGAAATCGTATGGTATTTGTCTTTCTCTGACTAACTTTTCTTAGCATTATACTCTCTAGCTCCATCCATGTCATCATAAATGACATATTTCATTCTTTTTTATGGCTGAGTAATATTCCATTGTATATATATACACCACTTCTCCTTTATCTATTCATCTTCGATGGACATTGCCTCTATAATTTGGCTATCGTAAATAATGCTACAATAAACATAGGGGTGCATGTCTTTTCAAATTAGTATTTACATAGTCTTTGGGTGAATACCTAATAGTAGAATTATGGGGCCATACGATAATTCTATTTTTAATTTTTTGAGGCACCTCCATACTCTTTTCTAGAGTGGCTGCAATAGTTTGCATTCCCACCAAAAGTGCACAGGGGTTCTTTTTCTTCATGTCATCACCAACACTTGTTTCCTGTGGTTTTGATTATAGCCATTGTAACAGGTGTCAGGTGATATCACATTGTGGTTTTCATTTGCATTTCCTTGATGATGAGTGCTGTTGAGCAACTTTTCATGTGTCTGTTGTCCATCAGTCTGTCTTTTTTAGAGCAATGTCTGTTCATGTCTTCTGCCCATTTTTAAATGGGTTATTTGAGGTTTTGGTGTTGAGTTGTATCAGTTTTTATATATTTTGGATACTAACCCCTTATCAGATATCTCATTTGCAAATATCATCTCCCATTTAATAAATTGTCTTTTTGTTTTATTGATAGTTTCTTTTGCTGTGCAGACACTTTTGATTTTGATGTAGTCCTATAGTTTATTTTTGCTTTACCTCAGGAGACATATGTAGAAAAATGTTACTAGAGCCAATGTCAGAGAAATTATTTCCTGTGTTCCCTTCTAGGATTTTTATGGGTTTCAGGTCTCACACGTAGATCTTTAATCCATTTTGAGTTTTTTTTTTTTTTTTGTCTATAGTATAAGAAAGTGGTCCAGCTTCATTCTTTTGCATGTAGCTATCCAGTTTTCACAGCATCATTTGTTGAAGAGATTGTCCTTTTTCCCCATTACATATTCTTGCTTTCTATGTCAAAGATTTTTTTAAAAGCTCTGAGAAAATGTTTATTTTTAAGTTAACAACTATTTCTTTTTCTTTCTTTCTTTTCTTTCTTTTTTTTTTTTTACAAAGTTTATTGTCAGGTTGTTTTCCATATAACACCCATTGCTCATCCCCACAAGTGCCCTCCTCCATGCCCATCTCCCCCCACACACACACCCATCAGTCCTTAGTTTGTTCTCAGCATTCAAGGGTCACTCATGGTTTGCTGCTCTCCCTTTCTCCCACAATTTCCCCCCCTTCTTCTCCCTCATGGTACTCCGTTAAGTTCCTCCTAATCCTCCTATACACGCAAACATGTGATATTTGTCCTTCTCTGCCTGACTTATTTCGCTCAGCATTACACCGTCAAGGTCCATCCATATTGTTACACATGGCCAGATTTCATTGTTTCTCATTGCCATGTAGTATTCCATGACATAGATAAACCACATCTTCCTGATCCATTCGTCCATTGATGGACATTTAGGCTCTTTCCATGTTTTGGCTATTGTTGAGAGTGCTGCTATGAACATTGGGGAACGTGTGCTCCTATGCATCAGCATTTCTGTATCCCTTGGGTAAATTCCTAGCAGTGCTATTGCTGGGTCATAGGGGAGTTCTATTGTTAATTTCATGAGGAACCTCCACACTGTTTTCCAGAGAGGCTGTACCAGTTTACATTCCCACCAACAGTGTAGGAGGGTGCCCGTTTCTCCACATCCTCGCCAGCATCTAGAGTTCTCTGATTTGCTCATTTTAGCCACTCTGACTGGCGTGAGGTGGTATCTCAGTGTGGTTTTGATTTGTATTTCCCTGATGAGGAGGGATGCTGAGCATCGTTTCATGTGTCTGTTGGCCATCTGGATGTCCTCTTTGGAGAAGTGTCTGTTCATGTCTTCTGCCCATTTCTTCACTGGGTTGTTTGTTTTTCGGGCGTGGAGTTTGGTGAGTTCCTTATAGATTCTGGATATTAACCCTTTATCTGATATGTCATTTGCAACTATCTTTTCCCATTCCGTTGGTTGCCTATTAATTTTCTGGGTTGTTTCCTTGGCTGTGCAGAAGCTTTTAATCTTGATGAGGTCCCAACAGTTTATTTTTGCTCTTGATTCCCTTGCTTTTGGGGATGTGTCAAGTAAGAAGTTGCTGCGGTGGAGGTCAAGGAGGTTGTTTCCTGCTTTCTCCTCTAGGGTGTTGATAGTTTCCTGTCTCACGTTCAGGTCCTTTATCCATTTTGAGTTGATTTTTGTGCATGGTGTGAGAAAATGATCTAGTTTCATTCTTCTGCATGTTGCTGTCCAGTTCTCCCAACACCATCTGTTAAAAAGGCTGTCTTTTTTCCATTGGATATTCTTTCCTGCTTTGTCAAAGATCAGTTGGCTGTATACTTTTGGGTCCACTTCTGAGTTCTCAATTCTGTTCCATTGGTCTATGTGTCTGTTTTTGTGCCAATACCATACTGTCTTGAGGATGACAGCTTTGTAGTAGAGGCTGAAGTCTGGGATGGTGATACCTCCCGTTTTGGTTTTATTTTTCAGTATTACTTTGGCTATTCGGGGTCTTTTGTGGTTCCATACAAATTTTTGGATAGTTTGTTCTAGTTTTGAGAAGTATGCTGGTGCAATTTTGATTGGAATTGCATTGAATGTGTAGAGTGCTTTAGGTAGTAATGACATCTTAACTATATTTATTCTTCCTATCCATGAGCATGGAATGTTTTTCCATTTCTTTGTGTCTTCTTCAATTTCCTTCATAAGTTTTCTATAGTTTTCATCATACAGATCTCTTGTATCCTTGGTTAGGTTTATTCCGAGGTATTTTATGGTTTTTTGTGCAATTGTGAATGGGATCAGTTTCTTGATTTCTCTTTCTGTTGCTTCATTATTGGTGTATAAAAATGCAACCGATTTCTGTACGTTGATTTTGTACCCTGCAACTTGGCTGAATTCTTGGATCAGTTCTAGTAGGCTTCTGGTGGAGTCTGTCGGGTTTTCTATGTAGAGTATCATGTCATCTGCGAAGAGTGAAAGTTTGACTTCCTCTTTGCCAATTCTGATGCCTTTGATTTCCTTTTGTTGTCTGATGGCTGATGCTAGGACTTCCAGCACTATGTTAAACAACAGTGGTGAGAGTGGACATCCCTGTCGTGTTCCTGATCTCAGGGGGAAAGCTCTCAGTTTTTCCCCGTTGAGGATGATGTTAGCTGAAGGCTTCTCATAGATGGCTTTGATGATGTTTAAGTAGGTTCCTTCTATCCTAACTTTCTCTAGAGTCTTTATTAAGAAGGGATGTTGTATTTTGTCAAATGCTTTTTCTGCATCTATCGACAGGATCATATGGTTTTTATCTTTTCTTTTGTTGATATGATGTATCACATTGATTGTTTTGTGAATGTTGAACGAGCCCTGTAATCCAGGAATGAATCCCACTTGATCTTGGTGGATGATTCTTTTTATGTGCTGCTGGATTCGATTTGCAAGGATCTTGTTGAGGATTTTTGCATCCGTATTCATCAAGGATATTGGTCTGTAGTTCTCTTTTTTTGCTGGATCTCTGTCTGGCTTGGGAATCTGATGCTGGCTTCATAAAATGAGTCTGGGAGTTTTCCTTCGATTTCTATTTTTTGGAATAGCTTGAGGAGAATTGGTATTAATTCTGTTTTAAACGTCTGATAGAATTCCCCAGGGAAGCCATCAGGTCCAGGGCTCTTATTTGTTGGGAGATTTTTGATAACTGATTCGATTTCTTCACTCGTTATGGGTCTGTTCAGATTTTCTATCTCTTCCCATGTGAATTTAGGTAGTGAGTGTGTGTTTAGGAACTTGTACATTTCTTCTAGGTGTTCCAGTTTGTTGGCATATAATTTTTCATAGTATTCCCTGATAATAGCTTGTATTTCTGAGGGGTTGGTTATATACATCCATTTTCATTCATGATTTTGTCTATTTGGGTGCTCTCTCTTTTCTTTTTGAGAAGCCTGGCTAGAGGTTTGTCAATTTTGTTTATTTTTTCAAAGAACTAACTCTTGGTTTCATTGATCTGTTCAATTGTTTCTTTGGTCTCTATGTTGTTTATTTCTGCTCTGATTTTTACTATTTCTCTTCTTCTGCTGGGTTTGGGGCGTTCTTGTTTCTCTGCCTCTAGTTCCTTTAGGTGAGCTGTTAGATTTTGGACTTGCACTTTTTCTAATCTCTTGAAATAGGCCTGGAGTGCAATGTACTTTCCTCTTAGGACTGCCTTTGCCACATGCCATAGAGTTTGGATTGTTGTGTTTTCATTTTCATTTGTTTCCATATATTTTTAAATTTCCTCTCTAATTGCTTGATTGGCCCATTCATTCTTTAGTAGGGTGTTCTTTAACCTCCATGTTTTTGGAGGTTTTCCAGACTTCTTCCTATGATTGATTTCAAGTTTCAAAGCATTAAGATCTGAGAGTGTGCATGGAATGATCTCAATTCTTTTAATTTTATTGAGGGCTGCTTTATGTCCCAGTATGTGATCTGTCTTTGAGAATGTTCCATGTGCACTTGAGAAGAAAGTAAATTCCCTGGCCTCTGGACGTAGAGTTCTAAATATATCTGTCAGATCCATCTGGTCCGATGTGTCTTTTAAGTCCATTATTTCTTTAGTGATTTTCTGTCTGGTTGATCTCTCCATTGCTGTAAGCGGAGTATTAAAGTCCCCTGCTCTTGGCACATTCTTATCTATAAGCTTGTTTCTGTTTGTGATTAATTGTTGTAAATATTTAGGTGCTCCCATATTCGGTGCATTGACATTTATGATTGTTAGTTCTTCCTGATGGGTAGACCCTGTAATTATTATGTAATGCCCTTCTTCATCTCTTGTTATTGTCTTTAATTTAAAGTCCAGTTTGTCTGATATAAGTATAGCTACTCCGACTTTCTTTTGATTTCCAGTAGCATGACAGATATTTCTCCATCCCCTTACTTTTAATCTGAAGGTATCTTCCAGTCTAAAATGAGTTTCTTGTAGACAGCATATAGATGGATTTTGGTTTTTTATCCATTCTGCTACCTTATGTCTTTTGATTGGAGCATTCAGCCCATTTACATTCAGTGTTATTATTGAGATATGTGGGTATAGAGTCTTTGTGTCCTTTGTGGGGCTCATGTTTGTGGTGGTATCTCTGGCATCTTTGTTCCTTGCAACATTTCCTTCAGAGCATCCCCCTCAGGATTTCTTGTAGGGCTGGCTTAGTGGTGACAAATTCTTTCAATTTCTGTTTATTTGGAAAAACTTTTATCTCTCCTTCTATTTTGAATGACAGGTTTGCTGGATAGAGGATTCCTAGCTGCATATTTTTTCTGTTCATCACATTGAAGATCTGCCATTCCTTTCTGGCCTGCCAAGGTTCAGTAAATAGGTCTGTCACCACTCTGATAGGTTTCCCTTTGTATGTTAGGGCCCTTTTCTCCCTAGCTGCTTTCAAAATTCTTTCTTTGTCCTTGTATTTTGCCATTTTTACTATGATATGCCGTGCAGAAGATCGATTCAAATTACGTCTGAAGGGAGTCCTCTGAGCCTCTTGTATTTCAACGTTTACTTCCTTCCCCAGGTTGGGGAAGTTGTCTGCTATAATTTGTTCCAGGACTCCTTCAGCACCTTTCCCTCTCTCTTTCTCTTCTGGGATTCCTATGATATGGCTATTGTTGTGGTTGACCGTATCGCTGAGCTCTCGAACTCTTCTTTCATGTTCCTGGATCATTTTGTCACTTTTTTTCCTCAGTTTCCTCTTTTTCTATAATGGTGTCTTCTAAATTACTTATTCTCCTTTCTGCCTCTTCAATCCGTGCATTGGAGGCCTCTAATTTATTATGTATCTCATTTATCGCATTTTTTAATTCATCATGCCTATTCTTATTCTCCATCTTGTCTGTAGCCATAGTTTCTTTGATGTCCCCTATGCTATTTTCAAGCCCAGCTATTAATTTTATGATTATTATTCTAAAATCTTGTTCAGTAATGCTGCTTATATCTGTTTTGAGCAGTTCATTAGCTGTCAGTTCTTCTTGGAGTTTCTTTAGAGGAGAGCTCTTTCGTTTCGTCATTTTAATTAGCTCTCTGGCTTTTGTTGGTTTTAAAGACTTGTTATGCTCTCTGCACCTATGAGTGCTGCTGTATCCAAGAATGCTCTTTAACTGTCTAGGGCCTATCCTTTCAGAGAGTGTTGTTGTTGTTGTTGTTTTTGAATGCTACCTCTTGGTCTCTCTTGTTGAGACCTTGGTTATTTTATTTTCCTACTCGTAGTGATATTTGGGACTCTCCACCATGTGTACTTTGGATTGTTTCTTGAGGTATCCCTGGAGAAGAAAACAGACAGACAAACATACAGGGAGCAGAGGCACACGAACACACAGACAAATCCAACTAACCTGCAAACCGAGAGGGAAAACACAGAAGTTAAGAGAAAAGATGGAGAAGGGAAGGCGAATAATAGAAAATTAAAAAATACATAAAAAGGACAAAAAGAAGAAAAGAAAAGGAAAAAAGAAGAAAAACGATGGACAAAGAACGGTTTAAAGCATATAACCAGATTTCCCAACTACAATTAAATAGCCGGGTGTATGCAGTGCTGGTTGAAGAGCATAGAGAAAGAGAGAGAAAACAGAGCAGGAATGAGACAAATTTGGAAATAGAATGAACAGGCAGAAGGGATAAGAAGCTTTTTTTCAAAGAGCTAAAGGGTGGAATATGGTTGGATAGATGAGAGAAGGATGCTGGTGTATTCCAGAGAAACTTATAGTCTAATTACTCCTGAGAGACAGAGATGAAAAGGTCAGTAGGTGTAGAATTTACATCTACAGAACGGACTAAATGTGACCGTTTAAGGAAGCTGGTGACCAGAGTTAATCAGGTCAGTGTTCTGGGGGGAGAAAAAGGGAAAAAAAATTTTTTTTAATTTAAAAATTTTTTTAAAAAGTGGGGGGAGGGCAGCTCTCAAGCAGGGATGGGAGTGGTGTGATCCAACGCATCAGGAGGGAGTTCTGCCTTGGCGGTTGTGGGGAGGAGAGTGGCAGTGCTCCAGTCCCTTCTTCAACCAAGCACTGCACCTCGCTTTTTTGGGTGTTTAAACTCCCCAGTCCGGGTGCGCAAAGTGGGTTGCGCTCTTTAACCCAGGCCAGGCTTAGTTTCCAAATCCCAGTCCGCGCACCCTACTGTAATTACCGTAGACACAACCTCTCAGGCGATCCCCTCAGGGCAATTCCAAGCCTCTTGTCTAGCCCTGGGGGTGGAGCCAGAATCGCTGCTCCCTTCTCTGGGTCAGGTTGGCGAGCATGGGCGGGGGTCTGCCTGCAGGGCTAGCCGGGCCCACTGGAGAGAGAGAAACCAGGTCCCTTTGTGTCTCATCACCCGAAACACGAACTCACGGGCAAATCTCCCAGTTTTTAAGCTCTTCGCCTTCCCTCTAGAGTTCCAGCCAGCCAGGAGCACGGAAGCCCGGTATGCGCGCTCACGGCTCCTCCAGGAGTCTGGCCAGCGAGGAGCACAATGGCGCGGAGGTGCACAGCTCGTCTAAGGGTCTAGCCAGCCAGGAGCACCAAGAAGTGGTCACCGCGCAGCCCCTCCAGGACGAGTTGGGCGTGGGGACCTGGCGCGCAGGGATTTAGTGCACACGGTCCTTCTGTGCCCCGAGCGGAGGTTTTTCTGTTTCCCAGCGACAGGGACCGTGTCTTGAGCGGTTTCAGACTCTCTCTTTTCCCCCCTCTCACTCCCCGCAGAGGGGGATTGCCCCCATCCCTGGAGTCTCCGATCCAGGCCTGATTTTATTTTCCCCAGTTCTCACTCATGTTAGAAGGCTTTCTCAGTGGATTCTGCGTCCTTTTTCTCCCAATCTCTTGGGTTCTGTAAGGTTTCCTATGGCTTCAGATCTCTTCCGTGAGAGATATGGGGGCAAGTGCAATGTACGGAGCTCCCTAGTTCTCCACCATCTTGCCCCCTCTTCTATGTCAAAGATTAATTGACCATATAATCATGGGTTTATTTCTGGGCTCTCTATTTTCTACTGATCTGTGTTTCTAATTTTGTGCTAGTACCATGATGTTTTGATGAATATGGCTTTGTAGTATATCTTGACTTCTGGGATTGTGATGCCTCCAGCTTTGTTCTTCTTTCTCAAGATTGCTTTGGCTATTCAGGGTCTTTTGTGGTTCCATACAAATTTTAGGATTATTTATTCTAGTTCTGTGAAAACTGCTGTTGGTATTTTGATAGGGATTGCATTAAATCTGTATCTTGCTTTGGGTAGTATGGACATGTTAACAATACCTCTTCTCACAATCCGTGAGTCTGGAATATCTTTCCATTTGTTTGTGTCATCTTCAATTTCTTTCATGTATACGGTTTTTAAGGTACAGGTATATCACCTCCATGGTTATCTTTATTCCTAGGTATTTTATTATTTTTGGTGTTATTGTAAATGACACTTTTTATAATTTCTCTTTTCTGCTACTTCATTATTAGTGTATAGAAATACAGTGGATTTCTGTATATTGATTTTGAATCCTGAGACCTTACTGAATTCATTTATCAATTCTAGTAGTTTTTTGGTGGCGTCCTTGGGATTTTCTATATAGAGTATGATGTCAATTGCAAGTTTTGCAATTGCAAGTACGATGTCAAGTGAAAGTTTTACTTCTTCATTATCAATTGGATGCCTTTTGTTTCTTCTTCTTGTCTGATTGCTAAGGCTAGGACTTCCAGTAGTATGGTGAATAGAAGTGATGAGAGTGAACTTCCTTGGCTTGTTCTTGATCTTAGGAAAAAAAGCTCTCAGTGTTTCACCATTGAGTTATAATGTTAGTTGAGGTTTTTCATATATGGCCTTTAGCATGTTGAGGTATATTCCCTCTAAACCTACTTTGAGGGTTTTTATCATGAATGAATGCTATACTTTGTCAAATGCTTTTTCTGCATCTATTGAAATAATCATACAGTTTTTATCCTTTCTCTTTTTGATGTGATGTCACATTAATTAACTTGCAAATATTGAACTACCCTGGTATCCAAGAATAAGTCCCACTTGATCATGGTGAATGATTTTCTTAATGTATTGTTGGATTCAGTTTGCTAATATTTTGTTGAGGATTTTTGCATCTATGTTCATCAGAGATATTGGCCTGTAGTTCTCTTTTGTTAATAGTGCCTCTGTCTGGTTTTGGTATCAGGTTAATGCAAGCCCCACAGAATGAATTTGGAAGCTTTCTTTCCTCTTCTATCTTTTGGAATAGTTTGAGAAGAATAGGTACTCATTTCTTCTTTAAATGTTTGGTAGAATTCCCCTTGACGTCATCTAGTCCTGGACTTTTGTTTGTTGGGGTTTTTTGATTACTGATTCAATTTCATTGCTGGTATTGGTCTGTTCAAATTTTCTATTTCTTCCTGATTCAATTTTGGTAGGTTATATATTTCTAGGAATTTATCCATTTCTTCCAAGTTGTCCAATCTGTTGGTATATTTTCATAACGTTCTCTTATAGTCCTTTGTAATTCTGTGGTGTCAGTTGTCATTTCTCCTCTTTCATTTCCGATTTTGTTTATATGAGGTTTTATGTTTGTTGTCTGTTTTTGATGAGTCTAACTAAAGGTTTATCAATTTTGTCAATCTTTTCAAAGAATCAGCTCCTCTTTTCATTGATCTGTTCGTTCTTTTTTTTTTTTTTTTAGTTTCTATTTTGTCTATTTCTGCTCTAATCTTTAATTATTTCCTTCTTTTTACTAGTTTGGGGTTTTGTTTGTTTGTTTTAGCTTCTTTGGGGGTAAGGTTAGGTTGTTTATTATGGTGACAATTTTTGAACTCCTTTTTTTTGGACATTTATGTATTTTTGAATGTTTGCTATTATAAACATTTCTTTGAATGTCATTCTTACACATACATTTTTATTACATTTGTAGTTACTTCTTTATAATAGATGCCTAAAACTGGGATTACTGAGGCAAACTATATAAAACATTTTTAAGACCTTTGGTTTATACATTTGCATATCCAAAGTGCTTTCCAGAAAGATTATATTTCATACTCACCAGAGTGCCTATCTCACTAGACCCTCAACTACAATGAAAATTTATATTTTTATCTTTGCCAAGTTCATAGAGGAAAAAATCATCTCATTGTTTTAATTTGCATCTCCGTGATAATAATGAAAATGAAATATGTTCATAAGTTCATAAGTGCTATCTGTATTTCTTCTTTAATTAATTGTCATTGTTTGTCCTTTGCCTGTTTTTCTCTTATGTTCACGGTTGTCTTATTATCTGAAAAATATATTTATATATATATTTGGATAGTAATCCAAATTTCTTTCTAGTACTTGTTGAAAATATTTTCCCCTGTAGTTCCCTTTTACTTTTGGCTGTGCGGTTTTTTTTTGTTTGTTTGTTTTGTTTTTTTTTAGTGTTTTCTTCATTCTGTAAGCCTATATTGGACATACCTTATATACCAAAGAGGGTGCTAGTAATGGAATTTTTTTAGAAATTGAATATCAGTTTCCATGTCCTCAAGGAATTGAGAGTTTAGTGAAAAACATACACATAAATAAGTGTTTGCACTCTGCCAATTTGATAAGGACAGAGTTAAGGAAAATCCATGGAGCTCTGGACTCTTAGAGGAGGCAGTGCTTGAGGTGGACCTGCAAGAATGAGTAAGAACTGGCCAGGTGCAGAGATGGGAGAGGCGATGCCAGGCAGAACGAGTGTGGGCATAAAGGCACACACGGTCATGAAGGTACATGGTGTTTGCCGGATGGCATGGTGGGACAGTGTCCCTGGAGCACAAATGGAAGTGAGATGATGAAAACCCCTCTTGTTTCTGAAAACACAGAAACTAAAGAAATTCGCCAATACAACAAGTGATTCTACATCAAGGATATATTCATAGTGTTTTTCATCTGTGGTGTAAAAACCACAAGAGAGACCACTCCCCAAGACCAACACTAGCCTTGCACTCACCCCCCACTCCACCTTGGCCAAGGAGGACGAAGGCTGTGGATCCTCCAGGAGATCATGATAAAATCAGAGCCACAGGCTCTCTTGCAGGGCCTTCTGTTTCACACAGTTAAAGATTTGGGACAGACCAGAAGCCAGCGAAGGTGAAATGGCCTGGCTGTGGGTTGTCCTTATTCTTGACCTTGTACCTCATTTAACTCAGGCTGAAGAACCCAAGTTTAGGTTGCTGATCTTCAAAGGTGCAGTGAATGGCAGGCATGTGCTCTCCATGGTGATAGCCAAGGACTTTAGGAGCTAAGCTGTCTCAATCCTCACTCCGTGCTGAAGTATCCTAGAGATGGGTAGGACATCTGAGATGTGTGGCAGCGCATTGCATAGCCTCTCTTGCTTGCTTGTTCTCTCCTTCTGGCTTATACCGTATAACTCAAACAGGTGGCATGATACTAGGGAAGTCAGCACACTTCGTCTTCCCTCTAAAATGAATTCCTTTATAGGAACCAATCAACAAAACTAAAAGGCAACCATGGAATGGTAAAAGATATTTGCAAATGACATATTGGATAAAGGGTTAGTATCCAAAATCTATAAAGAACTTACCAAATTCACCACCCGAAAAACAAATAATCCAGTGAAGAAATGGGCAGAAGACATGAACAGACACTCCTTCAAAGAGGACATCCAGATGGCCAACAGATACTTTAAAAGATGCTCAACATCACTCATCATCAGGGAAATACAAATCAAAACCACACTGAGATACCACCTCCCACCTGTCAGAATGGCTAAAGTTAACAACTCAGGAAACAACCGATACTGGTGAGGATGTGGCGAAAGGGGAGCCCTCTTGCACTGATGGTGGGAATGTAAACTGGTGCAGCACCTCTGGAAAACAGTGTGAAGATTCCTCAAAAAATTAAAAATAGAACTACCCTATGACCCAGCAATAGTACTGCTAGGAATTTACCCAAGGGATACAGGAGTGCTGATGCATAGGGGCACATGCACCCCACTGTTCATAGCAGCACTTTCAACAATAGCCAAATTATAGAAAGAACCTACATATCCATCAACTGATGAATTGATAAAGAAGATGTGGTTTATATATACAATGGGATACTACTTGACAATGAGAAAGAATGATATCCTGCCATTTGCAGCAATGTGGATGGAACTGAAGGGTTTTATGCTAAGTGAACTAAGATATCATATGTTTTCACTCATATGTGGATCTTGAGAAACTTAACAGAAAACCATGGGGGAAGGGAAGGGAAAAAAATAGTTGCAAACAGAGAGGCAGGCAAACCATAAAAGGCTCTTAAATACAGAGAACAAACTGAGGGTTGATGGTGGGGGGGAGGAGAAAATAGGTGATGGGCATTGAGGAGGGCACTTGTTGGGATGAGCACTGGGTATTGTATGTAAGTGATGAATCACAGGAATCTGCCCCCAAAACCAAGAGCATACTGCATGTTAACCACCTTGACAATGAATTATATTTTTTAAAAACTATAAAGAAGTAAAAAAGAATTTTAAAAAGTCAGTGCTCCTTTAAAAACATTTTTGATTCCTTTATAAATCAAGCTGCAGCAGTCTCACATTTGACAAAAACAGTCTTACATATGGCCAAACACTGAGGGTATGTTCAAAGTATAAGATATACATCTATCTTTGCTCTTCATTTCATCTCTTTGTCCTCTGTACCAAACGGTGCCGATGCTGATGGTGTACAACTATCGAAGAGAATCAGGAAAGGAGAGGGGAGACCAGCGACTCCACGTTGCCTTCCCTTGAGTAACTCCCACAATTCAGACGCTACAATCTACAGTCCTTCCTGCCACACCTCTCCCATTGTCCTTTACCACTTCCAGGACTCCTCCAATTCATTGTCTTTAACTTCAAGTCCAGTTATTTTTTTAAAACTGACTTTTTTAAGCTGCTCTTTTGTGCTTTCTAGACATCCAGATAACTAGAACTATAAACCCTGGTGCCTTTTTCCTGCAGCGGTGTTCAGGCACTGAACAGGTGGAGAGCTGAGTGAGAGTTACCTGCCTGGTGAGTGATTCTGACATATTTCATACGTGTCTCCCTTGGGAGCCTGGAATTCAACATCCCTGTCAGTGAAATAGGGGCATGGAGACAACTTCACTATCTCTAAACTCCCCCACCCTGCACCACTAGCTCTGACCATTCTAGGTACCCATGGATCTCAGTGAGGACTTTTGGTTGGGATTTGTTGGGAATTCAAGCTTCCTCACCAAAGCCTTACAGGAATGCCTACCTGGGCTCAGTCACTTCACAGTGAAGTCAAGTGAAGAGGGCTTCAGTCATTTTGACGAGGGACAGAATCTGAAGAGCACATACCTGGCAGTCCTGGGCCTTTCCTCTTTACCGTGGGGTAGGTTTTCGGAGAGCCTTCATTCTCAGGAATTTAATATCAGGATGTCAGTTGCAAAACAGTGGAATAGAAAGACAGCTGTGTTGAGAAGTGGGATTTGAAAACTAATCTAGGGCATGCACCTGTGCATGTGCATGCGTGTATGCGTGTGTGTGTGTATGTGTGTGTGTGTGTGTGTGTGTGTGTGTGTGTTTGAGCGCACACGCTTTACTTGAGTTTCCCCTTGAAACGACCTTGGCTGAAACAGTCTCCTTCCTGGAATGCTGTTTCAGACTCGGAATGAGCTCTTCGATTCTCCAGTGAAAACATGGAAAGCAGCCCCAACTGTTCTGAACTGCAAACAATAATCCAGTACACGGTTATTTCAGAAGCTTCTGAGAAAGGCAGTCTGGGCCGAGGGAAGAGAAATCAGGTGAAAAGAATTGTAAAATGTCAGAGAGGAGCTGTATGCCGGCCATTTCATTCAAATTCCTTCAGTCCTTCTTCACTGCATCTCGGGAGGAAGGAACAATCCCCATGTCACAGAGGATGAGGCCAAGGTTCCAAAGAAGGAAAGTAACTTGGTCAGCATCCCAGCCCTGGACAGTTGAGGCAAACCGGAGACGAGGCCTACCCAACGCCACAGCCTCTTTCCACTCACTCCTCTCCATTATCTATTTAACAACACCGTACACAGGACTCTGCTCTGAGGTTGGCGTGTGGGTGGCTGGGAAGGCCAGGCTCCCGGTTCACTTTGAGTTCGGGGCCAGATTATCCTGCAGGGTGGGGAGTAAGGGAAGTAGAGATTCACTGCTGGCATCCCTTTTTATTTTCCTTTAGATCTCCTCACTCATTTTGTTTCTCTCAACAAAATTCTAAAAAAGCTCAGGAGCAGGGTGCCATCATTTGTCTTTCCCTAGCCGCGTGGCCTGAGGAACGTCAGGGAAAGTTACCTATCAAAGCTAAACCACCTTCATTTGCCCCAAGCTATTTTGGGGCAATATTTGTTGCATCTTTTTTTTTTATTATTTTTTTTTTTATATTTGTTGCATCTTAACTTCAACCCATATTTCTTGAAAGAGAACTTACCTGTGAGTATTTATAATCTTCTTTTTATCTTCAAAGCACTCTACAGTATTAACTAATTAAACCTCAGCAACACCCTTGATTAACTCCTTTTTATAGATGTGGGAAAAGAGGCCTGGAAATAATAAAAAGTGCCCTTGGCCATGATGGAATCAACATTCCAAGGTAGGATTAGAATTTGAAACGTCCTGTCTCCACCTCTCATAAAACCAACAGCCCCATCTCCTACCTTCATGCCTCAGAGGGAGGATATGATCTAGCTATCTCATCCCTTCTCATCTTTCAACAATAGAGCCTTCTCGAGAGCGTCTGTCTGTCCCTTCCTCAGCACTCTTTACTATTCATTCCGTGTGGCATCGTGCCATGACTTTCTTCTTAAATCAGGAGAGTTGTTGGAAAAAGTGAACAAAATGCCCAATTGTCATGGTTCCACTCAGCTTTCTTGCATCTCCCCCTTGGAATCTATTCTTAGACATACCATCCGTTCAGGAATCCAAGGTAAGCCAGCCTCTGGCAGTGTTCCCCAAAGATTTCTTCTTTCCATATGTCCAGACAGAAAGCTAAGCAGTAATTCAAAGACAGAAAGGGGTCAGCAATAACCGTTTTCACAACCCCCAGGCAGAAACTCATCGTCAATTTCGTCGTCAACACAACTTCCCAATCTTTTTAATGTTGGAGGAATCACTTGAAATGCAAGATTTATGGGCAGATCTTCCAGCTGGGCGAGATTCTTGCTGACAGGTATCAGACTGTTATTAGCATCCTGTGTTACAAATTAAAGGAGAAGACCTGTCTCTGAATAAGTACCGGAGCCTTGCAAGGTTGGCAGAGGAGGTGGCATTAGAATACCGAAGCCAAACCGAACTTAGCAGAGACTCCCTGTGAAGGACCCCCTTTCCAAGAAAGTATTATTCCTCGCTGGATTTGATCATTTTGGTACAGTTCACATGAGATTGTCATTGACACATTAAGGACCTTATGTTAAAACCCAGTCCTGGGTTTGTGCTTGGAGTGGTGGTGCTTGGAGATCGTGTGGTGGCCCCCTTTGGCTCTTGCCCACCCCTGTCCCCATCCCCCGTCTAAATCAGAGTCAGCAGGTTCAGCAGAATAGCACACGATTTGGCATGGAAAATCCAGACTTGAGTTTTGGCTCTGCTACCTAATAGTTATGTGATCAATTAACCTTGCTGACCTATGGTTTTTTTCACTCTAAAATGGGATAATAGAGACACCTGGGTGGCTCAGTCAGTTAGCATCCAACTCTTGATTTTGGCTCAGGTCATAGTCTCATGATTCATGAGATTAAGCCCTGAATTGGGCTCTGAGCTAATAGCATGGATCCTGCTTGGGATTCTCTCTCTCTTCTCTGTCCCATCTCCTGCTCTCTCTCTCTCTCTCTCTCTCTCTCAAAATAAATAAGATTAAAAAAAGATTCTGTAAAATAAAAAATGGGATAATAACAATATTTACCTCACATAATTAATAAATAAAATGAGTGTATTTTCTGCACTCTGAAGAATTTTTTAATCAATTTTAGTTATTAATGATAATGGCCAGAAGTTCTTGAGCCCTTATCATGTGCCAGACATGGTGTTTAGGGGACTTTTATGTATAATTATCTCATTTATCTTCCAAAGAACCCTAGAGGTAAGTACTATAATTGTGTGCCTCTTACAGATGGGGAAATTGAGACCTCAAATCACCTGCCTAATAGGTGATTCAAACCGGGATTCAGGCCTGGTCCTGCTAGACCTGTGCTCTTGGCCACAATATTGTCTTTAATCTCCACCTCCCTGCTGGACATTTCTTTTCAGATGTTCTGCAGGTCTCTCGAGTGTAACCAGACTCAAACAAAATCCACTGTCTCCCCTCAAATTACAGTCTTTGCTCTCACGTTCTCATTTGTCAAAGTTACTGTTTCTGTCTCCGCAGCTTGAAATCTCAGGGTCGTCTTTGTCTCTTCCTTTCCAGTGAGGACTCACCTAGCCATTCAGTGCCCTTCTCAAGAAGGCTCTTGCCTCTCTCCTCCTTATTCCTTTCGTCACTCCCATGGGTGAGGCCTCATTCCCTCAGACCCGTATTGTGTAATAGCCTCTGAACTCATTTTTCTAACTCAAGTCCTTGTGGCACACCACCAGCTAATTGATCCTAACATATTTTCAACACTTACTCCCTTGGCCAAAAACTCAGTTGCCTGCTGGGCAAAGTCCATGCCTGTGAGTCTCGCATTCCTGGGCCTTCAGAGCCTGGTTCCACCCCTTCGAGCCACTTCCCCTTCCAGCCCCGTACCTTCTTGCCTTTGTACATCAGCTTGTGTTTCTCTTTTCCTTTCTGTCCCTGCTCTTCTCACTCCCCCCATACTGAATGGCAACTCTACAGGATCCAGACCAAGTCCTTCCTCGATTTCCATTCCCAAGCTATAATTCTCCTCTCCTAAATCAGTAAGACTATGCCACACCCCAGCTTCTGTTTATTATCACACACTGCTAATTAATTTTTTACAAATGTACATATCTTATTGCACCTTTCTGATGAGAGGAGGATGGACAGAGAACATGCGTTATACATCTCTGCCTCCCACACAGCACCACCTGAGCACCCACAGTGAGCTCAGCACTGTGCTACATGCTAGGAATCTGAGAGGAACAAGTTACAGTAGCAAGCTCACAGGCTTATAGCGTAGATCAACATGGAAACAAACATCACCACTGAGTATGAAATGGGTGCAGTGAAGATATGCCTCAAGGATTCTGGGAGCACAGAGAGTAGCACTGACTCCCTGAAGAAACCAGAGCAGGCCTCACCAAGTGACCCTTGAGTTGACTCTTGAAGGATGAGTAGAAAATAAAAGCCCTCCTAGCAGAGAAGGGCCTTCGAGGAACAGAGAACACATGTTCAAAGGCCCAGAGGCATGTAACTGTATGTATCAGGCCAGGTGAGGCCAGAGAGCAGATGTGTGGGTGAGAACTCCACGGGAGGATGCTGGAAAACAGGAAGCACCCAGATGAGAAGACCTGGTTATGCGAAGAAGATGGGATTGATCCTACAAGGTAGTAGGAACCCAGGGGAGGCTTGTAAGTGAGAAGTGACTTGTACAAATCAGATTTGTATTTTAGAAAATTAACTCTGGCACCAGCACGTGAATAAATTCTAATTGGAGACACCCGAGGGAGAGATGCTAAGCGATTCCGAGGACCTCGGTGAAGGCCAGGGGAAGGGGGCAAGGGCGGCCCGTTGATGTGAGGCATGTCAAGAAGGAGAATGAATAATGGGACGTGATAGACTATTGGATCTGGTGGATGGGGAACTGAGAATAATGACCGAGGTACTCAGCTTGAGAGGTTAGAGGAAGGTAGGGAGACACAGGTGGAAAAGCCAGTCGCTGTGGCTCTTGCTCCTGCTGTTGTCATTCCTGGTTGTTGGGGTGCGGTAGGTAAGAGATTACTGGCAGATGTTGTGAGATGCACTTGTACGGCATTGGTAAGGAGAGGTTGAGTTAAATATTTCTAGCACCTCTCTCAGTGCCTGGCACCTAGTCAGTACTTAGCAGATGTTTCTGGAGAAATGAAATGACCATACAGAGTAGGCATGAAACAATACATGAATGAATGAATCCCCGTGCAAGACCATGCCCTTATTTTCAGCAACAAAGAATATTACATGTACTGGTGCTTCTAGTGATAGAAGACTGTACAAAGGACACGCCAGGGGTCCTTGAGTAGGTCAGTGTGTGACCTGGTTGCCGTCCACTCTCTGCCTCCTCTGCCAGACATCAACGAGGGCCAGGGTGACAGGGGCGGGGGTGGGGCTCTGACTGTGGTCCTCCGACGTGACATTGATGTATGGCCGAGAGGACGTTGCCCAAGGCCCTGTGAGGTTTCCCTCAAAGACAGTGAGAACTATGGATTTCCAGGCTGACAAATATGGACTTCACATGACTATTGTAAGTGAGACATGGATATTGAGTACGTTTGTTTATTTTTAACCTAAGAAATATGAAATATATCCTGACAAACCATAACCTGCTCTGTATGTATCACCCTCTTCTGATCTCTTATGAGCAACATTCTCAATCCCAGGAAACTAGGGGGTGAGGCAGGAGAAAGGGTGGCGGGAGGGAGAAAAGCAGGAGGGAGAAACAGAAGTCCCATGGAGAGAGACTTGGGAAACGGGCTGATCCACCCAGCAGATCCAGGCCTTCCAGCTTAGGTCAGCAGATGTGAATAATGTCCCATGACGTGGAATTTTAAATATTAGTGGACATGTTTCAGTAGAACAGCACAAAGCCATTAATTTCTTTGGCATTTTCCGTACTTGTTGCCGCTAAGCATTCCCAGTATGTTCATCTTAACAGAAAATTGGCAAGACAACATTTTATGCCTGCGTAATTCTAGTAAAGACACAGGATCGGGAAATATTTCTCAAGGTACAGACTGAATTCACACAGGTTCAACAAATGCTATTTAAAAGATGAGAAGGTGGTTTTCTACTCAAATTGCTTTTTCAGCTACTAGATTCTAATCACTGTGGCAATATGCTCAAGGGCACGTTTCTACCCATGACATAAATGGCATTCAGTGTGATTTATGCATTTACCTTCCATGGCAAGGTGGAAGGGAAGACATAACACGTACTTAAAGTATAGTGGGCACTCTATAAATGTTTATTGAATTGATCACAAGCATGGAATGCAGTTGATCTGGAAATAGCTCTAGTGCTTCAGAATATTATAAGACGTCTCCTCTCCCATTTTTCTCCTAAAATCAGAATTCTAGGCTGCAGATATTATCTTCTAAGATAATTCCTCTATTTTATAGATGAAAAACCTGATAAGGGATACCTAGTTAGTACTTTCTTGGTTGCAAGTGATAGAACATCTAATATAAAGTGACGGAAGCAAAAATGGGATTTCTTGGCTTCTAGAAATGAAACATCCATGGGGCCAGTACGGTTTCTGATGTGTCTGGATTCAGATCTCAAGCAATGATCCACCTTATCTGGCTGTCCACCACCAGCGCACATTGTAGAAAATGGCAGTGCATGCCCCAATCCCATCCGTCTTAGGGCATTTCACGGGCTCCGGTGGGGTCACGTGAGCAGCCTTGCGGCTAGAATGTACCTGTTGCTTAACCTAGGTCAGGTGCCTGACCTGGGGAGTCAGTGTGGAAGCTTTTGTTTCACTCCAGGCACATGGTCTGTGTAGAGAGGATAGGTAGTTGCCTCAATTGCCTTGAAGGGAGAGTGAGTCGTGGGTGGGAGGTTTGGGAGGGGGGAGGAACAATAAGTGTCCTCACTACCATTTGTAGTATATAGGTAACATTTTAAAACAGGAGCACCTGTGTGGCTCAGTAGGTTAAGCGTCTGACTTTTGATTTCGCATCCTAGAGTCATGGGATCGAGGCCCGCTTTGGGCTCTATGCTGACAGCACAGAGCCTGCTTGGGATTCTCGCTCTCCCTCTCTCTCTGCCCCTCCTCTTCTCATGCTCTCGCATGCTCCCTCTCTCTCTCAAAATAAGTAAATAAACATTTAAAAATTGAAAACAACCTTTGAACCACTCCCCCAGGTAAAATCTCCCCTCACTTCAAGAAGGAGCCCCCAGCAGAATAAACATAATTATAGTTTGCGATTGTTTGAAGAAAGCTGGATGAAGCCACGTGTTTCCCCATCTGTATCCCTTTCTCTGCCCTCCCGTTCTCTTTCTTAACCACCAGCATTAAGCTTAGATCCCTGCAGTGTCTCCTTCAGAACCAAGTGTTTAACAAATGTTTCTTTCTGGTTCCTGCGAGGATGTTAATGGAGTTTTGGCTTCCCCCACTGCATCCTGAAAAATTTCATTTTTCACCTCCCCCTCCTCCGACCCTGACAGTTTTGGTGCTACCTTAATCTGAGAACACAGCTCCCTTCCCACATGGCTTGTGTTTTTTGTTTGGGAAACTTGCCAAGTATTGACAAGTATTTTCGATCTGGATGTTGGGTCAGAACCACATGCAAGTCAGAGGCGTTACTATCTCTGTGTTCTGGATACTTTTTTTTCTTTTGTTTCTCATCATTATTTTGAGTCCTTCATACTCTTTCAGTGTTAATTCCCCATTCGCTTCTTTGTCATCGATAATGCAGCCATACCCCTCAGCAGGGTCTCCAGATTTTACTCGACCACGTGGTTACATCCATTCATCAGATGAAAGTCAATGTTCTTCAAAAACCGCTGAAAACATCTGTGTAACCACACATGTTAACTGTCAGGGGGAAGGATTGGTGCTGTGACACGGTGTGATGTCAGGGAGTTATTCCCAGGAGCGTGTGACATGTCCTTGCTGCCAGCAAGTCTCTCTCCTGCCACTTGAAAATTCTCACTTTGTTCAGATGAGGGTTCTGTTGCCATACTTTTTGAAATTACGTGGGCGCCACTTCTATTCTTATTTGTCCAGAATCCATTAAAACGAATAAGTAGGCTCTCTAGATTTGCCATAAATGAAACACATTCTTTTATCACCTAATAAGATGCTTTATTCTATCTTGCCTTTGCTAGAAACACAGACAAGAAGACAAAAATGTCTGCCACTGTGTCTCTCAATTTTAATTTGTTAGATCTGTTATCTCTTGTGTTGACAAACCACTGCAGCACTTTTAGGGCTTAAACCAACAAACATTTTATTTGTTCATTGTTCCCTAGGTCAGCAATTAGGGCCGGACTCAGCTGGTCTCTTCTGGGACTTCTTGTGCCTGGGGTCATTCATGGGCTGCAGTCACCTCCACCTCATGTGCCCTGCTTATACGTGGACGCTGTTGCTGGCTGTTGGCTAAGTCACGGTCTCCAGCAGGCTAGCCTGGGTTTCTTCACATGGTGCGGGAAGTGTTCTCAGCAACAAGGAGAGAGTCAAGCCTAATGTGAAAGCTTGTTTCCATCATCTGCTTGTATCAAATTTGCAAATATTCCATTGGCCAAACAAGTCATGTGACTGGATTTCCCAAGTCAGAGTGGGAAGGCACCGCCGAAGGCATGAGTGAAGGGAGGCAGCCCCTTACTGTAAAAATGTATCACATTAATTAAACATCTGCATCATATCTTTAACTGAAAAAGGAGATTCACCTGGGAAAGTGTCAAGACAAACTCCCTACCAGGAACAATATCTGTCAGAGATTTATAGATACAGAGCAGAGATATAAATCTCTTAGAGATCTATTAGCACCAAGGGAGCATGGGCTGTGCATTGAAGCATTACCCCAGTTGTAAAACCCAAGCACACTTCAACTGAGTCTAGGCCTGTGCATAGGATCTGGCCAGGTATTTGATAGGCAACTGCATTTCATGCCCTTTTCAGAGAACCTGTAGAACAAAAGGGCACCTGGGTGGCTCGGTTGATTAAGCGCCTGACTCCTGATTTTGGCTAAGGTCATGATCCCAGGGTTGTGGGATTGAGCCCCGTATTGGGCTCTGTGCTGAGTATGGAGCCTGCTTGGGGTTCTCTCTTTCTCTGCCTCTGTCTTCAGCTCATGCTGTTTCTGTGTCTATAAAACAAACAAACAAACAACAAACATCAAAGAACTTGTATATAGTGTAGGAGAAGTTTAAATAAATTACTGGTTAGATAAATCATGTTGGTCATCCCGGTCCCAGTAAGTATGGACAGAATAGAGTAACTGACAGCTAAGAGTAACCAGCACTCCCCGAGCACTTCACTATGACTGGTTGATTTTCTTTAAGTCTTGAACAGTTCTGTGAGGTTTTATTTTATCTCTATTCATCAAAATAGAAACGTGAGATTTTGAAAGTTTACCTTACTAGGCTAACATAGAAGGGTTGGACTTGAACACTGTCTGTCTATAGAGCCTCAGTTATTTATTAGACACGAAGTCCTGCTACTTATTTCATCACATGGGACAAATGGATGGGGGTGGGGGGGGCGGTCCATGAAATGGTAACTCTCCCAGGCCCAGACATCCAAACGTGGAGTCTTGTTGCAGGCCACTCCTTCTTGAATCAGTTTCCTTCCTCTGGACATCGAAGCCATGAACAGGGAATCCAGAAGGGCTTGGGGGATGGCCATGGCTTCTACAGTTCTTACAATATAAGAATTGTTGATGATGGGGTGGATTGCTTCCTAATTGAGCTCTGGGACTCTTTCCCAGTTAAATTACTCCTGCAGAGAGCACTTTTGGATTGCTGCGGCCATTGCTCAAGAAAATTCAAACCTATTTCTCACTTTACCCAATTCTAAGGCGACAACCCTTATGTTTCTGCAAAATGGCTGCTGAGCCAGTGTATCTGGTCTTAAGAATATAAATAATCCTCTGTTTATACCAGTGCCTTCCTATAAAGCAGAATAATTGGTGTTCAGAGATTTAGAATGACTGCCCTCCAACACATCTTAATAATGGAGTTATTCCAATAATACCAATAGGTAGTGATGATAGTTACAATGTGATGACAGATGAGAAGTGCTATTCCCAGATTGGGTTAATTTCTCCCACAAACATTAAAAAAAAAGTCATAGGTATAGAAGTGAATTCAGTCCCCATATGTGGGTGTTCCATTCCCTCCCTCCGCCTCCAGAAAGCTTGGCCTCCAGTCTCTCATCTGTCCTCTGACACACCTTGAGCATCATCGAGATGTTAAATTAGGTTTTGACAAAATGACGCCCCACAGGTATTTTGGCATCATCCACTTGTATATATTTTGGCAAAGAGGAGCAAAGAAGCAACAGCACGTGTCTGACAAGGACTCTTACATCTGTCTTTGCAGGGGGACTGATTTAGTGGAAAAGAAGGCAGTGTTTAGCCAATTTTGAAGAAGAATAAATGTGTTAGATGATATTCAGTGAAGCATGATCTGCATAGCATGTAAATTGCATAAAGATGTAATGCAGAAAATCCAGAACTTTCCTATGGTGATTGGGTCTAATTTATAGTATTTCTGGTGACTAAAACATTCTGTAACAATAACTGGAAGGGTTACTTTCCATTTGATAATTTACAGAAAACACAAAACAGAGTAGGATCATTTTTTTTAAATAGTAAACCTCTTGATTAATAGATTGTAATTTTAAAAACCATTATGTGTTCATATTTTTATAATTCTGCACTGAAGGTGTCCACATATCATCCAGCTCCATTTCCAAGATCTTAGTTCATATTTCTGTATTTATAAAATTTACTGTTCTCCAAAGTGGAAGCCACCCTAGAAAAAATAATTATTTAATGAGTTTCAATATTCAGATTTGTGGTAGTCTGCTTAGAAATAGCATATAAATTTGGAGGCACGTTGAAAATTTAACGATAGCTTAATGCAAATTAATATCCACATGAGCAATGTGCAGCCAGCAAAAAAGGGGATGAAAAGAATGTAAGATAGGACAGGGAGTCCAGTTCACCGTGAAGCTTGTTGTTTTGATTCAATGGCGTAATGAAGGTACATGGCAGGAAGAAGGCCTAGATTCTGATGCCAAACCCAGCTTTTAAAGCATTGTTCAGGGGACGCCTGGGTGGCTTAGTTGGCTAAGCATCTGCCTTCAGTTCAGATCATGATCTCACAGTTTGCTGGTTCAAGCCGCTGCACTGTCAGTGCAGAGCCCACTTCAGATCCTCTGTCTCCCCCCTCTCTGCGCCTCTCTCTCAAAAATAAAAATAAACATTAAAAAAATGTATTAAACAAAGTGTTAGAGCAGAGATGGGGAAGAGGGTATCTGGAATTCCATTCAACTAAGATATGCAGGGCATGGAATATTGACAAGATATTCTCAGACTGTGTACATGAGGCTGATTCAGACCATGGCATCAAAAAATGAAAGGTCCGGTGTGGTAGATAAACATCTACCAGATATGAGACAAGATGTGTTATGAGGTTGGAACTTGATAGAGGTGGTCACTGTGCAGCATTGTTCCTCTCCACAGAAATCTTTAGTAAAAGGTGAAAGATTTATGTGATCTGAAGAGAAACCAGAGTATTGCAGCATTGTGAGTGTACTAAATGCCACTGACTTGCACACTTTAAAATGGTTAATTTTATGTGACTTTTGCCTCAATTTTTAAAAAATGTGCTGGGAAGAGGCACTGGCCCACCATCTCCGGAGAAAAGAAAGCTGACACTTAGAAAGGAAGGGGATTTGGGGGCCCAGATACCTGTGTGAGCATCTCAGCTGTCTTTTGTTTGACCAGTATGCATCTGGTATTTTGAAGGTTCCACCATTCTCTGGCCATTCTGGGTTAGGACACAAGTCCTGTGAGAAGACTGGAAAGGTGTTTGCCTACCTGGTGAGAGCTGGGAGCCAAAATATCCATGTGCTGGGGAAAAGGATGACAGATTTAAGCCAAAATAAGATATAAGATATCTTATAAGATATAAGCCCCCAAATAACTGTGCGGCCTTGGGCAAGTTAATTAACCTCTCTGAAATTCTGTTTCTTCACTAGCAAATTGGGGATCATAAAAACTACCTCACATGGTTTTGGAAAGGATCACTACCATATGCATACTACCATATGCAAAGTATCTGGCACAGAGGAGATACTAATAAATTATAATAGCTTCCCATCCTGGCCCATCTCCCAGTTTCCTCACCTTGCCCCCCCCCCCCCCCCGCCGACTTGGCTTGAACTGCTCATCAAAGAAGTCATTTCCTATGATGTAGCAACAACATCAGCTCATTAGGTCATGGTTACACTGGTATATAACCTTGGAATGAGGGCCTTCGAAGGAACGGGATCTGATGCCAAAAATCAAGGAAGAAAGGCCCTCCTTTTCTAGACCCCCCCCTTCCTTAGCACAGTGAGGCATGTCAAGAGCATTATTATAGAACCAATAAATGTTAGAATTGGCTCTTGAAGATTATTTCATCTTACCTTCTCATTTTGTAGGTGAGGAGCTGAGGCCCTTGAGAGGAAGGGATAGTTCTCTTAGCCATACTTCCCTACCATCCCTTCAGTTGGTTCCTGTTTGGGAACATGCTGGACATTCTCCATCCTTCTCCATCTCTTCAGACCCACTCTCCATCCTTCACCTTCCCCCTGGCCTGGAATCTCACCTCCAGGTATATGGGTTTTATCAACCTGCTCCCTTGCCCTCTGGTTTCCACTGAACATTTGACTAATGGGAAGCACCACAGGTGGATCAAAGTACAGGAGTCTGAAGTCAGACTATTTGTAACCTGAGATGGACGCAGGTTATATGTGACCCTCCACCAAATGGCCATGGCTTCTGCCCAGCAGCCCTCTCCAGTATAGCTCTTTTCTCTGGGTCTGCTATGTACTCTCTCCTTTGCCATTCACGACTCAGGTTGGAAAATCGTAGCCGTTCCCAATGTTGCCTCCCCTGGGTGTCCCTTGTTAGTTTCCCTAAACCCCACACACACCTTAGTAAAAGTAAATAATACCATTTAAAAATTTTCCACAGGTACACAGTTTAAATATGTCACTCGCAGAGGTCCTGACTAACATAAGAAGGAACACCTTCCTCTTGAATCATTCATATTTTCTTGCAGAAGGACTTCCTCTAGGGCAGGGGTTGGCAAGCAAATCCAACCCACGAGCTAAGAATGGCTTTTAATATTTTTTTATTGTTGAAAATAAATCAAAAGATGAATATTTTGTGACACATGAAAATGCAAAATTCAGAGTCCATAAAAAAGTTGGGATGCAGCCATAGTCATGTGTTTATGTATTGCCCACAGTTGCTTTCCTACTCTCCTTGCAGAATTGAGTAATTGCAACAGAGACAAAATGCCCAGCAAAGTGTAAAATATTTACCCTCCAGCCCTTTACAGGAAACATTCACGACCCCTGCAACTAGGTATTGTTCCTGGCCTTTCCCTCTAAGTCCTGGCTGACAGTTGAATCTCTTGGTTGGGTAGAGCCAACCTACTAAAGACTGTAAGGTTTCATCCCCTTTTCTTCTCTGTCCCGAGGCTGGAGGCCCAGGCTGAGAGAAGGAGAATAACAGTTCCGAGAGTTTGAGAAAGCCCTTCTGGCAGAAGATTTAAAACCACATTCTCTGATGGGCTTTCTTCTGTTGGACCCACATGTCCATCTCTCAATTGATTCTGAACTCAGGAGGGAAGACAGTATGAGTTTTTGACTCCCTAGAATTCCAGCTATCCCTTTTCCCCAACCTTATTGCCTTTGTTTGAACACCCATCATCTCTCAGTGGGATCACTAAAATATTCTGCTATCTGGCCTCCTTGCCTTTAGCAATACCTTCCTCTAATCCAGACAGCCAATGTGATCTTTCTCAGACATAAACCTGACCTCATACCTTCTTTACTGTGAAGGCTGATTTCATGCCTCTCTGTACCCCCACCCCCAGATAGTGCCTTCCCACACTGACTCTAAGCCTCAGCGTGTGACTTGCTTTGGCCAATGGGATAATGACATACTTGATGCCAACAGAGACTTGAAAAAGCACTTGCATGTTCCGTCCTCTCTTGGACCCTTGCTAGTGCCACAAAAGCACGCCCACACTAGCCTGCTGAGGGACGTGGGAGATGCATATAGAAAAGCCTAGTTGTCCTCAGCAAGGACGTCATTAGATGAGACAGGCCCAGCCAACCTGCCACTGCCTACGAGTGCATAGTGAGCCCAGCCCAGAGCAGCAGAACTGTCTCACCAGTGAAAAGAGTTGTAAAAAATGATCTGGAGTTCTTTTAAGTCTCTAAGCTTTGGAGTGCTTTGTTAGTCGGCAGTAACTAACTGATACACCTATTTAAAACTCTTCAGTGCCTCTAAGCACCTCTGCAACAAAGCTAGAAATCTTTAACTTAACATATAAAGACTTTCACCATCTTCCGGATCTCCATCCAACCAACCCACTCCCATGCTGGGCAGCCATCACTGTAAAAACTGGTTCCCAGCAACCTTCCTGGCCTCACCACCTGTATCCCAAACTTTGTGCCTTGCCATCTCTTTCTCGATTAAGGTCCTGGTTTTCTCTGTGCTGGTTGCTTCCCTAACTGAGCTGACCCTGGCTTCCCTCTTTGACTAAAGGGGGACAGCCTTTGACTTGCCCTTTAGGTCATAAGTTTAGAGAGTCATGACTAGCATTTTTAGAGGTGGAGGAGGAAAAAAATCAAGATAAATGGTTCATTATGAGAGTACATTTTCAATGTGCATATATTGGTTTGCTATGTAAATTTTTTTGTCTATGAGACATAGTCCAAAAGAGTTAGAAAACACATTGCTTTAAAGCATGTCTTCTTCTGGCTGCTCTGAGTCAATACTGCTCCAAATCCACCTGGTCCTCACATTTCATCCCAGGACTTGCCTCTTTCCTTGAGGTCCTACCCACTCCCACTTGACCTCACCCACCTCTCCACATACATTGCCCTCCACTCTCCATTACGCCCCCATCACCCTGAACCAGCTGGCCCTTTGCAATTTGGTTTTTCCTCCACCAATACCAATCTTCCCTTCCTTAATTTTCTGGAAAGTTCTTATTTTTTAGGGGGTGCTCTAAGTGCATCCTCCGTTATTTAATGTTCAGTGTGTGCACGATTCAAGGTGCTCTGGTAGCACATTCTCCGGGAGGCCTCTCTTTCCCTTCCTCCCCCACTCCCAATTCCATTTCCACGTACACACCAGAATTTTTGATACGTTGAAACTTAAGAGTATTCTTTCTAAAACCTAACTTCTATTTCCCATGTTTTCACTGGAGAATCACCTGTGCTTCTGCCTGCTCTCAGAGCTCCTGTGCATACGGCTGTCATAATCCTCAGCAATCACCAAAGTATAATTGCTGCGTCTGTGTGTATATTTCCCACACAAGATGGGAGCTCTTTAAGGTTAAGGCCTGAGCCCTGTTGATCTTTGTATCACCAGCAGGGCCTGGCATTAGTATGAGTTGACACTCAACTTGAGTTGAAATTGTCCCTAGTATGGTTTGGAGTGCACAGGTGACCAGCGGGAATGAGATAGAGGGTCACTTGGTCCTTGGAGGAATGTGGTGGCCCAAGGAAGCAATTGGGAGGGGCAAACTCCAGAACGGGGGCTCCAGCAGTGGAGATGGGGAACCGCTAACCACGTCCACTTAGGAATCCAAGCGGCCATGTCCCCCAGAACTTGGAAAACCAGGGGAAACCAAAACACCCAAACCCACACAATGTGAAGAAGCAGGAAAACACCACACAGTCTCTTCTGGAGGATGTGACACCACATGGAACATGAATAAAGGAGCACACAAAGTAATCAGAGAGAATAAAAATCCCATGGAAGGCACACAACCCTCAAGGCTGGGGTAGGGGGGAAGGCCCTTCAGAGACTATGAGGGCAGATAAAGAAGAACACAGCTGAAGCCAGTACTGACATGACTTTGGAAGGGCCAGGAGGCAGGACAACTCAGAAGCACTTCCTCACAGACTCTCCAACTGAAAAGAAGTGAATGGAAAAGTAAAGCTTCAGAGAGGCTAGGGGGAGTCATTTGGTTACACAGAAAGCATACTCTGGAGGAAACACAAATGCACACTTTGCCCCATGCTGCATTCACACAGGTACTATCTTGGGGTTTTCCCACCTACCTCTTGTCCCAGATACCAAGTTTCCAATAAAGGACTCTGCTGTGGCCATTGTTAATTAACTACCTGCACAATGAATGGCTGCTGAGTACCAAGTGGAGAAAGTTAGCACAGGAGGCTGGGGAAATTTCACCCTAAGTTATACAAGTCCTAACAGGGGGATTCATTTACTCAAGACTGGGGGTGGGGGGTGGGGGGTGGCAGTATGCACAAGGCCAGCAGCTAGCCCAGGGTCTGGCACTTTTGGAGGAGAGAACAACTGAAGAGGAGTCAATGAACCATGGTTCTCTCTCTCTCTCTCTCTCTCTCTCTCTCTAAAGCAACTAAATCATTTTGGTTTGTAAGAATAACACTTCCTGAAATAGCCAGGATGTCTTTAGAAGCCCATAAGTGACCCGGCACTGGAAAGCAGAGAGTGGAAAGTGAGGAGAGGGTGGAGGAGAGGAGGGAGAGAGGGAGGAAAAGCGCATCTCCCTTTCAGGCCACATTCAAGCCCATGTCAAGGAGAAAAATTTCTATGCGAATGTAGAATGCAACCAACTCATGCAGTCAGATTCAAAGGAAACTAAATGAGGCAGGTGAAGCCCAGAGCCAGGAAGAGTGGAAGCGATTTTTGGACTTGGAATTCACAATGAGGTTAGTCTAAAAGAACACGACATCACTGTCAGTTTCTTGTCGCAGAGCCAACTTCCTGCTTTTTTAATGGATTGTATCATCAACCCGGGAAATGTGGGGATTTGAACCAGATGATGAATCAATTACCTCAATGAGATGAAATACCCAAGCTCCACGAATGCTTCAGGAGGCAGCAGCAATAAAAAGCCACTGTCCTCAGGTGTCTTCTGAACAGCAGGTTAAGCAAAGGTGCTGATATTCGTCTCAACAGAGCACGGGGTCATAGCTGTTCCCTCCCACTCCTGGCTCCCAGCACCGCCCTCCCCCAAGGCTGTTGCATAGCCCGTGGGCAGGTACCCAACTGCCCTTGGGCGTATTAATAAAATTAAAAGAGATAGTGGGGAGAAATGGAGAGAGGGAAAGGGGTCAGTCAGGTAACCAAGGGGTAGACATGGCAACCCAGGCCATGAAAGAGAGGAAGGAACAGAAACAGAAGGTAAGTAGACATTTGAGTGCAGAGAATTGGGGCTTCCACTAGATGGGCTGTTGAAAGAAACATCTTCATCTTAGGTGAGTCATTTGTTGACTACTGCCTTTAAAGGTGGTCCATAATATCCCTAGCCAGCCCCTAGGGGAAAAGCTCTCAAGTAATTCAGGGAGCTGAAAAAAGAACACCACTATTACAGGTCAATAATTTTAGAAGAAGACAGCACCTACAGAGAGAGAAGAGATCTTTAGATTCTGAGTCATAATGTTTGCGCCTTTAACACAGTTGGGTATATAAAACCGAATATGAGTTCTATTACTACATCTATGAGCTGTATTGCTATATTAAGCATGTATATACAGGTACTGGCATATGCAAGGCCCCCTGCATGCTGTGTTTGGTTCCTAACTCTGCTGTTGCACCTATTGAGAGAGTTAGCTGTTTAGATCCCTACTTACAAGCTAAGCCCTTACCTTTGTTAATATAACTAGTCTTGGGGCACCCGGGGTGGCTCATTCGGTTAAGCATCCAACTTCGGCTCAGGTCATGATCTCCCAGTTTGTGAATTCAAGCCCCGTGTCAGGCTGTGTGCTGATAGCTCAGAGCCTGGAGCCTGCTTCATATTCTGTCTCTCTCTCTCTCTCTCTCTCTCTCTCTCTCTCTCTCTCTGCCCCTCCCTTGCTTGTGTTCTCTTTCTCCCTCCCTCTTTCTCTCTAAAAAAATAAATAAACATTTAAAAAAATTAAAAAATATATGACCAGTCCTAACCTCAGACAGTAGATATTTCTGGAGCTACAACCTAGCTTTATTAAGGCAACCATCAAGTCATCTGACTACATGGATAACTAGCATTCTGTGTTATTTAAAACACCATTTCCTTGTGTCCCCAATATTGTTAATGGGTTTCTACCTCAAGAACTCTCTGCCAGAGACATTGTTTAGACAACCTGCTTGCCACTCTAGCTTTTCTTGGACTGGAGTCCAACAAGCCCCACTCACCGCATTCTGTTCCAGCCCCAAACAGGCAAGGTGTGCAAGGCATCATGGTCCTCAGGAATCAGGAACAGAACCAGCAGGGAGGCAGTGCCAAGCAGTAGCTACCAGACACTCTGGGGTAAGAAGGGGCTGGACCCAGAAAGCAGGGGTGAGGATTTATAAGGAATCTGGTAGCTCAGTTAGGCCTAGTTTCAGAAGTCCCAGGGAAGGCAGCAGGAAGGGCATGTAGAAGAGGTAGAGAGGGAGTTGGTCATTCTCACTCATGTGCAACCAGTGCCCCAGACAGCAGACTGGGGTCTCTGAGAAGAGACCTAGTGCTACAGAGGGAGACTGGCAAGAGCTATGCAAGAACTCATGTCACTGGGGTTCTTGTCCTAGGAAGAAAAGCTAAAAAAGCAAAAACAAAAACAAAACACAAAAAAACTAAACAAAGCTAAAGAACCCCTAGGCTGTGCACTTGAACACCAAGACCTGTACATCAAGATCTGTAAGGGTAAGTCAGGTGCCATTGTCTAGACTCTCCCCTGCTCCCAATCTTGCCCTCATCCAGTTGACCTTGTCTTCACATTCACACCCGATTTTCTAAAACACAGCCTTGGGCAGGTTACTCTCTGTTCGGGCTCTGGGTCAAATGCTCGGTGATTACCAGGTATTTGCATCTTCAGCTGTCCAATCAGGCGGCCACCACAAAGGCTCCAGGACAGGACAGCATGGTGTTGCCAAAGCCCAAGTCGGGGACACACAGCAGAGAGGCTTCTGAGGTAAAAATTGAAAATACTTTTATTTTGTGCCTGGAAGTTGGAGACTTTTACCAGTTGGAGACTTAAGTGAAGCGTCTTTATTGAAGTTTTGAGAATGGATGATGGATTATGAGATACCGATAGAAGATAGGAGGGGCAGGATTTTGATTAGCTGAAGAGAAAAAAAAAATAAATGCTTAACCTTTGATGAAGTTACATGTGACCAATACTTCTTTTCTTACTCTAACTTGTCTACCCAATATTTATTCACTGATTCTAGTTTGTTGAGTGCCTACTATGTGCCAAGCCCTGTACAAGGTAGAGAGGGCATGGTGGTGAACAAGATAAACAATGGTTCTTTCCGCCTTCAGGTAGCTATAAAGAACTGATAAGCGGGGCACCTGGGTGGCTCAGCAGGTTAAGCGTCTGACTTCAGCTTCGGTCATGATCTCCCAGTTCATGGGTTTGGGCCCTGCATCTGACTCCACACTGACAGGGCAGAGCCTACTCGGGATTCTCTCTCTCTCTTTCTGCACCTTCCCTGCTTGCGTGAGAGCTCTCTCTCTCTCTTAAAAAAAAAAAAGACTTATAAGTGTGACATAGAGTTTGTTACAGGAGCACATACAGAGGATGTGTAACCTTGGGTCTGGGATCCCTATGCCAAAACTGCCATTGGTGTCTATGGCCGATTGGTTTCCACTCATTTCCCTACATGTGTCCTGCACATTCCTGACTTCAGGCCTGGGATTCTATTTTCACTGAGAGAACACAGGGACTATGAGTTCTTTAAGGTCTATCTTGTGTCTCAAACCCTTCTGAAGGGATTTCTAGTAAAGATGGCACATAAGTTCACACCTGTGGGTCCACAGCCTGTTCCAGGGCACCACATGCATGACTGTAGACCAGCGTACTTGAAAAGAAACCCAAATGCAAAATGGTCGTGCTCAAAAACAAAACAAAACAATAACCATTTTTTTACAAAAAAAAAAAATTAAGTGGTTGTTGTTTTTATCATTTTGCATTTTTAAAAATTTATTTGAGAGAGAGAGAGCGTGAGCTGGGGGGAGGGATGGAGGGAGAGAAAGAGAATCTTAAGCAGGCTCCATGTTCTGCCCAGAGCCCAACACAGGGCTCCATCCCACGACCCTGGGACCATGACCAGAGCCAAATCAAGAATCAGACACGCAACCGACTGAGCACAGGTGCCCCTCATTCTGACTTTTATTTCAACGATTGCAGTTATGATGCCCAGGATTTCTGATTAGTTATGCTTTTATATCGAGCTGTTCTTTTTCATCTGGCTATTTTGTTTCAGCTTTTCTCATTCTTTATGAGATCTATTCTTCCCTTAATCTCTTTGAGGATCATACCCATACCTTTAAAAAGACTTTTTCCTATCAATCTCTTATTTCCATTCCATTTCATCTGGGTTAAATTTTATCTCCTATTTATATTTTTGTCTTCGTTTTCTCCATGTGTTTCGGGTTTTGGTTTGAAGGCTCGTGGTGGCTAGGAGGTTTTATTGTTTCTCTCTCTTTGTTCCCCCAGGCTCTGACAATTTTGTGGCTACTTTATCCCGGTCCCCCAGGCCCCAGTGTAGGTCTCTTTTTTCCCCTTCCTTCCTTCCTTCCTTCCTTCCTAGCAGTTCAAAAGTGTCTATCCCATTGAAATTGAAAAAGATTCTGTTACCAACCCAGGGGGCTGGTTGGCACATATTCTTGCTTCAAAATGAGATTCATTATTTCCAACCTTTCAAGACACTCAGCCTCAGAGCCTCCACTGCTCCAAGTGGGGGTAAAATGAATCCTTTCTATCATTTTCCTTTCATGGGTGGGGAAGTCCACAAAAGCACCAGATTCACCAGTAAAGCCAGCTCTGTCTCCTGCCCCTTACAAGACACATTTGGTCCCTGTTACCACACCAGATACTGATATTTTATAGCCTGTGCCTACGTTCATCCTTAGAAGCAATGGTTTCAGCCTTGCTTACAGTATTGTGTTTGGTAAAAACAAAAACAAAAACAAAAAAAACCCCTCTTGACTTCAGTTCAGATCATGATCTCACAGTTCATGACTTTGAGCCCCCTGTCAGGATTCACAGTGACAATGCAGAGCCTGCTTGGAATTCTCTCTCCTTCCCTCTCTGCCCCTCCCCTACTCTCTCTCCTGTCTCTTTCTCTCAAAATAAAGAAACACATTTGAAAAGAAATCATAATGAATAACTATGTCCCTAGACTGGACATATTTAAACAGATAACTGAAGAAGAGAAAATACCACTAGGAAACTCTCGTAGAAAACAGCATAGAATGATAAAGAGATTAAAACCATGAGATGCCAAGGCCAACCAAGAAACAGACTCAGAGAACAAATTGGTGGTTACTAGAGGGGAGGGGGTGGGGGATGGGTTACATACATGGTAGGGATTGAGGAGTGGGCTTGTCATGATGAGCACCAGGTGTTGCATGGAATTGTTGAATCACTATATTGCACACCTGAAACTAATATTATACTGTATGTTAGCTAACTGGAATTTAAATAAAAACTTTGAAAAAAAAACAACTATGAGATGCCAGTTAGAAAACACAGAAAGTAGATAGAAAAACTCCAGCATGGCCCTAATAAAAATTCCCGGAAAAGAGAATATAGAGGGTGGCAGATAAGACATATTCACTGGAGACTGGCTGGTAATTTTTTGGACTTAAAGACAGATAACAGTGTATAGCTAATGCCGCACAGAATAGGTTTTTTCTGAAATGCCTTACATGACCTAGCTCCTTACTGGCTCTACGACTTCGCCTCTTACTGCTCTCTTCCTTGCTTACTTCGCTTTCGCCATACTGGCCTCCTTGCTAACCCTTGAACAAAACAAGCCCATTCCTACCTTAGAGTCTCTGCACTTGCTCTTCTGTTTGAAATGCTTTTCCCCCAAGATAATCTGTATGGCTCATTTTCTCATTCTCTTTAGATTTCTCTTCAAATATTACTGTATCACAGAGACCTTCTCTGATGGAAGCAAATAAATATTTGCTGAGGACATGAATGACTGAATGGGTAGATGGACAAATACTATCCTTTCTCTATTGCCCTCTTCCCTGCCCACATGTCCATGGTACATGGACCAGTGGTACAGTGCTTTAGGAGCACCCGGGTGGCTCAGTGGGTTAAATGTCTGACTCTTGATTTTGGCTCAGGTCATAATCTCACAAACCATGAGATCGAGCCTCACATTGGGCTCTGTGCTGACAATGCAGAGCCTGCTTGAGATTCTTTCTCTCCCTCTCTCTCTGCCCCTCCCCAGCTCTCTCTCTCAAAATAAATAAGTAAACATTTTTAAAAAATCCATGTAAAGCCTTGTCCATGTCCTAAAAGCTGACATCAGTGTGTGTACGTATGAATTCATATTTAGTGACAGATATGGTCAATTTATTTTCCCTAAAAGTCTCACTCTTCATAATGGAGCAATTAAATCATGGAATTATAATCATGTATAACACACATATGATATATATCATTATAAGAGCCCCTTAGCTAAGACTTCCATGTTTTACACGTGAAAAGATGGTGGCCAAGAGGGGTAAAATGGACAGATACCCAAGCAGCTTAACAGAACCAGAATTGGAAATCATCCTCTTGACTCTGAGCTCATGTCCTTTTTACCACACTATATGACTGCTTTATCCTCCTTGCATTCAGAGAAATTGGGTCACAAATAATCCTATTCCCCCAACGAACATCTTCTTAACCTCCATGATCACATGCACTGTTTCCAGGTAACAATAGATTAGCCCTACTTTGCTCTGGAGAAGTTAGGGCTTCTAGGTGCCAGTTCATTAAAAATGTAATTTTAACGTGTTTTTATTTCTACGGCTTCTTGTCATTAAGAGCCTATAATTAAAATAATTAGAAGAAGAATCTTGCCTGTTAATCAGTCTACATTTCAATAAAACATTTTAAAATTCACAGTCCAAAGCTGTTACCTTATTATTTAAGCATGAGTTCTATTATATAAATTGGCACCACAGCACAGCCAACCAGTTATTTATAGAAAAAAATCTGTTAGCTTTTCCTTGGTAAACCAATGTCACTCTATGCTGAAGTGATTGAAGAAATTATAGGGAGATGGAAGATGGGTGGGTTGGCATCCCCCCGGTGTAACTGGGCTCTGGAAATCTTCCAGAGCCTCTTTTGGATGCAGTGTACGTCAAGAGGGTTGAGAAAAAACACGGCTTCGCAGCAGCAGTGAGAATTCATAGTGCTAAATTTTGGGTGTCATGCATACATATATATACACACAGACATATGTATGTGGTGATAGTGATGAAAAGGTTTTTTTTTAGGCTGCTGTAATTTGGAAGGCTACATTCCAATGGCACAACCGGGTTTGAGACATTGAAAAGCAATGATAATTACATTCTCCACAACCAATTTCACATTGTATGGTTTCTGTTGTCTATTTACTGTAAGCCTGCACCTTTAGTCCTCCAGAAGCTTCATGCTAGAACATTTCTGTAGGACTTCTCTGTCTGCAGTGCCCACACAGGCAACCTTTGCGTGACTAGGAGGGTCCGCCAGAGCTCACGCACAGGGTTTAGAACTGATGCTGTGGATTTATTTCATGACCCTGCTAATCCCACTAAATGCACACTTCCCTGGGGTCCCATCTTGCTTCTGAGAAGCAAGATGATAATGCACCTAATAAGAATTAAGGTCTATGTCTTAAGAAATAAATAATAATGTATTTAACAACCAGGATGAGATGAACATCCCAGGTTGGTTTTTAAAATATGTTTGAAAAAATTTTTTAATGTTTTATTTCTTAGAGAGAGAGAGAGAGAGCATGAGCAGGGGAGGGTCAGAGAGAGAGGGAGACACAGAATCTGAAACAGGCTCTGAGCTGTCAGCACAGAGCCTGACGCAGGGCTCAAACCCACAAACCGTGAGATCATGACCTGAGCCAAAGTCAGACACTTAACTGACTGAGCCACCCAGGTGCCCCTAAAATACATTTTTAAAAATTATAAACCTTTCTCTGGCTCTGGATAAGGAGCTTTATGACAAGTTTGTGGAGTTGGTGGAGATAGAAAGGGAACAATGGAAGATTGGACACCTTTCTGTGGCTGATAGACTCTAAGATGTATCCCCCCTCATACCTCCTATTCTTTACTTCCCTGTGCAACCCTCTCCCCTTGAGTGTGGGCAGGACCTGTGACTTGCTTCTAAGCAACAGAATATGGCAAAGGTGGTGGAATGTCACTATTGTGATTCTGTTATATAAGACTGTAACTTCCATCTCGCTAGCAAACTCTCTCTCTCTCTCAGCAGCTTTGATCAAGTGTGCTGCCACATGAGACCCAGGTAGCAAGAAACTAAGGGCAGCCTCTGGTTGATAGAGGCCCTCAGGAGTTGAGACCTTCGGTCCAACAACCTGCAAGTAGCTGCATGCTGCCAATACCTATGTGAGGTTGGACCCAGGCCCTTCCCCAGTCAAGCCCCGGCTGAGACCCCAACCCTGGCCGACACCCGGATTGCAATCATGTGGGAAACAGCTGAGTCATGCCCAGGTTCCTGACTTACAGATAAGTGTGTGTTGTCTTCAGCCCCTGAAATGTTTCCAGTAATTTATTATGTAGCGATAGAAAACTATTCTACTTCTCAATGATAAAAGGTGGGGGATGGTGTTTCACATTCTGAAGAAAGGAGGAGATGTAGAAAATTGACAAGAGTCTGGGCATAGGTAATGGAGGGCCCTGGATTTGAGTCTCTCCTGTGCCATTTAGTGTCTGTGTGACCTGGAGTTAGTTCCATGTCTTCTTCAAACCTCAGTTTCCATATCTTAAATGAGGATAATATTTTCTACCTCATGGTCCTGTTTGCAGGAGTAAACCAGATAGAGTGTTTAGTAGATAGAGCAAAAGAGATATATGATAGACATGGCAGGTATGAAATGTTTAGTAATACTACTCGTCACCATAGACTTCCCCTATTGGAACAATTATGAACTTGCACCCAGGGGCCCTTTCACGCAATATAGAAAAGCCAGGTTTGTTTTGCTAGCTTTTTTGTTCCCTCCAGTTCTGGCTTCATGTTTCACAGAGACCGAGTGGCCTTCCATTCAGTTCTGAAAGGATTATACCCTCGTGGGTATTATAAATGTTCTCCCCTTGGTGTATGACATGATTATCTAATTCCTTTTTGTCTGAGGCAAAACTAGGGAGATATGGGAATGACGGGGTATTAAGTATCCTTTCTCAAGTAAGGAAATAGATGACATTCCCTCAGCGACACGAGTATCTGACCTCAGCGTTGGTACACGGGGCGGCTTTGCATGCAGGAGAGACTTCGTTAGCTCGCAAAGAGCACTAAGCTGTGTCAGTCACACATTTCCAATTGTCTTTTGCTCTCTCCATTAGTATTAACATATTAGAAATTGCGAAATTTTTATCCTCCACTTAAAAGTGTGAGTAAATCCAATAGTATAATACTTCAGTCTGCAATGCAAAGATTTCTTAGACTCTGCTCGGGCTACACCTGTCGGGTAAAAAGAAGCTGTCATTTTGTTTGAGTGCCCTGCCTTTGTGACTCACAATCAGTGGAACTCTATACTTAAAAGTAGTTTGGGAAACCCAGGAAAAAAGAGATCTGCTTTGCAACCACGTGACTAATATCTGGACCGCAGGAAGGCTGGGGGACCATTCTTCGAAGATAACCCATCCTTGACCTTCACTGAGAATGATACAAAGGTGCTCTTTTCCATTCCTCCTCTCCTCCACTTCCAAATTTGTCTTCCCTTTTCTTACAGCCAAACAAAACAAAAATGCATCCCTGCTGTCACTCTGTATAAGATGATTGATTGAAAGACCTGGGTTCAAATCTTGGCTCTGTGGCTTAGTTTTGTGCTCTTGGGCAAATCATTTCATCCTTCAAGGACATGTCTTCCTCATATTTATACTAAAATGGCGAGAATAGGCATGCCTTGGTGACTCAACTGGGTAAGTGACCAATGTTGGCTCAGGTCATGATCTCATGGATCGTAGGTTCGAGTCCCATGTCAGGCTCTGTGCTGACAGCTCAGAGCCTGGAGCCTGTTTCAGATTCTGTGTCTCCCTCTCTCTCTGTCCCTCCCCCATTCACATTCTGTCTCTCAAAAATAAACGTTAAAAAAAGTTTTTTAAATGGAGAGCATAACTAGAATCTTGAATGATAGATATTAGGATGTAATGAGATGAGATATGTGAAAAGGTCAAACTCAGTAATTTTCTGCATACACATAGCAGGGTACAGAATCAGTTTCAGGAAGAACATTTTAATGCTCCTCTTTTTCTTTATACACTACATTTTCCTCCTGTCTAAGCAATAAGCTATCTAGTGTGATGTTAGGGATCTCTGCTCTGTTCTTAGGTATTATTGTAATTCTGGAGGTTTGCTTATGATTCCTATTGGTGGAGATCATAAACCTGACATTTAATTGAGCACTTGCTATCAGTAAGTGCTTCACATATATTTCTTCATTCAATCTTCACGGTAACTCCACAGAAACTGAAGCCCAGAGAGATTATATAACTGGCTAAGGGGCCATGAAGCTCTATGGAGTTAAGGATCAGACCCAGTCATGTGAATTCAGAGTCCACACTCCAGCTTCCTACGAATCACTACCATGCATCTTCTGCAAATGCTAGTTTCTCAGGTGCTAATCCTCTAGAACAGTAGAACCACGGAAATGGGGAGCAAAAAGTTTTGCCAGTGAGTCATTAGACACAGCTGCTGCTGGAGGTGCGGACACTTTCACGCCTTGGTTCCCACAGACATGTCTCCTGACTTTGGGGGAAAGAGCCCCAGGAATCGGTCCCTGGCTGGCATACACTTGCAGTCAACATAACGCTGAGTCTTGGTTCTTGTGGTGTGACTGGAACCTTCAAAGGTGAGTATGTTCTTGGTAGAAAGTGATAGCTTTAACCCCATTTATTAGAAATATATTCTTATGAGAAATATATTAGCAACCATAAAGGAAACCATTTAAATGGCATTGCAGCTGAATAACTATACCTCCACCAGCTTCTGAAAAATTACATAACCTGTGTGAGCAGTATTGTCAATAAGCAGCTTTAATATAGTTTTTATTCTTTTTTATTTTCCTTTAGAATTGATGTGATCCAAGAGCCTTCCAAAGCCTAATCTATCCAAAGCATCAGTAATAAATCATAAATATTTATAGGATTTAATCATGAGGCAGCCAAAGAACCAAAGAAGTGTTATATTATTCAGCAGCTCATTAAGCACCCAGCATGCGTATGATCCAATGGCGAGGTCTGTGAGTGGTGTCTTCTGCATCCATTGTCTTCCCTCTCTTCCATAGGAAAAAAAGCGTCTTAATGCTCATATACGCTTTAAGTTGTAGCAGGTGTGGACTGAATTCAATTAGACAACACCATCCCTGATGTCCTAGAAATGTATAATTTAACAGAACAACAAAACGTATCCTCCTACCCATCCCATTACAGAGGTAAGAAGGGAATGGAGGGGTGGGGTAGGGGTGGAAGGGAGGAAGACAATTACTGAGCCCTCCTGTGAGCTAGGCAATAATAGTTGGAACATCACATTTGCATTATTAATGACTCTATTTCACTTCCATTCCCCTATTCCCTTTGTTTTGTTCTTCCTGAAAAGAAAATATCAGATATGGTACTCAGTACACAAGAGTTAGTAACAAGCTCCATTCAAATGTGAGGTGGAGACTCCCCTTGGAGATACCAGTTATCAGCATCAGGGTTCAAGCAGAGGCGGGATGCCCCTCAGTCAGGGGTTTTGAAAAGCGGATTTCCTACCAGAGAAGATGACCAGGATCACTTCCAAAGCAGACAAAGATGCAAACCTCCTTTTCCTTCTCTACAATAGAGGCTGGAATGCCGGCTTTCCCAGGCTCAGTTGAAGATAGGAGGGGTCATATGACCCAGTTCTGGCCAGTGAGATGTTTGCAGAAGGGAGAGGTGCGGGAACCTTTTAAGACAAGGTTTTAATAGAGAAAGATTGAGGGAGTCTTTCCGTTAAGTGTCTGACTTCAGCTTAGGTCACAATCCCGCAGTAGGTTCGAGGCCCGCGTCAGGCTCTGTGCCGACAGCTCAGAGCCTAAAGCCTGCTTTGTATTCTGTGTCTCCCTCTCTCTCTGCCCTTCCCCTGCCTGCACTCTGTTTCTGTCTTAAAAACAAATTAAAAGCATAAGAAAAATAAAAGAGAAAGACTCATTGGAACCCTTGTACGCTGCTGCTGGGAATGTAAAGTGGTGCAGCCACTTTGGAAAACAGTTTGGCAGTTCCTCAAAGAGCGAAAACACAGAGTTACCATGAGTTTACATGAAAACTTGTACACAAAATATTCATAGCAGCATTATTGATAATAGCTCAAAGTGGAAACAACCCAAATGTCCATTTATCACTCTATTTTATCCATATAGTAGAATATTATTCAATCATAAATGAGAATGGAGTACTGATACTTCCCTTCAGTGGATGCACCTTGAAAATATTATGCTCAGTGAAAGAGGCCAGACACAAAGGGCCACATACAGTATGGTTCCATTTATATGAAATGTCCAGAAAAGGCAGAGAGAAAGAAAGGGGATGGTGGTTGCCAGGGGCTGGGGGAAGGGGCTGGGGAAGGGGCGGGGAATGGGGACTGGCTGCTAACGGGTACAGGTTTCTTCTGGAAAAGATGGAATAGTTCTGGAATTAGATCATGGTGATGATTGCACAACCTTCTGAATATACTAAAAACCAGTGATTTATACATTTTAAAGGGATGAATTTTATGGAATGTGAATTAAATCTCTATCAACAAAGAAAGAGTCAGCTGGCCCACCAGTAAGGCCTCCGGCCTGTTGTCCTGCATGTATCCCTTCTCTCCCATCGTGCAAGGAAAACGAGAAGCCCGATGGGCAGCAATGATGATGAAGACAAAGGCCATTCGCTAAAGAGGATGGACAGAAGGTGTCAGGGCCCAGTAAATGCCCTACTTGTTGGAGCTACTGTTTGTCAAGCTTCCTGTGGCTGGTAGCTGAACACAACCCTTCCAACTAACAGACCTCCCAGCTTTAAGATCTTATGAAAACCAACTACTGTTAAAATGGAAAACAACTGAGTGATGCAAGGTGGTATGTAGAGAGATGTAGGAAAATAGTTCTTCTCAAGGTGCAGTTTCAAGTGGACTTCCCATTTTATGGAGATACTTAGCGCTTGTGCTATAATAAGTGTTTCTGTTAATGATGCTACACTGTGACATGCAGTAATGAAATGTGAAATATGTATTGAAAGCATTTGTGGGAAAATACAATAAATATAAATAATTACCGTTATAACCATTCCATGAAGACATTCTATGCGGTCAAAGATGAAGACCCTACTTTGGGATTGTTTCCCAAATGCCTGCAAGGAAACTCACAGTGGCGGATCCTTGTTATATCGCTAGATAAGACCGAAGATATTTCAAAACTACAAGTTGTTAAGCGTTAAATAGCCATAATTTGAGTATAAGGTGAGATATTATGCATGAAGACAGTATAAAATATGTTGACATTTAGAGTCATCTCTGAGATATTAGCAAGTTCCAGTGCCATTTTAAACCCAACTTTCTGAGATCTGTGCTCATAAATTCTCTGTCTAGTTTCACACATTTTTTCTGAATGAGCAGATAGCTTAACGTCCCCCGGTCACTGATTTTCCGCCCTGTCCCAATGTTATAAAACTCCTGAGTTCTGCATTTTGAAATCGTTGCCCAAATGAACACATTGTGTTTAGAGGTACTTAACAAACTTGGCAAACCAAGTTTGGTTCCTGTGCATGATTATCCTCAGAAATAATTCACGTGAAAATAGAGATGGTCCCCAAATCTTTCACTCATTAGGCATTTTAAACTGCCAAAGATTTCTTTCAAAGCCTGAAAAATCAAATTAATCACATATTTGCTTGACTGAATAACAGACAATAATACCACAAGCTCAAATAACGCGATGAATTCCACAACATGAATTCAAACACCAGACAGGCCAAGACAGTTTTTTTTCCTTCTTAATTAAAGTTTGGGAAGAAATAGAAAGAGACAGAATCTGTCAATCTGGTTGATATCTCCCTGATCTCTTCTTTTTTTAAACAATTTTTTAAACATTTATTTATTTTGGAGAGACAGAGACAGAACGTGAGCAGGAGAGGGGCAGAGAGAGAGGGGGAGACAGAATCCAAAGCAGGCTCCAGGCTCCGAACTGTCAGCACAGAGCCCGATGTGGCTCAAACCCACAAACCGCAAGATCATGACCTGAGCGGAAGTTGGAAGCTCAACCGACTGAGCCCCCCAGGTCTCCATCCCTTCCGCCATCTCTTCTTTATTTTGCTTTTGAAGGCCCAATCTTCACGTTTGTCTGTGTGGTAATGGAGACAGCTTACAGTTGGCAAACCTGCACCGTTCTTCAGAGATCATGTCTTGAGTGATACGTTTTTTAGCTTATTGTCATTTGGTTTCAAATTCAATAGGTATGTCACCTCGAGATACACAAAGAGCAGACAAGAGTATGTGTGGACCCCCCTGAAAAATCTAAGAAATTATAGGAATTTAAGCAATTATTATGGCGATGGGGTTAAAAGTGAAATTTATATCTAATTATTAGATATTCTAGTCTTCAAACCCCTATGCACCGTGGGTGTGTCAGCTCCCAAGCCACTCTCTCTTCTGCAAGTTCTCTGGATAAATGCTCATTTGGTATAAAACTATGACACTGTGGACAATAATTTTTCAGGGACTAAAAATAATCTCGAAAAACCTACAGTTTCCACACTTACCACTTCTTTCTACTGAAATGATGTCAGCTCATTATACTAAACGGTAGCTGACTGGCCCAGGCTATGTGCACGGTTATTTGACAGAAGGCCTCGAAGAGTGGATGAGGATATTATCAACTCAGGTGCCGACTGTTTTCATTAAGCTCGGGCTGGCTTTTTAGAGCAGGTACAAAGAAGAGAGAAATACTGCGTCATAGACAGAAGAGCAGGGAGAGGAAAGGTAGCTTGCCATTTGTGGAGACATCCAAGAGCCTGCTTCCCAAGTATAGGTAGAAGACATATGGAATTCTTCCAAGGCTTGAAATCCTTTTTTAGGGAGGAAAAGAGAAAATGAGTATGTTTGGCTCTGGAGGAGCCTTTGCTGATGAAAATAATCACAATAATTAGTCATTGCATCAAAAATATATCGTGGAGAGTTGCTCAGCTGGAACAATTACTATTCTCCACCCCACTGACCTTTTAAGAAGCTTCATCTTGTGGTTAAATTTCATGTTCAACCCCCACACCATAACCTTGACTCCTTTCAAGGGACCAGTTGTGACGCATGTTACTGTGCAGAGATAGGCTTATAAATACACACAGATGTGCTAACACGAAACTCATTAGATTCACAACCAAATGCTACAGCTACCTTAAAATAGCAATACATTTCTATTACATACTCTTTAATGAGTCTGATGCATTTTTCCTCTATTTATTTATTTTTGCATGATTTGTTTTTAGCTTTTCGAAGAAGCACTGGTGTTATAAGGAAGGCTTCTCGAGGAACTCAGTATGGGTTCCATATTCATGCCTGTGGAAAGCTGGTGACTTCCCTTTGGTGGTAGGAGTCAGGATCTGATCCCTGAAGGACTTGGGCACAGAACACCGTTCCCTCGCCTTTGTGTCCTCCAGGCCTCACAGAGTCCAGTCCTCAAGTCAACCTGAGTGATCTTGAGAGGAAACAGAAGATGAATTCTTCTTACCCCGGACTTCCCATCCCTCAGATAGAAAGGTCACCAAAGTGATATTAACAAAATCCAGGATGATAACGGCTACTTTAATGACAAGTCAAATTTTAATATTTTAAAGAATTACCCTAATATTAAAGACTTTTAAGACATAGAGTCACTTTAGGGAACTTCTGAGAGGAATGAATCTTCAGAAGAAAAATAAAAACATCTTTGGCCAGTCCATGTGACTTCCATATTGTTTTTTCATTAGTTGTGGAAGGTTACCATTTTTTGTGTTTGTCCTGAAAAATAAAAGATTTTTTTTCTCCCCCTTTTTAAATATTAGGGAACATCTAAAGCTTCCAGTGGTGCAATTTGGAAAGTGATTTCCTAATATGCTAACTTCAAAGGAACTCTGAAATCTCAGGATGTAAGATCCAGCCCAACGCCAATCCACCAAAGCACCATTTAGTGGCCTGTTCAGGCTTTGTTTGGATAGGTCTTTAAAAAGCAGTTGAGCACTGAAGGTAGCACTCTGAGAAGCACATTCCTCTATGCCATCACCCTAATCTTTCTCTCTGTGAAGGTGTCATGCTTTCATAACATGCCCAGAGCCCACTGAACCTGCTCTTTTCATCTACGTCTGCGAGCATATCTCGGGTTTAGTTCACTCTCCTGCTCCCCTAGGATTGCAGCATGGAGATCCAGACCTTTCCTTCAGGCCAAGGACTCCAGCCACAAGCCATGCTGGGTGGAGCTGATGATACAAGTGCCTTTCTTCCCGAGCTTCTCTTTTGATTTATTTATTTTTTAACTTCCCGATAGAAGGAAGAATGACAGAACAGACTGCAAAACAAAACAGCTGCTACAAATCCCACTTTCAAGATGGAGGCTGCTGGCGCAGAGTGAATGATTATGCCAACTTCCGAGGGACCACAGCCCTGAACACCTCACTGAAGACCCACGAATGATGGCTCTTCATTGTGATTTCTCTGGGGCCACGCTCATGTGGGCCACATCCTCTTTGAAGACACGTGTGAGTGGACGAAGCTGGAGGTGTTTGCTGTTGGGGGGTTGGTGTGAGAGAGAGGCAAATGTTTTGTCTCTCCTATCTGGTCCGAAAGAGCATTTCTCTAACAGCTCAGCCCTCATACATATGTAAAATCTCCCAACTGGAAAATATCATCCATTAAATTGCTCAAGGTCCTTTATACATAAACCTGGGTGACAAATTATTTTCAGAGCTCAGTGTCAGAAAAGGTTTGTCTCTCCTGAATAATTGGCCTGTTCGCTGCTACTAGAAAAAAAGAGGTTACGTAACTCATCATATTTTCCTCTTTGCCTTGGTTACTAGGAAACTAAAGTTTGCATGCAAACACTGTAGCTTTCTTCTTCCATGTGTTTGCTAAAATATGATTTTCACCTCTCTTTTTCCTCCCCACCTTGACCCCCCCCCAAATCCGATAGGCCCGAATGCTATTCGAAGCCAGACTTTGCAAAGTTTATAACAAACTGAGAAAAGCAGTCACTACTCATGACGTGCTCTAGAATATTTGATCGATGTAGTTTGAGGCATAGACTTCTTACTTTTTCAAATTCCTACCCTGTGCCCTCTCCGCCCTCCTACCCCAGATCCCCTTTTTCAGAAACCGTGGTGAATCAGAAAGGATTCTGATTTTTTTCTTTCTTATTTTTTCTTCCTTATATAGTTTATTGTCAAGTTGGTTTCCATATAACACCCAGTGCTCATCCCCACAAGTGCCCTCCTCCATGTCCATCACCCCCTTCCCCCTCCCTCCCACCCCTGTCAGTCCTCAGTTTGTTCTCAGCATTCAAGAGTCTCTCATGGTTTGCCTCCCTCCCTCTCCCCAACTATTTTTCCCCTTCTTCTTCTGCATCATCCTCTGTTAACTTCCTCCTAATCCACCTATATGTGCAAACATATGGTATTTGTCAGAAGGGTAACTTTGAAGGAAATTCTGAGAACTGTTTGATGATAAAGAGTTGTTTGCTTTCCTGCTTTCTTTTTTTACAATTTAATTTGCTAGCTAGAAAGCACATCTGTCTCATTGAAATTAGTATTAACCAAGTTACAGCTGATTTTTCTGCATTTAAAGTTGAACCCTAGCACTTGGGTGGCTCAGTTGGTTAAGCACCCGACGTCACCTGAAGTCCGATATCACCATTCGTGGTTTCGAGCCTGGTGTTGGGCTCTGTGCTAACAGCTCAAAGCCTGGAGCCCGCTTCAGATTCTATGTCTCCCTCTCTCTCTGACCCTCCCCCACTCACACTCTGTGTATGTCTCTCTCAAATATAAATAAACATTAAAAAAATAAAAATAAAGTTGAATGCTACCTCTCAAAGTTGGGCATTTGTGGGCTGTTTCTGAGTATCACGTCCATGAATCCTTGATTCTCAAGGGACTTTCTAGATTTCAAATATTCTGATTTTTTTCCCATGGAAAAAAAAAGTCCCAGAAATTCCAGTGCATTTGGTGCCCACAATGTATCTCACACAGTGTCTCTAATACTTGGTCACAGGACAAAAATCCAAGGTCAAATTATATACCTGATTTGGAATTTAGAGAATGTGGCCACTAGTGCCCCAAATTTTAAAGGAGGTATAATTAGAGGAGTTTGCTATTGCAGTTTGCTGTAGGAGAATGGTTCTGACCTGTTGCAGAGTCTCCTATATTAGTAATGAAATCTCAGCATTCATAATTACTGATGCTTAATATTTTCTTACCAAGACCATAACTGATAATGACCACGTTCTTCCCCAGACATAGAATCATTCCAAAGAAGTCTGGGATCTGATCTAAAGACATGGTATTTTATGATAATAATCATCTCTGAGCCATCCATTCATAACTAGTCCATTCACAATTGTGATGTTAAAATAATTTGTTCTAGTGATGTACCTGTATATGCTACTATTTCCATTTTATAGATGGAAAAAACAGAAGCTCTGAGATGTCCGGTGGCTTGGCCCAAGCTTCCTGGTAAAGTGATTCAACTGCTTCACCAACATTCTGCCTCTCCTCCATACAAAGCCGTAAGGTGGCATTGGTATTATCCCTCACTATACAGCCTGTATAGGTTAGCGAGATTAATCTGCCTCAAGCGATACACGAGCACTGAGTAAGCATGGGCGTGTATACATAAATGAACAGTCACATGTCAAATAGCTAGGAGCCTAGATATGTTTGAAGAAGGGCACTCTAGGAAGGATTTGTAAAGCTAGGATCCAGAAGCAAGTAGAAAGTTCCATTCTACAAAACTGTTTAAAATGAAGGAGGTCACTATGGCATATCACTAAACATACAAAGTGAAGTGATAATTTTGCAGAGATTGCTACTGTCCAAATGAAAGGCCCAGGCAATTGTGGAGGTACACAGTGGGCACTGCTTTAGGATTTTCATATAATCATTACCCTATCTACACATGCAAAACAGCAGGTTTTGGAATTTTTGTTGTTTGAATTGTCTGCATAATTACCTCTAAGTTAGTTTTTTGGTATGTATTTTAGATGGAGAACTGAACATGATTTAAAGAATTTAAATTTTAAAAAATCTATTCCTAGGGCCCCTGGGTGGCTCAGTCAGTTAAGTGTCTGACTTTGGCTCAGGTCATGATCGCAGATCCTGAGTTGGAACCCCAACTCAGAGCCTCAAGGCTGTCTTCAGATTCTGGGTCTCCCTCTCTCTCTGTCCCTCCCCTGCTTGCGCCATCACTCTCTCTCTAAAAAATAAAACATACACAAAAAATTTTTTAAAAATAAAAAAATCTATTCCTTGGGGGTGCTTGGGTGGCTCAGTCAGTTAAGCATCCAACTCTTGATTTCTGCTCAGGTCTTGATCATGGTGTGTGAGTTTAAGCCCCATCAGACTTCACATTGGGCTCCATGCTGATAGAGGGGAATCTGCCCGGGATTCTCTCTGTCTCCCTCTCTTTCTGTCCCTCCCCAGTTCGTTTTCTCTGTCTCTCTCTCTCTGTGTCTCTCAAAATAAGTAAATAAATTTAAAAAAAATCTATCCTCAAATTGCTCCTATTGATAGCATTTAAAATAATGGTAGGGGCACCTGGTTGTCTCAGTCGGTTAAGCGTCTGACTTTGACTCAGGTCATGATTTCATCATTTGTGAGTTTGAGCCCTGCGTCAGGCTCTGTGCTGACAGCTTGGAGCTGGAACCTGCTTCGGATTCTGTGCCTCCCTTTCTCCCCACCCCTCCCTCGCTTGCACTCTCTCTCTCCCTCTCTCAAAAATAAACATTCAAAAAAAAAAAGTTTTTTAATTTGCATGTAGTTGACACCCAACATGGCATTAATTTTAGGCATACAATTTAGTGATTCAACTTCTCTCTATGTTATGCTGTTCTCACCACAAGTGTAACCACTGTCTGTCACCATATCATTGACTATATTCCTTGTGTCATGCCTTTTATCTCCGTGACTTATTCATTCCATAACTGGGAGGTTGTTTTTCCCTCTCCCCTTCACCCATTTTGCCCGTTCCCCATTCCTCTTAGTAGAAGTTCATCTGATGCTTTTGTTGGTGGAGGCAGAGGGGAGAGGCAAGCCTGCTTTCTCAAGAGCCAGCAGCACTGTCTTTGATTCTTCATAAGTATCAATACGTATCACACAGTTCATCCCCTGCCCAATGTGTTTTCATCCTTCTCAGGATCTTGAACCTATTGTTAAGGTTCCTGTAAAGAAGTTCTGCTTTTAGCACATGTACCCCAATGTTCATAGCAGCACTGTCAACAATAGCCAAAACATGGAAAGAGCCTAAGTGTCCATCAACAGACAAATGGATCAAGAAGAGGTGGTTTATCTATACCATGGAATACTACATGGCAATGATAAAATTTTATTTGGCCATGTGTAGCAACATGTATGGACCTTGAGGGTGTTATGCTGAGCGAAATAAGTCAGGCAGAGAAGGACAAATACCATATGTTTGCACGTATAGGAGGATTAGGAGGAACTTAACAGAAGACCATGGTGGAGAAGAAGGGGGGAAGTAGTGGGGAAGAAGGAGAGAGGCAAACTATGAAAGACTCTCGAATACTGAGAACAAACTGAGGACTGATGGGGGGGGGGGGGGAGGGGGGAGACGTGCATGGAGGAGGGCACTTGTGGGGATGAGCACTGGGTGTTTTATGGAAACCAACTTGACAATAAACTATTTGTAAAAAATTTTTTTTAAATCAGTAAAAAAAAAAAAAGAATCTGGAAAAAAGAAAAGAAGTTCTGCTTTCTTTCAGACCTGTTTTTCTTTCAATGCCCTATTTCTTGTGTGAGAAAATAAAGATTTGTTTGCATTTCAAAATCCAGAGGTTAGCATGGTAGAGATGAAACTCTCGCTGGGGTGTTTTCCTTTGTTTTGTTTTCTGGATAATTAAGATTGGTTTTGGGGCTCCTGGGTGGCCCAGTCAGTTGAGTGTTCAACTCTTGATTTCAGCTCATGTCATGATCTCATGGTGCTGAGATGGAGCCCCGTGTTGTGTCAGGCACCATGCTGGGCATGGAGCCTGCTTGGGATTCTCTTTCCCTTTTCTTCTGCTCCCCACCTGCTCTCCGTGTTTGTTTGGCTTTCCCCCCTTTCTCTCTCTCTTTCTCAACATAAATAAACAAACACTTTTTAAAAAGTTTGGTTTGTATCTGTACAAGCATTCTTCTCATTCACTAAAAGAAATGAATTTGACTACTCAGGCACGGCATTCCTTCGGTTTTCCAAACGCATGGCCTGTTTAAGTCTTCAGGAGCTGGAGAACTGGACCAGCCTCTCTAGCTGGTGACTTACTCGTTTCCATTACTTTTGGCCTAGGTGTATTATCAGGAGCAAGGTTCAGACTTCAAATATTTGGTCCCTAATCCCACATATAATTTCTTAAAATTAGCAAGATGACTTTATTGAGCAACTACTGAGCTACCCTATGGATATTGCCAATGGCATAGGCTTTTTCTCTAGAAGGAAAAATAAGTTTTACCCTGGGGAGGCTGGAACAATTTCTTATTTTTTCACAAAGTTAGGATGGTTTTACACTTGACTTCCCAAGCAAGACCATATTTTAAGGAAACTGCTGAGTGGTTATACGCAGGTAATGGAAAGAACTATTTGAGAAGTAGAAAATAAGCTTCCTACCCATAGGAGTTTGTTAGCTAGACAGGACAAAGACAACATTAAAGAGTTAAGTGAAGGAGGAACTTGGGTGGCTCAGTCGGTTAAGTATCTGACTCATGGTTCATGAGTTCAAGCCCTGCACTGAGCCCTGGGTTGGGCTCCATGCTGATGGTGCAGAACTTGCTTGTGATTTTCTCTCCCTCTCTCTCTGCTCCTTCAGCACTCTCTCTCTCTCAAAATAAATAAACTTTAAAAAAAGTGTTAAGTGAACAATCACATATGGAATCACCGAAACTCTGGAAGGGAGGAAGCACCTGATAAGTTCCTCTAGACTACAGACCAGAAAACTTTTTCTGTAAAAGGTTAGACGGTAAATATTGTAGGTTTTGCAGGCCATGTGGTTTTTGCTGCAGCTATTCAGCTCTGCTGTTCTACTACAAAAGCAGCCATTGACAATAATGAGTGTGATTATGTTTCAATAAAACTTTATTTATAAAAACATGCCCTGGGCCAGATTTGGCCAGATTTGCTTGACCTCTGCTTTAGACCAAACTCCTCCTAATGCAGAAACCTCTTTTGTAGCACCCGGAGCATTCTATATTTGGATAGACATATTACCTGGAGGTTTTCCTTATACAGAGCTACACTGTATCTCTCTGAAAGTCTCACCCACTGTTACCACCACCATCTCCCTCCTGGACCACGGCAGTAGCCTCCTGATAGGTCTCTGGGGTTCTATACTCGCCCTTCCTACAATCTATTCTCCACCCAGCAGCCACTTGAATAATCCTTATCAAATGTAAGTCAGATCATGTCATTTTCCAGCTCAGAGTTCTGATGGTTTCCCATAACATTGAGAACAAGATGTATTACCTTGGCCTATAAGGCTGTAAATACCTGGTTCATGATGGTGTCTCCAACCTCATTTGCTACTCATTGACTTCTGACTACACCAGCCTCTCAATATCTTTCAAATATGCTATACACATTCACAGCCTAGGACCTTTGCATTTGTTTTTATTACTGCCTAGAATTTCTTCTCCCCCACATCTGTCATTCTTGCTCCATCCCTTCATTCAGCTCAAATGTCACCATCTCAAAGAGGCCTTCTCCCACTGTTTTATCCATCATACTCTATGTATTTTTTCCTTTTTTCTTTTCTTTTTTCTTTTTAACTCTATGCTATTTTATTTCAGAGCAACTAGCACTATCTAACATTATATTATAAATATGTGTGCCTGGTTCTTTTTATCATTTGCTTCCCCAGTGCTCATCAGTTTTACATTAGTAGGAATTTATGAACCTTGTTCACTATTCTATCCCCCAGCGCTTTAACCAGTGACTGGTATATATGATTCTCACTAAATATTTTTTGAATACATGATGAATGTAGCTTTGCCCTCTGCAGTTTCCAAAAATACATATGACCCACATACACTCACTCTTCCGTATGACACCCCTTCTGCACATGAAGGTCAGCTCTGCATTTCCCCTAAATCTCCTAGTGTCCAGGGCTATGTAGCTTTCACATCTGTGACATTTTGCATTATTTCCTTCAGCCCAACGACTGACCATGCTCCTTCAGTTTTGGCCTTGGCTCTTGCCTGCACTTGCCCATCAGATTACATAAATCTGTCCCTGGCCATTCTGGGTAACCACTTTCCCTACTTTTTTGATTTAGGGGAACTTTATTCCCTGGGGTTTGCCCAGGTTACTTGTGAGGGGGACTCAAGCACCTAGTATGTGGACATGTGTCATTCGTCTTGGCTGCTCAGCTTTTGTGTTAGAGGAATCCCCCCTCCCTCTATGTAGGAGGCAGAGCTCTCTATTCATTGCAGAACCTGCAATTTCCATGCACTCACTTTCCCAAACGTCCTTACAGCAAGCTGCTGTCACGTGATCTAGGCTTTGCCAATCAGATACTCTAGTGCCAAGCTTGCAGCTGAAACCAGCAAGCCTAGGAAGCACTGGCTGCCCCAAAGCCTTTCTGGTGACACAGTGATAAAGGCAGCCATGACAACCCATTTCCAAGACAGAGATCCTGGAGCACCCAGCACTTACCTTCTAACTCCCTGGGTCATTTGCTTGTGCATTATGCTTATTATTTATGATGCTCCGCAGGGCCAGGGATCTTTGTTTTGTTCATTTATGCCTCCCAAGCATCTAAAACAGGGCCTGAGTTCCAAGTAGGAATTCAATAAAAATTTATGAGTGAATGCTCACCGAATTAATATTCTTTAATCTATTAAATCAACAGAAACTAGGTCTGATAACTCAAGGTCTATCAGTGCAAGTATGGGAAATAAACATTTTCATGTTGTTGGTGAGATCCTAAATTACCTTAAACATCTTTTAGAAGATTTTCTGCAGTTCCACATCTACTAATTTATTCTACAGAAAGAAGTTTATTAAGATCTTAATTCAAAGATATTCATTGTGGCATTATTGGCAACAGCTGACTATGGAAAACAACCTAAATGTCAATCAATAGGGTACTGGTTAAATACATTATCACATATTCATGGAGTAGAGCCATGTGGATTTTCAAGATCCAGAACAGTATGATATAAATAGTACCTGGTACTAGTTTGCAGAGACAAATTTTTACAAAGATTCAGAAGGGTATAGACAATAAAGCTTTTGCAGTGGGGGAGGCAAGAATGTTTGGGATTGGCAGAAGGAGGGAGGCTTTTGCTTTCTTATTTTATGCTCTTCTATACTGTTTGGCTTCTTCTTTGTATGCATGTATTATTCATGTTTTTAAGAACAAAGAAAATTAAACGAGATGTCATTTTTACTAATTGAGTTAGCAAAGTGTTTGGGTTTTGTTTATTTTTTTTGTAATGATAACACTCTACGCAGAAAAGATGTGAAATGGATTCCCTACATGACCAGAGGCATTGTAAATTGCTACATTGCTTTTGGAAAGTGTTTGATAACATGTAACAAAATCCTTAATCATATTGTTAAATGCTGTACAGTTTCTTAGAAATCTAACTAAAGGAAATCTGTCCCACATGTGCAAAGTGCTTTATATATAAAGATATCAATCAAATTATTATTTTAAATATTTCCAAATTAGAAATAATGTAAGTATCCAATAATAGATTGATTAAAGAACATATAAAGAATATCTAATTACTTATAGTGATATTTACAAACAAAATAAACATGTTTAAGGTATCCTGTTAAAAAAAAACTGTCTATATCTATATCTCTCTCTATATATCGATATATACCAACTGTTTGATACAATGTATAGAATGATTATAATCACATTACAGAACATTCCAGGAAAAAAATACTAACAGTAAAATGTTACCAGTGAGGGGCAGAACTTTTTCCTACCCTGGCTTTCTATATTTTCCCGGTATTCTGTAACAAGTATTTCTTGTTATAATAGAAAACATAAGTGTTCTATAAAGAAGGAAGTGATGCATCTTTGATATGATTTGTTGATAGTTGATCAATTTGTTAAATTGATCTACCAGTTTAATTTCTAACTTAAATGCTCATAGCCATTTCTAAAAATGGACTATAGCATTTTGCCAAGAACCAATCATCAAACCTGTCGATTTTTATTATCCAAGGATACTAAGTCCATATTACCAAGTGCCACCAAAATTTTGTCTTCTAAATGTTTGTTGACATCACCCCTCTTTTTCTTACCTCTTCCCCCACACTGGTGGCCCTGACTGAAGCCTTTATCCTGACCACTCTCTTAGCTTCATTCTTGTTTTCTCCCATTTCATTCTGCACTCTGCCATGAGAGTAATCTTCTTACAACATTGCCCTACCACATGGTTCATTTGCTGAAGCCCCTCCATGGCTCGTACCTCTCAAGAGCCATAGGAGTTCAAGTTCCTTGGTGACCTTACAAGGTCCCCCTGACTTGACCCTTGTCTATATGTCCCTATGTCACTTCCAGCTCTAAGAATACATAAGTCTTCAAAATTTTCTAAGGTCATGCTGCCCCTTTCCCTTTGTTCACACCATTGCTTCAGTCTAGAACCCTCTTCACCTGTTAACACTCGACCTTCCTCAATGTCAATTCTGACTTCATCTCCTCCAGGAAGACTTCTCTGACCCACCAGCTTGGGTACCCTCCCTCCCACTGTGCATGAGTACACGCGTGCATGTGTGTGCGCGTGTGTGCATGCACACACACAATTGCTTCTTAAAAGTAAACAGATTAATAACACTTGTATGTTTCTAAAGGGCTTTCATATATAATAACACATGTAACCCTCATAATAACCCTGTGAAATAGGCAAGAAATACCTAATCCCCATTTTATGGACAAGAAATGTAAGATTCAAAGAAAATATACTTGGCCGCGTTGACACAGTGCACAGGGCAGAGCCAAGATTGGCTCCTAGGTGTTCAGACCCCTAATGCAAAACTCTCTTTTCTTTCAACTTTGCTTCCTGGACTGCTAAGTTTAAAGAGGAGTACATGGAGAGGCTGAAGAATTAGCAGGGAGAAGGAGGATCTACTGATGGAGACTCTGGAGAACTAGTCTCAGGAGTTATTTTGTCTAGGTAACCACCATTTATTGAGTATTCACTCTATTCCAGACCTGGTGCTAGGCATTTAATGCAGATTGCCTTGCTTAGTGGTTAAAAGCCAGACTCCAGGGCTCAGTGCCTGGTTTGAAACCCAGCTCTGCCACATCATCCAATTCTCAAAGCCTTCACATTTTACTTATGAAAACAACAACAACAACAACTGAGGTCCACATAGGCTGAGTTGCCCGATGCCACATAGCTAGTAGATGGTAGAGAGAGTTCAAGGCTGAGTTGCCCGATGCCACATAGCTAGTAGATGGTAGAGAGAGTTCAAGGCCAAGCCTGTCTGATGCCCTTTCTACTACACAGAAGACCCAAGCGGTAAAGAGAAGAGCTTGAACTCTGGTCAGAAAGTCATTGGTCCACACTTTCTGGTGATGAGATCTTGAGCCAGTTGCTTAACCTTCTCAGTAGCACTTCCTATACCTCAAAGTGGCCAAGCCCACCTGCTAGCACTACTGTGCTTGTAGAGCAGCGCAGTACCCGGCACGTGCGAAATGACCACATAAGTTGATTCTATTTATTATGCCACCACACTGTTGAGGCCTTGAAGGGCATAATGGAAAGGATGTTTGCAGAAACTCTTCTTGGCAGCTGTATACAAGGACTGGGGTAATGGAGGCAAGGGATTGTCGCAGCAACCTAGGTGTGAAGCTGTAGGCACTTGGCCGAGGATGCTGGCTTTGGCAGGAGTACAGGGGAAGAAAGAAAATGCTGAGCTCACAAGTGTGAGAATAGGAATTGTGAGAAGCTTTGGAGTCCTACAAATACTATGTCTTAGATTCTAGTTTAGTTGATTCTATTCAATTCTATAAATGATACGTGTTTTTAGAGAAATATATGTTCCATCAGGCATTTTAACGTTGTATTTTTAAATGTTATCAATACATCTCGGGAATGACAATGATTTCTACTAACTTTATTTCATGATCCAGGTCTTAAACTTTTAATCTATGTTATTGATGAAGTTAATATGAACTATGGATATTTTTTAAACCGATCGAAGAAGGGACAATCTCTACTAATTCAGCTAAGATTTAAAAACCCATCAAATACCATTATAACAGCCTTCAACCAGAAACCCACATCTGTCTAGTGGAATAATGGGGTAAAAAAAGTTCTGGCAGACATAATCTACAAGGTCCAAACAGGGGGAAGTAATGCCCAGTTATTGTTAAGAGTTGATGGCTAAAAGCATTATATCCCAAATATATGCTGGACTCACTCCTTTTCCTCCTTTAAGGTCAGGAATCATTTCATGGATGCTTAGATAAGGTTCCAGTTTAGAAAAAGAATTAAGGGGATATACCCTTAATAATAATATATAATTATTTTCACTGAAGCAGAACAAAAGAATTGTTAAGTTGGTTTCTTCTCCTAACATACAAACATACAAACTATTTTTGAACAACTATTAAGGTCTGTTCAGTAAAACTACATAAACAATACATTACCTGGCACATTTACTATGGAAAGTGATTGCTACCTAGACTAGCAGGGAAGAAAACATGTTATAAAGTGATCGTTTGACATAGAGTTGGTTGTAATCAGATGAACATAGCCCTGTTATTAAGGGGTATCTTGTGAGAGACGGAACAAACAGGAGGACAATGGCCAGACCATATATAAAGATAGAGCTCTGACCCACAGGAGACCAACCCCTTATCTACAATAAACCACCCAAGAATCCAGCCTGCTGTAAGTCATACCCACAGGACGCCAGACTGCTATCTCTAGTAACAATCCAGGAAGCCAAATAATAACTTCTGTAACAACTGGCTCCAAATGGCCAGGACACGATGAATGACTAACAACTTCCCTGCATTTTGTTTCTGCTTCTAATTTAGGACTCTGTCAAGAGAAAGCCAAATAAGTACCCCAAATCAATAGATGCCCTACATCTAGGTAGCCTGCCTACAGCTTCCCTAAGCCAACAGTCTCTGGTCAGAGGACACCTGAAGACTTCTTTTTCTTCACTCTAAAGCTTTTCCACCCCACCACCTGTCTTTGCATCTGTGCCAACATGCAAGTGACAGTGGCCGACTCCCTTGCTATAGAAAGCTCAGAATAAACAGCTTTTGCTTTTTTTATTTCGTTAATCTTCGTTTCTTTTCACACTTGAGAACACAGAAATAATGGTAAAACTCTTCATGTTCATAGTGGTAAAAACCAAAAATTAACAGAGTAAAGTTTAAATATCTTCTTGGCTCTCTAGTCAACAATCCGTGACTTGAGCAGCACCCCATCTAGCAGGTAGAAAGGAGGCCCAAAGAGCTGCACAAAATGGAAGCGTTTTCTAGGCAGAAGGAGGTGGGACAAGGGAGTCATCCTGGCAAAGAGCTGATTGCTTCAGGCAAGGTCACTTTTCTTTGGAGGAATGGCAGGGGTCTACCAGGCAGATCACCTCCCTGGTGCTGTCTGACTGGCTCATTCCAGACTGACTAGTGAAAATTACATTCCTGGGAGAGGCTGAAACTGCAATTAGATTAGGTATTAAGTCTCTGTTTAGTGACAAGAGCTTAGCACAAGTAACTGTATTTGGAGTCCCTTTTTAAATAATAGGATCAGCACAGGATACTTTACCTTGGACATCAGTAGCAATTATGCATTACACAAAGGTACAGACTGCGTCCCAATGACTGTTAGCACAGAGCAGGGTTGGTACAGAGAGGATATAAACAAGGAATATAGAATTTGGATAAAAAGTAGCCACATGGGAAGAGGCATCAAATACATATTTTCTCTTTCCAACCACATTTCTCTTGTGCCCTTGGAGCTGCATGTGTATCCCTGTCAGTCATGAACAGACATACTATCACTATGTATTTCCTTTGGTGCCTTCTCCCTCTACTTTTTTTGGTTCCTAGTATTGCCTTTCTTTCTATAGCTAGCTTGATATAAGCCTTTTGCTTTGAGCAAAATGAACATCTTCTTCATCATATACTTCACTGGGCTTCAGGACCAGCTACATAACTTGTGGGGGCCTAGCGCACAGTGAAAATGTGAGGCCAGGCCCCTAGTTCAAAAACTATTAAGGGGCACCCGGGTGGCTCCATTGGTTAAGTGTCCGACTTCGGCTCAGGGCATGATCTCGTGGTTCATGAGTTCAAGCCCTGCATGGGGCCCTGTGCAGACAGGCTCAGAGCCTGGAGCCTGCTTCAGATTCTGTCTCCCCTCCTCTCTGTGCCCCTCCCCGACTCGTGCTCTGTCTCTATCTCTCAAAAATGAATAAATGTTAAAAAAATTTTTTTTAATTATTAAGAATTTCTAAACAGTGACAGTAGAGCATTAAACCAAGCACAAGGCCCTTCTGAATGCAGGGCACTGTGTGACCACACAGGTCACACACCTGGGAAGCCAACCCTGCTGGACCCAAAGGTAAACACATTTTTTTAGGAGACATTTTCCCCCTTTCTCTTCTTCATTTTCTCTTTCCTTTGCCAAGAGAATAACTTCTAAAAAATGTCATCCTTTTCACAATAGTAAGACAGAAGTTGAGCAGAACTTTCCCCTTGATCTCTCTATTCCAGCTAACCCCAGTTTGTACTTTGGAGGGACCATCCTCCCTGGAAGGGGTCGGGGGAGACTGTCTCTACGTTCTCTCTGGACTGCATTAACTGCACTTTGTCAACACTGAGACCCAACATCCTAAAACCCAGGCACCCGGGGTCAGCAAATGGGCTTTTCTCGGAGCCTGGAAGGCCACAGAAAGAATAAGCTAATGTGTTCTTTTTCAGAAAAAGCAGAAATCTGTTAGTGAGAGATAACAATTAGATACTTGAAGTTTGTAAGCTGGACTAAATTAATCACTAGACAGTGTATTATTTGGCTGAAAATAATTATTTGGCTGAAAAACACACACAATGAATAGCAAGTGGCCACAAGTATTTAAGTGCTGCATTACTTATTTATGTTCAGCGTATAGCATCTGTTCTAATGTACAGTGAGAAGGAGTAATGGGAAAGCAGTGCAGACAAAAAGGGGATTTTTGTTCTCTTTTTGCTGTAGAGTCAGGTGTTTTTTTTTTTTAAATTAGAAAAAATGAACCTGTGTTGTCCCCTAGCTTCAAAATACCAGTCTTCAGTGACTGAGATCAAGAGATACCTGTCAATATTATCAGACCAAAACAATAAAAATCCATTATCCACCCTCTTCTGGAAAACTTATTGGCATAAAATTTTGGGCAGATTGTTCCGCTGAAGACTTAAAAGTTTTTCACATCAATATTTAACTAGGACGACATTCCATAAAACTAAACTGAAATGTTGTGTTAAATTATGTAACATGTAAAACCCGAGGACCCTTGAACTCCAACCTGACTTTTCTATCGTCATGAACTGGAGATTCATGACTTTTGTGACTTAAGGGCCTTAGAGCACGTGTGTACTTATTTTATCTTTATTTAGGATGTCAGGCCACTAGAGGCTACCACTTCGGGTGATGCCTTCCTTGTCACATGTGCATATACTCAGATAGAACCAAGTTCAAGTTCCCCTGTAAGAAATTTAAAGGATCTAGTAGCGGGGAAGGAACTCACAGACTTGGGTTTGAAACCTGGTGCTGTCACCAACGACTCTTAGGACCTTGAAAAAAATCACATCCTCCATCTGAGCCTGATTTCCCCTCAATAAAGCTGGGAAGTGATAGAGTTTTGAAAGAATCCAGTAAGATACATGAATATGCACATAAGAGGAAAAGTAGTAAGACTCAATTGTCTTCCCTTTGCCTCCCACCCCTCAAATCTGTTCCAGTCTCTTCTTCCATGACATGGCCTTCCCCTTCAGCCAAGCTCTTTCCACCCTCTGTACCTTGTTACCCAATCCTACCTTTTCTTAAATGGTCTCCTCAGTCTGGAGAGTCCTCCCTGGCAGTCCTCATCTAGGAAAATCCTACTCATTCTGGAACATCCAGCTCAAGCCTCCTTGCTTCTCTGCAGCCTTCCCAGGCCATTCCCAAGGCATTCCAGAAGCACTATCTTTGTCTACACGGCAGGGTCAGTATTCCACACTATTCCAAGTTCACCTGTGCTGCCTGATCTTCCCAAAGGTGAGATAAGCTGCTTGAGGGCAAAAATAGGCCCTTATTGTCCTTTGTATCACCCACAGAGATGATTTCAGTGGGACACCCACGACAAATGCTCAATAATTACACACCGAATGTATGAATGAGTGCCGTGTCATACTGAATTTTGTTCAATTACACGTATGTGCCTGAGGGTGGAAATGTGAGCAAATGACATAGCTATTCCTCCTCTTCCTGGTGTAGATGACTTTTTAAAATATTATCTGTCCAACTTTTAAAAATAGATATGGTATTTCTTCTCCAATATTTCAATATACCATTAAAAATGTGACCTGAAAAAGAAAACATATTAAAGTGTGTGTTTTCAAGGGAAGAAAAATTCACCAGCTATGACTAATGTCTTCAATTTATAGTATGTCTGATTTGGAGAAGACCAGGCTTTTTCAGAAGGTTGCCTAACTGCTAACAAAACATATTCAATCACAAATGATGTGTTTTGGAAGAATTTAGCCCTTTATTAGATGAGGAAAAATGTAAACAACAACAACAACAACAACAAAAACAGGAAACAGAGGCACAGCTTTCCTTGATACACATCTTATCATCCATGGAGGAGGCACTCAGATACTTGTCAGATTGAATGGTCTGTGCTCACAGAATTTTGGTGGTAGGCAGAAAGTAGACTGGAGCATTCTTGATAAAAATGATTCATTCTACGTCTGGATATTGCACCCTCATTACATAGATTTGGCCAACTATGGAGTATTAGCACCCTGCTTAAAGGGAATGAACGGGAGATGACATGTATTCCTACTTCCATTATTCTGCATTAAATAAGCAAAACAAAGTCCTATAAATTACCCACTTCCTAATACCTGTTACAGCCCTTTGGAGGTGGAATAATGGTGATGATTCCTCTAAATGAATCCTGAGCACTAGAACTCCAGGTAATTTGATGACTGCAGACATGCAAAGAACATGGATAATAGGTTATCCCAGTGAATGTCTCAAATTTACAATTGTGTGCCAGCAGCCTTTTCTAGTCTTGAGTATGACAATGTAAAACCTGGCCCAGGTCAAGATGTTGGGTGAGCCTAAATTAAAAATGAACTGAACATGTTCTCTTTACATAAAAATTACACTTTAAAATTTAGGAACTATAGGGGGCACCTGAATGACTCATTTGGATGAGTATCCGACTTCAACTCAGGTCATGATCTCATGGTTTGTGAGTTCGAGCCTCCCATTGGGCTCTCTGCTGTTAGCATAGGGCCCACTTTGGATTCTCTGTCCTCCTCTCACTCAGCCCCTCCCCCACTCATGTGCACGCGTGCTCTCTCTCCCTCTCTCTCTCTCTGTCCTCTCTCTGTCTCTCTCACAAAAATACATGAACATTTAAAAATAAAATAGGAGCACCTGGGTGGCTCAGTCAGTTAACCTGTGCTGACAGCTCAGAGCCTGGAGCCTGCTTCAGATTCTGTGTCTCCTTCTCTCTCTCTGCCCCTCCCCTGCTTGTACTCTGTCTCTCTCAAAAATAAATAAACATTTGGGGCGCCTGATGGCTTAGTCAGTGAGCATCCAACTTCGGCTCAGGTCATGATCTCACTGTTCATGACTTCGAGCCCCGCATCGGGCTCTGTGCTGCTAGCTCAGAGCCTGGAGCCTGTTTCGGATTCTGTGTCTCCCTCTCTCTCTGCCCCTCCCCCACTCATGCTCTGTCTCTCTCCCTAAAATAAGTTAAAAATAAATTAAAAATAAATAAATAAACATTTAAAAAATTAAAAAAATTTTAATGTGGGGGGGGCTAAAAAGACAACTTGGTTTTCTGTGTCAACCTAATAAGAACAGATTTTAAATTCTAAACTCTTATTTTGTTCCTTACCTTGAGGATTTATTTTGTACCTAAGTAGATGATGTGAGAATTAAGATCTATAAAACAAAGTTTCAAATCAATCATCAGAAGCAAAACATTGTTTTCAAGGACAGGAATGAATTCTGACATTTTAATTACAAGCTCAGTGGAAAGTTTGGTGGTAGAATGTGAGCTCTGAAAATTATTATTATGTTGTCATTAGGAATTAATAACTAGGAAAGATGTCAGTTTTGAGTGGTAACGGCAAATTACAAAGAAAAATGTATGGCACTCCTTTTTATTTCCTGATGTGCCAAAAGTATTCATCATAATTTATCTGATTAAAAATATCCAAGCAGTGGAAAAATACAGAGACACAGATTTTTTTAATGGATTATGTAAATATAAGGCAGCTTTTTCTTAGCAATTCAGAAGATGCTTATCATGACACCATTTATAGTACCAAAAAACTGGAAGCGACCTAAGTGCTTAACAATATGAGAATGAGTAAAGAAATTATAGCACATTCGAATAGTGGACTACGCAATTATTAAAAATTATACATATATGAAGATTATGGCACAAATTTAAAAATACAAATGACATAAGTTTTGAATTTTTTTAAATGTTTTATTTATTTCTAGGAGAGAGAGAGAGAGAGAGACAGCGTGAGCAGGGGAGGGGCAGAGAGAAGGGGAGTCACAGACTCTGAAAGAGGCTCCAGGCTCTGAGCTGGCAGTCAGCACAGAGCCCGACGCGGGGCTCGAACCCACGAACCGTGAGATCATGACCTAAGCGAAAGTCGGACGCTTAACCGACTAAGCCACCCAGGTGCCCCAACATAGGTTTTCAATTTTATGTATGCAAACACTGATATATTCTATGACTATAATCATGTAAACATGCACAAGAGAAAATAATGGAAGGAAATGTACAGGAATGATAATAGAATTTATATTCAGGTGGTATAATTATGGATTTTTCTTTGTTTTACCAAATCTTGTGTAATGTTTTAAATTCTATTTATGATTTTTCAAATTAATTTCTATTAAAAAAATTTTTTTTGGTTTATTTTTGAGAGAGACAGACAGAGTGTGAGCAGGGGAAGGGAGAGAGAGAGAGACTCAGAATCCGAAGCAGGCTCCAGGCTCTGAGCTGTCAGCACAGAGCCCGACGCAGGGCGACGCAGGGCTCAAACTCACAGACTGTGAGATCATGGCCTGAGCTGAAGTTGGACGCTCAACCGACTGAGCCACTCAAGTGCCCCATTAAAATTAATTATTATTTTTAAAGACCAATCATCTACTGTGGTAAATTCCTTAAACTGTCTGAAATTGCCAATTTTCAGTCACCTTTTTACTTACAAAAATAGCAATATTTAGTTCAACCTAATATTGTGTTATCATTGTCCAAATAAAACAAATCCTTTTTTGAAATAAAAGTTGCTAATTTCTTTTTTTTTTTTTAATATTTTCATTCACTCTCAGTTTATTTATTTTTTTAATGTTTTTTATTTATTTCTAGGAGAGAGAAAGACAGCGCGAGCAGGGGAGGGTCAGAGAGAGAGGGAGTAACAGACTCTGAAACAGGCTCCAGGCTCCGAGCTGGCAGTCAGCACACAGCCCGACGCAGGGCTCGAACCCACGAACCGCGAGATCATGACCCAAGTGAAAGTCGGACGCTTAACCAACTAAGCCACCCAGGCGCCCCAAAAGTTGCTAATTTCTATATTAAACTGCTCTGTAAGCTTCAAAATGGAGGCTAACTCTTGGCAAAATTTTAGTAAAATAAATGACTTGAAAATCACGTTTGAAACTGCAACCCCAAAATACAGAGGGTTTTTATTTTTAAGAAAATAAACTCAGCTCAGGCTGTTCTGAGTTGATGCACAGCTATTGCCATTATTTCTATTTTTTCTTCTCTGAAATTAAATGTCATGTTCATTTTTAAATTATTCAGTGGCCAGTGTAAAGTAAAACACTCATAATTTAATAAGTAAATTTGCTTCTAACCTGTGCTGGGAATGACATTTAAATTGCTTCACACTCTGATTAGTCAGAGATAATTAGTCCTCTAAATATTACTATAATGAAAACCATGGGTTTAATGAACCATACATATTCAAGCCAAACAAAATCTTTAATTCTTTACTGAATATATAAGTTCAGCATAAAAATTGTTTAACGATCAGTTAGAATTCTAAAAAGTAGGCTAGGGCAAGCCAGGCCATAAAAATGTGAATCAAAATTAAATGTATTCAGAGGAATTTGTAATAGCAGTCATAGACAAAGTTGATCAGCTTGGATCTGAGGATAAGACAGATGTCACCTTTGCCATATAGTTCCCACTATAAGTGTTTAATATTAGGGGTCACTGTATCTGAATTTCAGAGGAGCATTTTACAGGCTTTTATGGTATATTTGTTAATAAAGTACAGAAATATGGACTCCTTAAATGAAGGGACAGTAGAGTCTGTGTGTGTGTGTGTGTATTCATATTTATATCACCAGCACCAAGCACAGTGCCTGACACATGGTAGTTAACCAATAATAGTTTAATGAAAAATACCTAGTTCAGGTACAGATAAAGTGCTTGAAGAGAGGTCATTTGTGGACCTTCACCTTGGCTGTTAAGTCCTGTCTTCAGTGGCTTGGACAGAGATATATGGGGCATATGAAACAAAAGCTTCAAGTATCACAAGTTAGTGGGAGTAACCAATGATATCAAGATGCTAGGTTATCTTGGGCTTATAATGATGAGTTAAAGCCCGTATGATGCAAGTCTGAAGCCATATTTGTAAAGTCCTCTGTGTAAGTGTTTTGAAAAAAAAAAATCAGTTTCACAGGGATAGGATGATGGACACCAGACGTAATGGTGGCTTGCGTATTAAGAACTGGGGAATCCATGTGACCATAAGCTTAACCTGAGCCAACAGTGCTTCTTTTTAAATTGTAAAAAACACATAAAATTACCACTTTATCCATTTTTAAGTGTGCAATACAGTAGTGTTAGCTGTATGTACATTGCTGTGGGACAGATCCCTAGAACTTTTTGATCTTTCAAAACCAAAATTCTATACCCATTGAACAATTCCTCACTTTCCCCTCCGCTTTCAGCACCTGACAACCACCATTTTGCTTCCTGTTTCCAAGAGTGTGACTACTTCAGATACCTCACATAAATGGAATCATATAGTGTTTGATTTGTGGTGTGTGTGTGACTGGCTTACTGTCCTCAAGGTTCATCCATATTGTAGCATGTGACAGGATTTCTTTCATTTTTTTTTAATGTTTTTTATTTATTTCTAGGAGAGAGAGAGAGAGAGCGTGAGCAGGGGAGGGTCAGAGAGAGAGGGAGTCACAGACTCTGAAACAGGCTCCAGGCTCTGAGCTGGCAGTCAGCACAGAGCCCAACGCGGGGCTCGAACCCACAAACCGTGAGATCATGACCTAACCGAAAGTCGGATGCCTAACCGACTAAGCCACCCAGGCGCCCCGATTTCTTTCTTTTTTAATGCTGAATAATATTCCGCTCTAAGTATCTGGGACATTTTGTTAAGCTAGACACACATCGATGGACACCTGGGTTCCTTCTACCTCTTGGCTGTTGTGAATAATGCTGCCACGAACATGGCGGTACAAATATCTCTTCAGGATTCTGTTTTCAGTTCTTTTGGATATATACCAGAACTAGAGGTGCTGTATCTTATCATAATTCTGTGTTTAATTTTTTTCACAGTCTGCTAATAAATAGCTCTTTTTTATTTTTTACAAATAGTTTATTGTCAAGTTGGTTTCATAAAACACCCAGTGCTCATCCCCACAAGTGCCCTCCTCCATGCACATCTCCCCCGTCCCCCTCCCCACACCCATCAGTCCTCAGTTTGTTCTCAGTATTCAAGAGTCTTTCATAGTTTGCCTCTCTCCCTCTCCCCCACTATTTCCCCCCCTTCTTCTCCCCTGCGGTCCTCCGTTAAGTTCCTCCTAATCCTCCTATACGTGCAAACATATGGTATTTGTCCTTCTCTGCCTGACTTATTTCGCTCAGCATAACACCCTCAAGGTCCATCCATGTTGCTACACATGGCCAGATTTCATTGTTTCTCATTGCCATGTAGTATTCCATGGTATAGATAAACCACATCTTCTTGATCCATTCATCTGTTGATGGACACTTAGGCTCTTTCCATGTTTTAGCTATTGTGGAGAGTGCTGCTATGAACATTGGGGTACATGTGCTCCTATGCCTCAGCATTTCTGTATCCCTTGGGTAAATTCCTAGCAGTGCTATTGCTGGGTCATAAGGGAGTTCTATTGTTAGTTTCCTGAGGAACCTCCACACTGTTTTCCAGAGGGGCTGTACCAGTTTACATTCCCACCAACAGTGCAGGAGGGTGCCCGTTTCTCCACATCCTCGCCAGCATCTAGAGTTCTCTGATTTGCTCATTTTAGCCACTCTGACTGGCGTGAGGTGGTATCTCAGTGTGGTTTTGATTTGTATTTCCCTGATGAGGAGGGATGCTGAGCATCGTTTCATGTGTCTGTTGGCCATCTGGATGTCCTCTTTGGAGAAGTGTCTGTTCATGTCTTCTGCCCATTTCTTCACTGGGTTGTTTGTTTTTCGGGCGTGGAGTTTGGTGAGTTCCTTATAGATTCTGGATATTAACCCTTTATCTGATATGTCATTTGCAACTATCTTTTCCCATTCCGTTGGTTGCCTATTAATTTTCTGGGTTGTTTCCTTGGCTGTGCAGAAGCTTTTAATCTTGATGAGGTCCCAACAGTTTATTTTTGCTCTCGATTCCCTTGCTTTTGGGGATGTGTCAAGTAAGAAGTTGCTGCGGTGGAGGTCAAGGAGGTTGTTTCCTGCTTTCTCCTCTAGGGTGTTGATAGTTTCCTGTCTCACGTTCAGGTCCTTTATCCATTTTGAGTTGATTTTTGTGCATGGTGTGAGAAAATGATCTAGTTTCATTCTTCTGCATGTTGCTGTCCAGTTCTCCCAACACCATCTGTTAAAAAGGCTGTCTTTTTTCCATTGGATATTCTTTCCTGCTTTGTCAAAGATCAGTTGGCTGTATACTTTTGGGTCCACTTCTGAGTTCTCAATTCTGTTCCATTGGTCTATGTGTCTGTTTTTGTGCCAATACCATACTGTCTTGAGGATGACAGCTTTGTAGTAGAGGCTGAAGTCTGGGATGGTGATACCTCCCGTTTTGGTTTTATTTTTCAGTATTACTTTGGCTATTCGGGGTCTTTTGTGGTTCCATACAAATTTTTGGATAGTTTGTTCTAGTTTTGAGAAGTATGCTGGTGCAATTTTGATTGGAATTGCATTGAATGTGTAGAGTGCTTTAGGTAGTAATGACATCTTAACTATATTTATTCTTCCTATCCATGAGCATGGAATGTTTTTCCATTTCTTTGTGTCTTCTTCAATTTCCTTCATAAGTTTTCTATAGTTTTCATCATACAGATCTCTTGTATCCTTGGTTAGGTTTATTCCGAGGTATTTTATGGTTTTTTGTGCAATTGTGAATGGGATCAGTTTCTTGATTTCTCTTTCTGTTGCTTCATTATTGGTGTATAAAAATGCAACCGATTTCTGTACGTTGATTTTGTACCCTGCAACTTGGCTGAATTCTTGGATCAGTTCTAGTAGGCTTCTGGTGGAGTCTTTTGGGTTTTCTATGTAGAGTATCATGTCATCTGTGAAAAGTGCGAGTTTGACATCTTCTTTGCCGATTTTGATGCCTTTGATTTCCTTTTGTTGTCTGATGGCTGATGCTAGGACTTCCAGCACTATGTTAAACAACAATGGTGAGAGTGGACATCCCTGTCGTGTTCCTGATCTCAGGGGGAAAGCTCTCAGTTTTTCCCCGTTGAGGATGATGTTAGCTGAGGGCTTGTCATAGATGGCTTTGATGATGTTTAAGTAAGTTCCTTCTATCCCAACTTTCTCGAGGGTCTTTGTTAAGAAGGGATGTTGTATTTTGTCAAATGCTTTTTCTGCATCTATCGACAGGATCATATGGTTTTTATCTTTTCTTTTGTTGATATGATGTATCACAATGATTGATTTGCGAATGTTGAACCAGCCATGTAACCCAGGAATAAATCCCACTTGATCTTGGTGGATAATTCTTTTTATGTGCTGTTGGATTCAATTTGCAAGGATCCTGTTGAGGATTTTTGCATCCGTATTCGTCAAGGATATTGGCCTGTAGTTTTCTTTTTTTGCTAGATCTCTGTCTGGCTTGGGAATCAGAGTGATGCTGGCGTCATAAAATGAATCTGGATGTTTTCCTTCAATTTCTATTTTTTGGAATAGCTTGAGAAGAATTGGTATTAATTCCGTTTTAAATGTCTGGTAGAACTCCCCTGGGAAGCCATCAGGTCCAGGGCTTTTATTTGTTGGGAGATTTTTGATAACTGAATCGATTTCTTCACTAGTTATGTTTCTGTTCCGATTTTCTATCTCTTCCCATGTGAATTTTGGTAGTGAGTGTGTGTTTAGGAATTTGTCCATTTCTTCTAAGTTGTCCAATTTGTTTTCATATAATTTTTCATAGTATTCCCTGATAATTGCTTGTTTTTCTGAGGGGTTGGTTGTGATAAGTCCATTTTATTCATGATTTTATCTTTTGGGTGCTCTCTCTTTTCTGTTTGAGAAGCCTGACTAGAGGTTTGTCAATATTGTTTATTTTTTCAAAGAACCAACTCTTGGTTTCATTGATCTGTTCAATTGTTTCTTTGGTCTCTATGTTGTTTATTTCTGCTCTGATTTTTACTATTTCTCTTCTTCTGCTGGGTTTGGGGTGCTCTTATTTCTCTGTGTCTAATTCCTTTAGGCGAGTTGTTAGATTTTGCACTTGCGCTTTCTCTAATTTCTAGAAATCGGCCTGGAGTGCAATGTACTTTCCTCTTAGGACTGCCTTTGCCGCATCCCATAGATTTTGGATTGTTGTATCTTCATTTTCATTTGTTTCCATATATTTTTAAATTTCTTCTCTAATTGCCTGATTGGCCCATTCATTCTTTAGTAGGGTATTCTTTAACCTCCATGTTTTTGGGGTTTTCCAGACTTCTTCCTGTGATTGATTTCAAGTTTCAAAGCATTATGATCTGAAAATGTGCATGGTATGATCTCAATTCTTTTATATTTATTGAGGGCTGCTTTATGTCCCAGTATGTGATCTATCTTGGAGAATGTGCTATGCACACTTGAGAAGAAAGTGAATTCCTTGGCCTCAGGATGCAGAGTTCTATATATATCTGTCAGATCCATCTGGTCCATTGTGTCATTCAAGTCCATTGTTTCTTTAGTGATTTTCTGTCGGGTTGATCTATCCATTGCTGTAAGCGGAGCATTAAAGTCCCCTGCTATTAGCACATTCTTATCTATAAGCTTGTTTCTGTTTGTGATTAATTGTTTTAAATATTTAGGTGCTCCCATATTCGGTGCATTGACATTTATGATTGTTAGTTCTTCCTGATGGATGTACCCTGTAATTATTATATAATGCCCTTGTTCATCCCTTGTTATTGTCTTTAATTTAAAGTCCACTTTGTCCGATATAAGTATAGTTACTCCAACTTTCTTTTGACTTCCCGCAGCATGATAGATATTTCTCCATCCCCTTACTTTTAATCTGAAGGTATCTTCCAGTCTAAAATGAGTTTCTTGTAGACAGCATATAGATGGATTTTGGTTTTTTATCCATTCTGCTACCTTATGTCTTTTGATTGGAGCATTCAGCCCATTTACATTCAGTGTTCTTGAAATATGTGGATTTAGAGTCATTGTGTCCTTTGTGGGAATATGTTTGTGGTGGTGTCTCTGGTGTCTTTCTTCCTTGCCATACTTCCCTCAGAGAGTTCCCCTCAGGATATCTTGTAGGGCTGGCTTAGTGGTGACAAATTCTTTCAATTTCTGTTTATTTTGAAATTTTTTTATCTCTCCTTCTATTTTGAATGATTGTTTTTTTTTTTTTTGTTTTTTTGTTTTTTTTTTTTTTCTGTTCATCACTTTGAAGATCTCCTGCCATTCCTTTCTGGCCTGCCAAGGTTCAGTAGATAGGTCTGTCACCACTCTGATAGGTTTCCCTTTGTATGTTAGGGCCCTTTTCTCCCTAGTTGCTTTCAAAATTCTCTCTTTGTCCTTATATTTTGCCATTTCCACTATGATATGTCGTGCAGAAGATCGATTCAAATTACGTCTAAGGGGGGTTTTCTGAGCCTCTTGTATTTCAACGTTTACTTCCTTCCCCAGGTTGGGGAAGTTCTCAGCTATAATTTGTTCCAGGACTCCTTCAGCACCTTTCCCTCTCTCTTCCTCTTCTGGGATTCCTATGGTATGGATATTGTTGCATTTGACTGTATCACTGAGTTCTCAAACTCTTCTTTCATGTTCCTGGATTAGTTTGTCTCTTTTTTTGTCAGCTTCTTGTTTTTCTATAATGGTGTCTTCTAAATCACTTATTCTCTTTTCTGCCTCTTCGATCCATGCATTGGACACCTCCAGTTTATTATGTATTTCATTTATCGCATTTTTTAATTCATCATGCCTATTTTTGTTCTCCATGTTGGTTGTAGCCATAGTTTCTTTGAGGCCCTCTATGCTTTTTGCAAGCTCAGCGATTAATTTTACGATTATTGTTCTAAAATCTTGTTCAGTTATGCCGCTTATATCTGTTTTGAGCAGTTCATTATCTGTCTATTCTTCTTGGAGTTTCTTTAGAGGAGAGCTCTTTCGTTTTGTCATTTTGGTTAGCTTTTGTCTCTCGTTAGTTTTAAAGACTTGTTATGTACTCTGCACCTGTGAGCGCTACTGTACCCAAGAAGACTCTGACTGTCCAGGGCCTATCCTTTCAGAAAGTGTTCTTTGAATGTTATCTCTTGGTCTCTCTTGTTAAAACCTTGGTTATTTTATTTTCCTACTTGTAGTGGTGTTTGGGACTCTTCACCATGTGTACTTTGGCTTGTTTCTTGAGGTAACCCTGGAGAAGAAAACATACAGACAAATACACAGGGAACAGAGGGAAACAAACGTACAAACAAATCCAACAATCACTCTAACCAAGAGAGAAAACTAAAAAGTAATGAGAAAAGACGGAGGAGGGAAGGCAAATGATAGAAAATAAAAATACATTAAGAAGTCAAAAAGAAGGAAAGAAAAGGAAGAATGAAGAAAGCTGATAGACAAAGATCGGTTTAAAGCATATAACCAGATTTCCCAGCTACAATTAAATAGCCGGGTGTATGCAGTGCTTGTTGAAGACCTAGAGAAAGAGAGAGATGATAGGGTGGAGATGAGGCCAAATTGGAGATAGAATGAACAGGCAGGAGGGATAAGAAGCTTTTTTCAAAGAGCAAAAGGGTGGAATATGGTTGGAGAGGTGAGAGAAAGAAGGTGGTGTTATCTAGAGAAACTATCTAGTCTGATTACTCCTGAGATGCTTTGTTATACCTCCATTAACAGTTCCGCTGGTCGCTGCTGGTCGTTGCTTCCCTGTTGCCGGGGGTTGAGTGGAAGGTGGGGGAAGTGCCGCAGCCTCAGATCCACCGGGGTCAAGCAGCAATACAATCTGAGTGTGTCTGGGGATCGTAGCAACTTCATGTCTGCAGAGTCCACCATCGCCTCACCCCGCGGCAACCGCTTTACCGGCCGCTGCGCTTCAGGAGGCAACTTTTCACTCACGCAGCCGCCGCTTCACCCCGCGCAGGCGCCGCTTCACCAGGGCGCCGCCACTGCCGCTTTAGTGGGCCAATGTCGCACGCGCCACTGCTGCTTCACCCGGCGCCGGGACCGCCTCCGCAGGTGTTGCTGCTGGTTCACTGGGCCTCCACCACCATGGATGGTGCCAGGCGCACGGCAGTTCAGCTTTTCCTGGCACCTTCTGGGACCAGGGCACATAGTTTAAAGTCAGCACCCCAGCCAGAGCTAAAAAACACTGTCTTTCAAGCCGAGTTTTTTTTTTTTTTCTTCTCTTCTCCAGGGACGGTTCTATGAGCAATCTCAGCTTTTCTTTCCTTTCCCCTGGACTCGCGGCAGTTCGCCACCACTCGCCTGTTTATCACTCACTGCAGCTGCACTCAAGCTGGGTTCCCTCCCCTCCCTCGTGTCTCTGGTCCCGTCCCGCTTTTATCTTCCCCAGTTCGCACTCACGCACTTACGAGGTTTCCTTCCCAGTGTACTCTGTCTCTTTCTCTTCCCAAATTCCTGTGGCTTAGTGTTCTATGGCTTTAGGCCTTCTCTGTTTGAGAGATGAGTGCAGGCGAAATGTACAGTGCTTCCTACTTCTCCACCATCTTGCCTCTCTGTTCCTGTGTTTAATTTTTTGAGGAATCATCATACCATTTTTTTCCCACAGTGGCTGTATCATTTCAATTCTCGCCAGCAGTGCATACAAATCCGATGTCTCCACATCTTTGTCAGCAGTTGTTATTTTCCGTTTTTTTGATGGTGGCCATCCTAACACATGTGAGGTGGTATTCCATTGTGGTTTTGCTTTGCATTTCCCTATTGATTAGTGATATTGAGCATCTTTTCATTTGTGTGTTGGCCATTTGTGTATCTTCTTTGGGGAAATGTCTATTCAAGTCCTTTGACTATTTTTTTAATCAAGTTACATATTATTTTGTTGTTGTTGAGCTGTAGGAGCTCTTTATAAATTCAGGATAGTAACCCCTTATCAGATATATGATTTGTAAATATTTTCTCCCATTCCATAAGCTGCCTTTTTACTCTCTTGACTGTATTTTTGGATGCTCAGAAGTTTCTAAGTTTGATTTAGTTCCATTTGTCGAGTTTTCTTTTGTTGCCTGAACTTCTGGTGTCATAGCTAAGAAATCATTGCCAAATCCAAGTCATGAAACTTGTCCCCTGTTTTCCATTAACATTGTTATAATTTCAATTCTTACACTATTAAATACAATAGGCATTTAATCTATTTTGACCTAATTTTTGTATGTAGTGTAAGGTATGAGTCTTACGATTAATTTTTGTAGAGAATTTTTTAGTTTAGATTTCTTTTATAGCCTTAACAATATTACCATTAAAACAGAAATAGGCTGACTTAAGTTAACTTGAACTTTAGAACAACACCCAAACTAACAAAAGAACATATAATTAAATTTTTTATAGCAAAAATGTTAGGAAGAGGAGTGCATATTTGTTACAACCATCATCTTCGGAGTCAGACCAGGCTGGGTGTGAATCCTATAGCACTGCATACAGTGGGTGTTTTGAGTACGTTTCCTGACTACTCCAAACTTTCCCTTTTGTAACAGAAACTGGAGTTTCTATCTTGTAGGAACGTAGAGCTGCCTCACCAATTCCTTACACGTTTAAGTGAAATAATGTCGTTCACAGTGTCTGGAGGACAATAGACGCATCAGAAACAGTGGCAGTCCTGCTGCTATTACGATCATCAAATACTGATTTACTTAAGAATTTCTGTTCCTTCTGACTTACCCTAAGATTCAGAATTTATTTAAGAAGACAAAAGTTAAACTTCAAGAAGCTGATCATTCTTATTTTGCTTTGGTCCGATTGTGATGGGAAAGATTTTACAGAACTGCCCCCGCCCCTCCGAAAGTCTCTGTTGAAGGGTTACTTGCTGCAGAAACATAAGTGAAACCTTCTGTGAGTTGGTTAGAGCTATGCTGTCATGATCCTGGCTTGGTGTGTCCTCTGTCGCCTCTCATGGGGGTGTCTGTAGTTTGTGTCTGCCCTCAGTCTGGAAACAAAAATTCATTTTTCTTCTGGGGAATTGTTGGTCCCTGCTGCACGCAGTCTTGGTGGGACTGTCAGTGAAGCTGCCTGGCTCTCCCTGGCCACAGGATGGGCATGTGATCCCCCTGGAGCAATCAGACTCTTCTGGAATTTGCATTGCCTGAGAGTGACTGATAGACTGCTGGGAAATGATAGAGCTGATTTGTTTCGGCAAAGGAGCCTTGAGTAGACTCGCAATTCTTTCCTGTCCTCTAGATCCTTGTGCTAGTCAAGCTTCTGCTGTTTTGAGGGCCTGGTTCTTCATCTTTTTCTTAAGCTTTATGAGCTGTCTCTCTCATGTCTTTCCATAAGATTTTTTTTTTTTTTTGGCCTGAGACCACAGATTAGCATTTGTTACTTGCACCCTGAGGATGCGAATGGATTAAACACTTGTCACTGTGTGCTGTAATTGACAGTTTACTTGTCCATCCTCCCCTAGCTTCATATACTCCTTGGGAACAGAAGCTGTGACCACTGTGACATTGCAATGCCAGTGCAGTGACCAGCAAATGGTTTTGTTAGAAGCAAGAAGCAATCATGATCTTATCTTTGTAATAGGAAGTTCTGTGTTCAGCTATTTTTTTTTTGTTTTGTCATTTTCATGATACTTACAATTATTGGGACAACTGAAAAGCATTTAAAAGTATGTGACTTCTGGGACATCTGAGTGGCTTAGTCGCTTGAGCATCTGACTTCGGTTCAAGTCATGATCTCACCATTTGTGGGTTCTGTTGGGCTCTGTGCTGACAGTTCAAAGCCTGGAGCTGCTTCGGATTCTGTGTCTCCCTCTCTCTCTGCCCCTCCCCTGTTTGCGCTTTCTCTCTCTTTCAAAAATAAACATTAAAATAATTTTTTTAAGTGTGTGACTTCTGTCCAACTGCAGACAGATTCCCCCCCAACCCCCACATTCATGTCCCACCTCCAGCACATATTCGGAAAGACACCAAAAGTAAGGAACGAAACAGTTGCAAGGCCTCTGAAGTTCTTACATTAGCTGTCCCTAATCTATAGCTTTTTACAAGCTTCTGTTGTCTTAGAGGAGAGCATCAGCAGAGTTATCTTCTTCTTTCCCTACTGTTGGCCAAAGCCAAGTAGGTTTTTTCTTCTCTAATGGCCCCTTTTTGCAATCTAAAGAAGCTATTCTTATTTTTATTTATTTATTTTTATATATATTTTTATTTATTTCTAGGAGAGAGAGAGAGAGAGACAGCGTGAGCAGGGGAGGGTCAGAGAGAGAGGGAGACACAGACTCTGATCAGGCTCCAGGCTCTGAGCTGGCAGTCAGCACAGAGCCCGACACGGGGCTCGAACCCACGAACCGCGAGATCATGACCTAAGCGAAAGTCGGACGCTTAACTGACTAAGCCACCCAGGCGCCCCAGAAGCTATTCTTATTTTTAAATCCAGTAAAGTATTCAGTTTCACCTTGCTACAAGTGGGTAATGTGTCTTTGTCAAGGGGAGATTCCTCTTGAGGCATTACTTCACAATGATGATTGGGAATGTTTGGGCCTCAGGTCCTTCTGTTTATGTATTTGTTCATTGATTCAACAAGTATTTATTGAGAGCCTCCATCACTCTGCACGCTGTGCTAGGAACAAGGGATAAAATGGTGAGCAAAAGCAGAGGAGAGTTGACCTCTCATGGAGCTGTCTTGTCAAAGCACATGATAATCTGTCTTAAAAGCCATAAAGGAAACGTACACAGTGCTGTGAGAGCATCTTAAAATGTGACTCCTCCTAGTTTGAGTAGTCAAGGAATGTATTCCTTAAGAAAACAACTTGATGAGGATGCTGACCTCCGAATGCCTGTGTTCTAGATTCTACCAGGGTAATAGTTGCCTTTAGGACTTTAGGGATATCACCGACCCCATCTTGACCTCATTTAGGTCATCTATAAAGTTGTCCCAGCACATTTTGTTGAAAATACCATTATTTTCCCATTTTTTGACACATTGGTCAAAACTCAATTAATCATAAATATAAGGGCTTATTTGTGGGGTCTCAGTGTTGTACCGTTGATCTTCATGTTTGTCTTTATAGAACTACCACACTATATTGAGTACTGTAGTTTTGTAGTAAATTTTGAAGTTGGGATATGTAAATTCTCCAACTTGGTTCTTCTTTGTCAAGATTATCTTGGCTATTCTGGGTCATTGCATTTCCATATAAATTTGGGGATCAGTTTGTCAACTTCTGCAAAAAAAATGGCAGGGATCTTTTTTTAATCTAAATACATTTTATCACCACTATCTAGGCATGTTTTTACATATTATAAAATTCACCCTTTTCAAATGTCCCATTTGATGATTTTTAAAGTTGTGCGACCATCACTATGAGTCAATTCTAGAACACTTTCATCACCCCAATAAGATGTCATACGCAAATTTAGGGTACAAAATCAACGTACAGAAATCGGTTGCATTTTTATACACCAATGATGAAGCAACAGAAAGAGAAATCAAGAAACTGATCCCATTCACAATTGCACAAAAAACCATAAAATACCTCGGAATAAACCTAACCAAGGATACAAGAGATCTGTATGATGAAAACTATAGAAAACTTATGAAGGAAATTGAAGAAGACACAAAGAAATGGAAAAACATTCCATGCTCATGGATAGGAAGAATAAATATAGTTAAGATGTCATTACTACCTAAAGCACTCTACACATTCAATGCAATTCCAATCAAAATTGCACCAGCATACTTCTCAAAACTAGAACAAACTATCCAAAAATTTGTATGGAACCACAAAAGACCCCGAATAGCCAAAGTAATACTGAAAAATAAAACCAAAACGGGAGGTATCACCATCCCAGACTTCAGCCTCTACTACAAAGCTGTCATCCTCAAGACAGTATGGTATTGGCACAAAAACAGACACATAGACCAATGGAACAGAATTGAGAACTCAGAAGTGGACCCAAAAGTATACAGCCAACTGATCTTTGACAAAGCAGGAAAGAATATCCAATGGAAAAAAGACAGCCTTTTTAACAGATGGTGTTGGGAGAACTGGACAGCAACATGCAGAAGAATGAAACTAGATCATTTTCTCACACCATGCACAAAAATCAACTCAAAATGGATAAAGGACCTGAACGTGAGACAGGAAACTATCAACACCCTAGAGGAGAAAGCAGGAAACAACCTCCTTGACCTCCACCGCAGCAACTTCTTACTTGACACATCCCCAAAAGCAAGGGAATCAAGAGCAAAAATAAACTGTTGGGACCTCATCAAGATTAAAAGCTTCTGCACAGCCAAGGAAACAACCCAGAAAATTAATAGGCAACCAACGGAATGGGAAAAGATAGTTGCAAATGACATATCAGATAAAGGGTTAATATCCAGAATCTATAAGGAACTCACCAAACTACACGCCCGAAAAACAAACAACCCAGTGAAGAAATGGGCAGAAGACATGAACAGACACTTCTCCAAAGAGGACATCCAGATGGCCAACAGACACATGAAACGATGCTCAGCATCCCTCCTCATCAGGGAAATACAAATCAAAACCACACTGAGATACCACCTCACGCCAGTCAGAGTGGCTAAAATGAGCAAATCAGAGAACTCTAGATGCTGGCGAGGATGTGGAGAAACGGGCACCCTCCTACACTGTTGGTGGGAATGTAAACTGGTACAGCCCCTCTGGAAAACAGTGTGGAGGTTCCTCAGGAAACTAACAATAGAACTCCCTTATGACCCAGCAATAGCACTGCTAGGAATTTACCCAAGGGATACAGAAATGCTGAGGCATAGGAGCACATGTACCCCAATGTTCATAGCAGCACTCTCCACAATAGCTAAAACATGGAAAGAGCCTAAGTGTCCATCAACAGATGAATGGATCAAGAAGATGTGGTTTATCTATACCATGGAATACTACATGGCAATGAGAAACAATGAAATCTGGCCATGTGTAGCAACATGGATGGACCTTGAGGGTGTTATGCTGAGCGAAATAAGTCAGGCAGAGAAGGACAAATACCATATGTTTGCACGTATAGGAGGATTAGGAGGAACTTGACGGAGGACCAAGGGGGAGAAGAAGGGCGGAAATGGTGGGGGAAAGGGAGAGAGGCAAACCATGAGAGACTCTTGAATGCTGACAAAAACTGAGGACTGATGGATGTGGGGGGGAGGGGGGGATGGGCATGAAGGAGGGCACTTTGGGGATGAGCACTGAGTGTTATGTAGAAACTAATTTGACAATAAACTATTTGTAAAAAAAAAAAAAAAAAAAAAAAAAGATGTCATACGCAAATTTACTGGTAATCTGGTTCCTCCTCACTCCTGCTCCAAGCAATCATGAATCCACTTTCTGTTTGTCCTTTCTGAATATTTCTTATAAATGGAATAATATAATATATAGTCTCTTGTGCCTGGATTTTTTTTTTATTAGTGAGAATAGCATTTTTGAGGTTCATCCATGTGGAAGCTCTATCTGTAGTTTGTTCCTTTTTATTGTTGAATCCTATTCCCTTGTGTGGATACATCACAATATATCTACCCATTCACCAATTGATGGACATTTAGATTTTTTCCAATTTTTGGCTCTTTTGAATAATGCTACCAAGAACATAATCATGTACCTGTCTGTGTGTGGATATATGGTTTCATTTTTCTTGGGTAGATGCCTAAGAATGGAATTGTTAGTCCATATAGTAAATTTATGTTTAGCTTTTTTTTTTTTTTTAATATTTTATTTATTTATTTTTAGGAGAGAGAGACAGCGTGAGCAGGGGAGGGTCAGAGAGAGAGAGGGGATACAGACTCTGAAATAGGCTCCAGGCTCTGAGCTGGCATTCAGCACAGAGCCCGACGTGGGGCTCGAACCCACGAACCGCGAGATCATGACCTGAGCGAAAGTCGGACGCTTAACCGACTAAGCCACCCAGGCGCCCCGATGTTTAGCTTTTTAAGATATTGCCACACTATTTTGTAAAGTGGCTGTACCATTTTATATTCCTATTAGCAGGGTATGAAGATTTCTGTCTTTCCAACGTTAGCTGTTTTTCTTATATATTACATATGTATATTTATATATTATAAATATATATTCATCTATCTATTTATATCTGTCTCTATCTATTATCTATCTATCTATATACAGTACATATCTTTTTTGTTACAGTCATTACAGTTGGTATAAAATACTATCTTATTGTGATTTTAATTTGCTTTGCCCTGACAAATGCTTGTTAACTATTCACATATCTTCTGTGATGAATTTTTTTTAAAGAAAATACATTTTATTATAATTCCTTATGAAGTTAAAAACAGGCGGATCCTTCCAAGGGATCATAAAACAACAAAGGGCCATTCCATTAAAAATCATGTCCTCTAAAACATTTAAAAATGTAAGATAACACACAGGATCCTCAGATAGTATTCTAGCTGCTAACATGCCGTTCCCCCAACACAATTATAGGGATTTGTAACCACTTCTAAATTCTCGGGTGGAACAACTTGAATAATTGCTCTTGACCAATTTTTGATAGGTGGTTTATCTTTATTATTGAGTTGTAAACATTCTTTGTATATCCTAGATACAAGTCCTTTATCAGATATAAGTTTTGCAAACATTTTCTCCAAGTCTATTGCTTGTCTTTCCTTGTCTTAATGGTGTCTTTTGAAACCTAAGAGGCATTTTGATATGGATTGTGTTGAATCTATAGACCAATACATTGCTTAATTTTTAGGCTAAGCCAAGACAAAAGCACTCATCTGGCATTCCAGGATAAGATTCATTCATAAGCATTCATTCTAGACTTATAGATGAGTTAGTTTCCTTTCCCATTCCAGAAGATTATTGGTCTATCTCCATGGAAAGTAGGGATGGAGGAAACAGGAAAAATACCAGATATGAGCCAGAATTCAGAATGCCCAGTACATAGTAGGAATTCACTGAATATTTTTTTAAATGAATGAATGAATAGATGTTTGAATGACTAGTCAAAGATGACTATTATGGTTTCTTTCGTTTTCTCTAATTTAGTTTAAATACTTCATACTACTTTAAGTGTTATTTATATGAAATAATTTCTAGACCTTTTCCTTTCTGAGTACTTTATAAGAATGCAGTATTCCTCAAGATTAACATCGTGACCTGTGGTAAATGTGTTATGATAAGTGCAGAAGAGAGTAGACTCTTATTTCCCAACATTTGGACACTATATTGTCCTTAATATAGCCTAACATTGCACATTTCTACAAAGCACTACTGTAGCTGAAACAGTCTTGAGAAAGAAAGAGAGCTGGAGGACTCATACTTCCTGATTTCAAAACATATTACAGAATGACATTTATATAAACATTATGGCACTGGCATAAAGACAGACATATGGAGCATGGGAGCAGGATAGAGAGCCCCAAAATAAACCACCATGTATACGGTCAAATGATCTTGAACAAAGTTGCCAAGGCTACACTGGGAAAAAGATAGTCTCTTCAACAAATGGTGTTAGGAAATCTGGATATCCACAAGCAAAAGTGTGAAGTTGGACCCTTACCTTACATCATATACAAAAATTAACTCAAACTAGATAAGAGACTTAAATATACAAAAAGTAACTCAAACTAGATAAAAGACCTAAAACTGTAAAACTATTAGACGAACACATATGAAAAAAGCTCCACAAGATTGGATTTGGCAATGGTTTCTTAGATATGACACCAGAGATACAGGCAGCAAAAGAAAAAATATATACATTGGACTTCAATAAGAAAACAAACAACTCAATTTAAAAATGGGCTAATTATTTGAGTAGACATTTCTCTGAAGAAGATATATAGATGGCCAGTAAGCACAAGAAAAGATGCTCAACATCACTCATGGGAAGGAAATGCAAATCAAAATCACAATGAGATACTACCTTGCTCTCATTAGGATGGCTACTCTCAAAACAAGGAAACATGGTGGTGAGGACGTGGAGAAATTGGAACTCAGAAGCACTGTTGGTGGGAGTGTAAAATGGTACAGACATGATGCAAAACAATTCCTCAAAAAATTAAAACCTGAACTACCATATGATCCAGCAATTCCACTTCTGGGTATATATCCAAAAGAATTGAAAACTGAATCTTGAAAGGAGATTTGTACACCCATGTTCATTGCAGCATTACTCACACAGCCAAGAGGTGAAAGAAACCAAGGTGTTTATCCATGTCTGTATAGGTAAACAAAATATAATATATAAACACAAAGAAATAGTATTCAGCCTTGTAAAGGAAAGAAATTTTGCAATATGCTACAACATGAATGAATCCTGGCATTTCATATACATATACATATATATACATATAAAATATATTATTGAAGTATAATTGACATACAATATTATATTAGTTTCAGGTGTATAATATATTGATTTGACAATTCTGTGTATTACTCAATGTTCACCATGTAAGTGTCATTACCATCTGTCACCATACAATGTTATTACGATAGTATCGATTATATTCTCTGTGCTATATTTGTCATCTTTGTGACTTATTGTTTTAGAACTGGAAGTTAATTCCTCTTAATCTCCTTTGTCTATTTTGCCCATTCCACCTCCCCTTCTCTAAACCATCAGTTTGTTCTCTGTGTTTAAGAGTTTTAGTGTTTATTAATTTGTTTTGCTTTTTTAGATTCCACATGTAAGTGAAATTATACGGCATTTGTCTTTCTTTGACATTTCACTTGGTATAATACTTTCTAGGTCCACCCATGTTGTTGCAAATGGCAAGATTTCATTCTTTTTATGGCTGAGTAATACTCCCTGGTTTATACATACCACATTTACTTTATCTTTTCATCTATGGATAGACACTTGGGTTGTTTCCGCATCTTGGCTATTGTAAACAATGCTGCAATAGATGTAGAGGGACATAGATCTTTTCGAATTTGTGTTTTAATTTTCTTTGGGTAAATACTCAGTAGTAGAATTACTGGATCATATGGTATTTCTATTTTTAATTTTTATGAGAGAACTCCATACTGTACCAATTTGCATTCCCACCAACAGTGTATAAAGGTTCGTTTTCTTTACATTCTCAACCATATGTGTTGTTTCATGTTTTTACCAGTCATTCTGACTGGTGTGAGGTGATACCTCATTGTGGTTTTGATTTGCATTTCCCTGATGATTGGTGATGTTGAGAATCTTTTTGTGCGCCTATTGGCCACATGTATATCTTCTTTGGAAAGATATCTAGTCAAGTCCTCTGTCTATATTTTAATTTTTTTTTTTATTTTTGGAGATGAATTGTATGAGTTCTTTATATATTTGGGGTATTAACCCTTTATCAAGTATTTCATTTGCAAATATCTTCTCCCATTCAGTAGGTTGCCTTTTTGCTGACGGTTTCCTTTGCTGGGCAAAAGCTTTTTATTTTGCTCTAGTCCCAATAGTTTACTTTTGCTTTTGTTTCCCTTGCCTGAGGAGACATATCCATAAATATGTTGCTAAGGCCAGTGTCGAAGAGATTACAGCCTCTGTTTTCTTTTAGGAGCTTTATGGTTTCAGGTCTCACATTTATTTTTATTATTATTCCATTTCGAGTTATTTTTGTGTATGGTGTAGGAACATGGGCCAATTTCGTTCTTTTGGATGTAGCTGTTGAGGACATTGTATTAAATGAGCTAAGGCAGTCACAAAAAGAGAAATCTGTGGGATTCCACTTTTATGACGTGCTTAAACAGTCAAAATCATAGAAACAGAAAGTAGAACGGTAGTTGCCAGGGAAAAATGGGAGCTGTTGTTCAACAGGTACAGAGTTTCCATTTTACCAAATGAAAAGAGTTCTGGCGAAGGCTGGTGGTGCTGGAAGTGCAGCATTTAATGCCACCGAACTGTATGCTTAAACATGATTAAGATGGTAGATTTTATTTTTATTTATTTATTTATTTATTTTAATATTTTTATTTATTTCTAGGAGCGAGAGAGAGACAGCGTGAGCAGGGGAGGGTCAGAGAGAGAGGGAGATACAGACTCTGAAATTGGCTCCAGGCTCTGAGCTGGCAGTCAGCACAGAGCCCGACGTGGGGCTCGAACCCACGAACCGCGAGATCACGACCTAAGCGAAAGTCGGACGCTTAACCGACTAAGCCACCCAGGCGCCCCAAGATGGTAGATTTTATGTTATGTGTATTTTACTACACTTTTTTAAATTGGTGGGGAACACCCAGAAAGTAGAATGGTGGTTGCCAGGGCTGGGGGTGGGGGAGACAGGTGGAATTGGGGCACTGTTGTTTCCTAGATACAGGGTTTCAGTTTGGCGAGAAGAATAAGTTCTGGAGATCTGATGCACAACAATATGAATATGGTTAACACTCTTGAACTCTCTGCTTAAATATGGTTAAGATGGAAAAAATTAATTTCAGGCAATTTGATTTTCCAAGAAGCAAATGTCTTCAAATGTTATAATCCAAGAAACCAATGCATCATTTCAGATTACTCCCTTGGCATTGTGTCCGGGTGAAAAGAGGAACAGAAATAAAAGTCATGTGATGTGTGAAACTTACAGCTTTGGGGAGACTCAGGTAGCAGCCTTAAGTGACCTAATCGGAAGTAACTATTATGCATGGTCAGCACCACATTAAAGAAGAGAATAAACAACTTCAAAATGGTCAGATACCATGATTTTATTTAAATATATCTACATACCAGCAGTTTGCTTTCCTTTTTAGGTACAGATATAATAGAAGTGTTGACTACTCCATCTCTTTAGTCTCAACCAAGAATCCGCCGATTTTTTTTTCCTGTAAGAATAGCTTTTCAGGTAGTAGGGTTTTGTGTTTTTAAGAAGTTTAAAACTTCCCATACTTTCAGAGAGGAACTCCTTCAATATTTGGTGATTAATTTCAGCATCAGAATCATCTGTAGCTTTCTTTACCTCCTCAATTTAATTGCAAACACCTTCAACAGAGTGCTAGCAAACTAATTAGCAATTCCTTTTCCTTAAAAAATGCTCCTAATCAAGGAAGATAATCATTTTTGATTAAACAACAACCAGAGTTATGAAATGTAAATTTGCAATTGATTACAGAAAAAAATATAGCATGTGCTTTCCCTTCTGAAGAACAGTAAGCATTATTTCTTTCCCCTCAGTTATATTTAGTTTCTCAGATTAATTTAAGCTGATCCATCTCTTTTGATGGTTTATTCACCAGGAATGCCTATATTATTTCCCAGAAGAATAATCCCTGTGTGAAGAAAATATCAAGATGCAAAGTATGCATATGATAAAAGAAATCTGGCGGTTGCCCAAATTTTTTAATACTGTGGATGCTACTAAGCTACTATAATTCAGTCATTCAAATCCTTCAGGGAATAGTAAGGTCATGGGGAATAATATCCTGAGTTAAAAGATACAGAGATGACGGCCTCATCTTAGAGAAGAGTTCACTCTCGGGGTACCTGGGTGGCTCAGTTGGTTAAGCGTCCAATTTCAGCTCAGGTCATGATCTCATGGTTCCTGAGTTCAAGCTCCGCATTGGGCTCTGTGCTCAGAGCCTGGAGTCTGCTTCAGATTCTGTGTCTCCCTCTTTCTCTGCCCCTCCCCTGCTCACACTCTGTCTCTCTCGCCCTCAAAATAAATAAACATTAAAAAAAAAAAAAGAGTTCATTCTTTCATCCACTTATTTGTCCATCTAGGAAAAATGTAGCAAGTACCTACTATGTTTCGTAAATCATCCAAGGCCTTGGGACTCTAACAGTGAGCAAGGCACAGTCTGTGTCCTCAGGGAGGTTTATAGGCTCACTGGGAAGACAGGCAAGCTAAAAGGCAATTGCAAATCAGTGGGACGTGTGCTACCAGTGGAAATGAGTGGAGTGAGCATCAGTGCAGCACAGAGTTTAGGCCTGGAGGATAGGGGTTAGAGGTGTAGAAGAGCATGTCTTTTGGGAAGACCTACAAGAAGTTCAGCATGTTTGGATAAAATGGTGAGAAAAGACACTAGAATGGTAAAGAAGGACCCTTTTATACTTACTAAGCACCTTTTGAAGAAATGTGCATGCTAGTCTGAAAGCAATGAAGACCTACTGCAAGGTCCTTTTTGATAGATTTGCTCTCATATGTGCAGGTTAAATTTGACTTTTCCCTCCTATATGCACTATACTGGATTGCAAACTGGGTCCATCTCTGTTTCATAAAATGCTGGGCAAAGACGGAACACCCAGGCAGTTAAGTATTACTCTCTGTTCTCTAAATTACACTTAACCGCAGCGTACATGGATGGAAGATACAAGAGCATTACCCCCAAACTTGAAGTTGCCTTCTGAAATGTAATAGGAAAAAATGGCAAATAATAAAATCAACTGTTGGAATGGGATGGAATCTAAAGCACCGTTAATTATTTTAACGTTTATTCATTTTTGAGACAGAGAGACAGAGCATGAGTGGGGGAGGGGGAGAGAGAGGGAGACACAGAATCTGAAGCAGGCTCCAGGCTCTGAGCTGACAGGACAGGGCCCGATGTGAGGCTCGAACTCACGGGCTGCGAGATCATGACCTGAGCCAAAGTCGGATGCTCAACCAACTAAGCCACCCAGGTGCCTCTAAAGCACTGTTAAAAGAGGTTCCCCTTGGGGAAGGAGTAGGGCACTTCCTCTGCCTCAAAACAAAACAAGAATGAAGGGCCTTCATCCTAAATTACAGGTGGGCAGCTAAATTGTTTGGGGGAGAAACACCAACTCTAATCCCAACGTCCAGAATGTATTGTCAAGAACACATGACTGTACTTCTAGGCAGCATAATGGCCAGGCAATTGCTTTGTGACAGTTTAGCCTATTGACTAAGAACTATGGCATTTGCATCAAACGTATCTAGATTTCAATCCTGATCCTGTCGCTGACTGTCACTTTAACCTCTCATTCCTCACTCCTGGCTTGTCCCCGGTGCTGTTGAGTGAAAAACAAGCTGTCTTCCCATCAGATTCCAGAAGAAGCAGGACCTAAAAAAAAAAAAAAAGCTGATGACATGGACCCTGTCATTATACTTAGAGAGACGAATAAACAGTTAACTATTTTCATTGAATAAAATATCTTTTGAGCATGAATCATGCTTTTTTTACACAAATGCCAACGGTAAAAATGAGGCCCCAGAATGCCATGGTGGCAATGGCGTTCTGAGAAAAATGGTCTAGGAAAGGATTCTGTCACATTCCTCCACAAAAATAGCCTGGTGTAGTGATGGATGTATGTGTACATGCATACATACATACTGACTCCGTGCAATAGCCTGTAATATATGCCTACTACGTTCAAAAGGAATACAAAAGGCAGTCAGTAACACATACTATGTAAGCTCCAGCAGGGCCCCAAATATATCTTATCGTCAGTTTGACTTTTGAGAAGGTTAAGCAAAGCATCTAATCAACTTTATGTTAAGACAAAGTGGTTTGTGGCACAAGAGAGATTCAATTCAAGAACTGTGAGGGTTCACAGGAAGGGGGAGCCCATTTGGTTGGAAGGATAAAAAAAATGGCTTCATGAAGGATGATGCATCTGAGATGGGTTTTGGAGAATGAGAAAATTTTTATAAGGAAAGAGTAGTACATTTCAAATAATGGAAAGGGCATGGGTTGTAGAGACAGATGGACAGGGTTCAAATCTGTAGCTGCTACTCTCTAGCTATGTGATTTAGGAAATTTATGTAACTCCCTCTAATGTAAAATGGGTTAATGTTCCTACCTTACACTGTTGTTGAGTTGATGAAATGTAAAGTGCTTTATTGCAATGCCTCAGTGTAGTGCTCTATGGATTGAAACTATTAATACCATCATTAAAACCAGGAACTCCCACAAGATGGGAAAGGTGTATAGTCCATATTGGAAAACACTGGAAGATAAGACTGCAGTTAAATGTTGGGACATACTATAGGAAGCCTTGGATGCCAGACTGTGGAGTTGGAGCTTCCTCCAATAAGCAAAGAAATTCTCCTCCTCCCTTTCCTCCTCTTCTTCCTCCTCCTCCATCTTTTCCTTCTTTGACTACATCAGAATTGACTTTTTAGATTAAATAAGCAGTATGTGGAGTGGAGAGTGGTTAAAAGGGGGAGAAGGAATGGCAACAAGTGACTAGTTGGAATGTCATAAAAATAGTTGAGAGGGGCTCCTGGGTGGCTCAGTCGGTTAAGTGTCCAACTTTGACTCAGGTCATGATCTCATGGTCTGTGGGTTCAAGCCCCGTGTTGGACTCTGTGCTGACAGCTCAGAGCCTGGAGCCTGCTTCGGATTCCGTGTCTTCCTCTCTCTCTCTGTCCCTTCCCTGCTCTCTCTCTCTCTCTCTCAGAAATAAATAAACATTAAAAAAAAATAATTGGGCCAAGGGTGCCTGGGTGGCTCAGTCATTTAGGATCTGACTCCTGATTCTGGCTCAGGTCATGATCTCACGTTTCATGAGTTTGAGCCCATGTCAGGCTCTGTGCTGACAATGAGGAGCTTGTTTGTGATTCTCTCTCTCCCTCTTTCTGCCCCTCCCCGGCTCGTGCTCTCTGTCTCCGTCCCTCTCTCTCTCTCGAAATAAATAAATAAACTTAAAAAAATATTTGGGGGGTGCCTGGGTGGCTTAGTCGGTTAAGCGTCCGACTTTCGCTTAGGTCATGATCTCGCAGTTCGTGGGTTCGAGCCCCGCGTCGGGCTCTGTGCTGACTGCCAGCTCAGAGCCTGGAGCCTGTTTCAGCCTGTGACTCCCTCTCTCTCTGACCCTCCCCTGCTCACGCTGTCTCTCTCTCTCCTAAAAATAAATAAAAAACATTAAAAAAAAATATTTGGGGCACAGAAAAGAGTTTCTGAGTGTTTGTGGTAGCAGTAGGAAAGAATATGACATGCAGAAGCATAATCTGTAGATTGATATAGAAAAGAAGTTGCTCTTACAGCATGCCTGGGTGGCCCAGTCACTTAAGCATCCAACTTTCAGCTCAGGTCATGATCTCGCAGTTTGTGAGCTCGAGCTCCATGTCAAGCTCTGTACTGACAACTCAGAGCCTGGAGCCTCCTTCAGATTCTGTGATTCCCTCTCTCTCTGTTCCTCCCCTGCTCATGCTCTGTCCTTCTCTCTCTCTCTCAAGAATAAATAAAGATTAAAGAAAAAATTTTTAGAAAAGAAGTTGCTTTTCAGTTTTTGAAATACCGAGCATGGTGGGGATCATTAATAGAAATTTGGAGGCACTTGATGAAGGAACACGAGTCTAGGAAAGGAAATGGGGAGCGGAGTGTGCCAACCTCCTTCTCTCAGCCCAGTGAGTCAAGAGGAGTGAGGAAAAGGAGAAGTGTTCATATAAGACCAAGTAGATTTTTCTGCAAAATAATGTCGGCTACAAACACAGTAAAAGAAACAACAGTAAAAGGTGTGGGGGTGAGGGAAAAGGGATGAGTGAAGGGAACCTGGGTGGAGACAGCGCTGAGTGGGAAAAGATGACTCAGGAGTGAGAGCCAGAAATGGGGAGGGGGTGTGCTCCACACTACGGAAGTATAAACCTCAAAGCTGAGATTATTAAAAGGATGTGTTAGAACTGGGGGAGGGGTACTGTTGATGTAGTAGAATTTAGTTAACAAAGGAGTTTGCAACTAGCCAGTCTTAAGGTTCCAAATGGTTTTTCTGTGTCTACCAAATGTCCTCCAGAGGAGGTGGATGGTACACAAGAGCTGATGGTTGACTCACAGTTTGGGTTTGTTGGGTCCTACCTTCATTGAATCCCCTCATCGGAGTTATTATTTTTTATCTATCCATCTATGCCTTTCAACTAGCTAAAAGCTGCTATAGGTTTCCTAACTTGCTCTACTTCTGTACAAATGAGGTTCAGAAATAGAAGCAACCAAAAACCTCAACCACTTGAGAAGTTAGAAAAGAAGTGGCCTCCAGAGAAATAGGTCAGTGGATAACAGACACCAAGAGGTAATAGATATTTGCTGTAGAATCAGGTCATTTGTGAGAACCTGTGTCAAGCCAACAAGAGAGAAATTTGGTAAGTCTGCTCACAGCTGCCCAGAACCTATTAATGATGCAGCAACACTTGACATCACAGGGTCCTCCAAAGATTGCAAACCCTGAATTCTGATGCCTGTGATAGCCACGAACGTCAGTAGAAAGGGATAAGAAAATGGTTTTCCTCATCTTTTGATGAACAGTAATGAAATATATTTTATGTGTCAAGCACTGTGTTAGACTCTGGAGATACAAATATTTGTAAGAAATTGTCCCCACTCTGGATAGCTTCCATTTGGGTGGACTTCCTTAGCAAATGCATGGCCAGGGCAGGAAAAAAAGTCAGCACAAATTTATGCAAAGTTACACGCAAAATCATCCAAAAGGAGACGACTCTTTGGAAACATGGAACCCATGAAGGTCAAGGGATACTAGCTTCATAGTGAAGCAAAACTGTTCTCTTAGAAGCAGAAGTGTTCTTGATGTACAGAAAGCTATGTAGGTGGAAATCTGCTTTATCAGTGACACAAATGTAATTTAATGTAAGGAAAAGCATGCATGTCTGGTTGGAGATAGCAACTATATGGCATCTCGGTAGCTGAACTGTAAAATGGAATTCTTTCTTCATATGCCTCAACAATGTAAATGCTGCTATTTCCTGTACTAAGCACAGCAGGGTTCCAGAGCCCATTCCAAAGAGCAGAGCCAGCCATGCCAAGGAGTTCAAGTCTTTGAGGTCAGCCTTTGAATGAAGCCTAGCTCCGTCATCTGGATGACAGGCAAGGGAGTTGTCTCCACGGCCCCATTATGCTTGAGGACTCAGGAAGCATCAGACAGGAGGAAAACCTTGGGAAAACAAATAGCCCGTCTTTCTGTACCATCTCATTATCAGGAGCCAGGCTCCCTCGAATCCTGACCTTCTGCCATTCTGTACTTCTTTCTCATTGCCATGGCTCTTCCTATTCCAAAGAGACTTGGTCCCTTCATCCTACCTTTATACAGAAAATCGTGTAATATTTGTTATTGGAATCCACAGGAAAATAAGGCGGTATAGGCAACATTCTACCCAAAGGCAAACTCTATGAGAACAAATTTCAGGGGATATCTGTAATCATCCGAACACGGTAATGAGTGAATCTTTCAATAATGGATCTGATACAAAGGCATTCGTCTAAATACCAATGCAGAAAATGTGGTAGTTCTTTTAAATTTCCCCTGTGGAAGGAAAATATAGGTTCATCAGTGATGTATCAGTGTTTGCAAATGTATGATACAACAAAGATTAAAATCTACTAAGAGTAGTGGTAAGGGGCAGCTGGGTGGCTCAGTTGTTTGGGCATCAGACTCTTAATTTCAGCTCAGGTCATCATCTCAGGGTTGTGAGTTCAAGACTCTTGTTGGGCTCCGTGCTGGGTGTGGAGCCTACTTAAAAATAAAAAAGAATAATGGTAAAAGGTAAACTGGTAATAATGAGCAAAACTTGCTTACTAAATTAATAAGATTTATTGAGAAGAAATTTCACAGTGAGAATATGAACCAGCTTCCCAAAGGTACTAATACAATTATAGTCTTGTAAGTATTTGAGAACAGCTAGTCATGGTCATCATGAATATTCAGCAAGGACAATCTGCCACTGAGGAAACCAAGATGGGGTAGAGAACGCTATAACCTTGTTTGCCAGTCTTCAGTTTTAGGATTAGATCAATTTTTTAAAGATTTGTTTTTAATGTTTATTTACTTTTTGAGAGAAATAGAGAGAACATGAGCGAGGGAGGAGCCGAGAGAGAGGGAGACACAGAATCTGAAGCAGGCTCCAGGCTCTAAGCTGTCAGTACAGAGCCTGATCCGGGTCTTGAATCCACAAACCATGGGATCATGACCTGAGCCTAAGTCGAACACTTAACCAACTGAGCCACCCAGGTGCCTCAGGATTAGATCATTTTTAAAATGGCATCTCTCTTTGTTCAGCAACCAAATACTACCAAAAAAGGGGAAAAAAAGGAAAGAAAAATTTGGAATGCTCAGATATTCTCTCAGAGGGCGCATATAGGGTGCAACCTTGTTACAAACAATCCGACAAAACACAGCTCTCCCCAGAGGGTAATGGTAGCTTAGAACTCTATGAGGAGGTAACAGGACAGAAGCTTTCCTGAGAAAAGCATAAACATAGAGATTACTTGTACTTGAATGGAATCACAATACAATGGAAGTGAATTTTCTATTACCTTGGCTGTCTGTAAAAAGTATAATACATTCTTTAAAAAAATTTTTTTTAAATTATATATTGTTTCCAAAGCTTTTGATTTTCTTCAAGCTTTCCCATGCCCCGTCTTTAAACTGCTTTCTCCTATACAATTTCTTGTCCATTTCACCAAACAGTATTGTTAACCAAGCGCTCCTGGGATGATAATACAAGTTAATCTAGGCATCAGTGGCATCCAGGGGCTTTATGTCTGCTGTATGTCAGAGGCAGAAAAACTAAGATTTTTTAAATAAAGTTTTCAATCTGAAAAAATGTTAGATATACAGAAAATTGCAAAGGCACTCCACAGAGTTCCCATACTCCTCACCCAGTTTCCCCTATTGCTAACTTCTTCCATCACCATGGTACGTTTGTTTAATCTAAGAAGCCAGCATTGACACATTGCTATTAACTAAACTCCAGATTTTATGTGGCTCTCACCAGTTTTTCCATTAACATCCTCTTTCAGACCCAGGATCCAGTCCAGTTTCCCACATTGCACTCAGATGTTAGGTGTGCTTGGTTTCCCCGGGTTGTCACAATTTCTCAGTCTTTGCTTGGTTTTCATGATCTTGACAGCTTTTAGGAGTATTGGCCAGGTATTTTGTAGAATGTCCTTCAGACTTGGTTTTTCTTATGATCAAACTGGGGTTATAGGGTTTGGGAAAGAATCCAGCAGCGGTGAAGTGTCTTTTGGAATATTGGGATGAACATGACATCCACACAGCACTGGAGTGTTAACCTTCATCACTTGTCTAAGATGGGTTTTGCTCAGTTTCTCCATTAGAAAGTTACCATTTCCCCCCTTCCCATACTCTCTAGTCTTTGTCAGCAAATCAGTAAGTTCAGCTCACACTGAAGGGGGGTTGGTGGTGGTGGTGGGTTTGCTTTTAAAATACCTTATATATGGGGCACCTGGGTGGCTGAGTCGGTTGAGTGTCCGACTTCAGCTCAGGTCATGATCTCATGGGTTGTGAGTTTAAGGCCCGCATCAGACTCTGTACTGACAGCTCAGAACCTGGAGCCTGCTTTGGATTCTGTCTTCCTCTCTCTCTCTACCCTTCCCCTGCTCACGCTCTGTCTCTCAAAAATAAATAAACACTTAAAAAGTTTTTTAATACCTTATATAAAAAAATGTGAATGTATAATAAAGCCCCTGCTTTCATTCAAATTCAATTCAATAAACTTTTAGGATACCATGAAGAGAAAACTTTTGGAGATGTATACAGCCACAATCGTAAGCCCTAGAAGAAGCTGTGGATATCATCATTGTATGGAAAGACATAAGCCTTAATCCTTGTAACTCTTGCCTGAGTTGTTGTTAAGATGACTGCTTCTTTTTCTAACCTCTTTCTAATATCTGCTGAAATCTCTGGATGAGTTTTCTTCTGAGACCAAACATGCTACAATGCAAATTGTACACAAGCTAAAAATTCATCTTCATATAATTGTACTCTGGGGTCACACAACATTTAAATGCACGTTGCCGAGAATGCTGTTTGTCTCCAGAATCATAAATGCGCAAATGAATTACTCTTTCAATGGGCATGTATTTATAAATCTTCTCAAAGACACCCTACTTACAAAATAGCTGGCTTCCTTAGATGTAAGGGCATTCTGGTTTATCATTTTCATTAGGCATGCCAGTGTCATGCTACTTTTTTAAATGTTTTTTATTTACAATTACTTTTTCTTTATTCTACTGGCTTTCCTTAACCTTTGAGTAATATTTGGGTTGGCATAATTTCCATAGCAGGCAACAAGATGAAGATGTACTCTTTTTGGCTTAAAAGGATTATGTGACGATCTTGCAAGTCTATAAATAAGGTCTTGAGTTTGTTACATTCTCCTAATTTGATGATTTATATCTATCTTTTCCTGGTTAAATTATGTCATCATAAAGATAGAGTCCCTGTAGTTAGAAATGCATATTGACAGAATAATATTTTCTCTGAAGGCTTTATTTATTTTTCCAGTATTGATACCTTAAGACAGTATTTTAGATTCTGTGGGGGAAATGATGCAAGGAACTTACTATCTAGCAGAAAAGTTCAGGTGTATAGGAAATGTATTATAATATAAGGTAGAAAACACTAAGTGACATAGCAGAGGGACAAATAGAATGTATCAAAAATAGGACCCAATGAGGAGCCACAGAAGGTTTTTAGCAGGCAAGTGACAAGACCGGAGATGTCCTTTAGAAAAATTAATTCAGTAGCATTGTGTTGAGTGAATTATCGTGGCAGAAGAAGGGAAGGAGTATAGAGAGGGGAGAGCCTGGGGCAAGGAGATAAATAAGAAACTATTGCTATTAAAGAGGTAACATGAACTTAAGTATTAGGCATAGAAATAGAGAAAAGGTGTGAATCCAAGAAATACTCCAAAGGCGAAACTAAGAGGTCACAGCTACTGATTGCATTTAGGGAATGAGTGGTATGCAAAATTCAAATAAAACTTTGATCCTTCAAGAAAGGAAATGTGGGTCCAACAGGTCAGGAGCATTTTGCATTTGTCTTTGTTCATATTTCTTTGCAACACTTTTTCACCACATATTTGGCATGCCTGGAGAGGTAGCCTACTACATTAGAGGATTTCCTTATCATTATGTGTCTCTTATGATTTACTCATTATAGCAACCTCTATTCCTTTCTGGAATAAGTTGCAGTGTAAATAAATGAATATGCATTCATTATGCTTGATTATATAATTGTGCTTCCCTCTCAGCAAATGTCTCAAGGTAGTTATATGATGGCTTCTGTTCATCACTAAAATCTGGAGCTTTTTTAAGGGGATATTTTTTTAAAAAACTTTTTTTAATGTTTATTTATTTTTGAGACAGAGAGAGACAGAGCTTGAGTTTGGGGGGGGAGCAGAGAGAGAAGGAGATGGCTCCAGCTCTGAGCTGTCAGTACAGAGCCCGATGTAGGGCTCGAACCCATGAACTATGAGACCATGACATGAGCAGAAGTTGGCCGTTTAACCAACTGAGCCACCCAGGCATCTCAGGGATATTTTTGAGCTATGTTGTGTTTGTTATATATTTTATAACATCTAACTTTCTTAGCAATAAGTAGGAGCCTTCTACAGAAAGGAGCTTTCTCATTTTATGTTGGAATCAAGTAAACTTGATAACTATCCTATTTTCCCTTAAAACTTATTCCTTTAGAATCAAATGCTTCTCACTTCTGTGTTAACACTGTGTGAACTTTTCAATGATGATAACACAAACACCACTAATACTTACTGAGCATGTATTATGTTCAAGGTGTTATTCCAAGTATCTTTTATGTATAATCTTCAGAATAACCCTTTCAAGTAGGTGCTATTAGAATCCCACTTTACAGGGGCTCCCGGGTGGCTTAGTCGGTTAAGCGTCCGACTTTCGCTCAGGTCATGATCTCGTGGTTCGTGGGTTCGAGCCCCGCATCGGGCTCTGTGCTGACTGCCAGCTCAGAGCCTGGAGCCTGTTTCAGAGTCTGTCACTCCCTCTCTCTCTGACCCTCCCCTGTTCATGCTGTCTCTCTCTCTCTCCTAGAAATAAATAAATAAAACATTAAAGAAAAAAAAAGAATCCCACTTTACAGAGGAGACACAGAGAAGTGAAGTAACTTGCGCAAGTTTACATGATGAGTAAGTGTGGGTATCAGAATTTGAACTCACAAAGTCTAGTTCCAGAGCCCGTGTGCTTAGCAGCTCTTCCCTCAACTACTTCCTCTGAGTGTTAAAAGTCAAGTTCACTCAGCCTTACAGTTAGCAGAGGTATACCTCTGCCATAGACCTCCAATTTTTCTGAGGTTGGGTCTATTTTAATAGAGAAAAGAAAAAATCTGCAACACCCATTGGCATTCTCAGAAGGCTTCATCGTCAAGAGTCTACAAAAACATAATTCCCTACACACCAAGACATTTGATTTGGTAATTATAAAATATTCACTTCCTGTGGATAGCTGTAGGAAAGAAGAGTTCTTTATTTGTATTTAAGCTGAAAGTACTAAAAAGAAAGGGAAAATAAATGAAGTTGAGTCGATTTTCAGTCAATAAAGCAACTAAAGAGTTAGAAAGGTAAGTCAGATGTGTGAGTGGCACTGCCACGGTGGTGCAGGAGGTGGGGGGCTGTGGGTCCCTGGCATCAGAACGAGGAACTGGAGAGCCAGGAGAGGAGGCATTGTGGACACATCGATTTTAGTAAAGATTTTTCAAGATGAAATGCTGATGGCCCTCCTCATGGATGCCTATAAGAAAGATAAATCTTTTTTTTTTAATTCAAAAATATGAAAGGGCTGAATTATTTTTGAAGATACTAGAGTCCGGAAGCACATTCTATCAGGAACTCATTCACCAAATGCCTTTATGAAAAATATCTGCATAGATCACGTATACTGAAAAGATTACCTAACATAGCTCAAAAATTCATCAAGTAAATGGACCTTGACCCATGGGATCTTCATCCTTTATGCTTTTTGCTTACTTTGTGCACTTTGCTGAGTTTGGACTAGGAAATCAAACAAAGCTAAAACACACACACACACATACAGGCATTATCTTCTGCATCTTAGGCACTGGTAGGTAACCCAAGACAAGATGATTTTCCCAGAGGAACAGTAGAAGATTAAAATTTTTAGTCCTGTTTTCGATTTTGATTAAAAATATCCCTTCAGGGGCACCTGGGGGGATCAGTTGGATATGCGTCTGACTCCTGATCTTCGCTCAGGTTGTGATCTCACGGTTCCTGAGTTTGAGCCCCGAGCATTGGGCTCTGTGCTGACACCCCGGGATTCTTTCTTTCTCCCTCATTCTCTGCCCCTCCCCCACCCATTCTCTCCCCCCCAAAATAAAAAAACATTTAAAAAATTAAAAAATAAAATATCCTTTCTTATTAAGTGGGATATATTTGTCGGACACTTTATCCTCTTGGGTTCCTAAAAGCTAAACAAGTTGACACCCAAATTATATTTTACTGACAACAATCACACACACACACACACACACACTACAGAGTTGAACGGAAAAGAATCTCCCTGTGTTTCATTTTTATTTTAAGTTTATTTTTATTTATTTTGAGAGAGAGAAAGCAAGCGAGGGAGGAGCAGGGAGAGAGGGAGACAGAATCCCAAGCAGGAGCTGTGGGCGCCCCTCCCTGCATTTTAAATCTTAAACAGGATAGGTTAAAAAAAAAATTCAAAGTACTGCTTTTACTATTTCTTATACAGAATCAGTCCTACCTGGAAACAATGAATATTTTGGAGTTTTGTGCAAGGGCCATATCATTTTGAAAGTAGGAGATTCTCCACGTAAAGCTGCTGAAGAATTTGACCCCAAGATAAATTTTCTCTAAGTCCTCAAATCTGCTATTTTCTGCAATTCTCAAAGCAGGGGCGGTGGTGGGGTACGGAGGACTGGCAGGGAGGAGGCAAGTATATTCTGGAAATTGCTTCAAAGGTGGTGGAATCAAAGAGAATTAAGTTAAATAACCAATGAGGTGCCTCTCAGAATCTTGTCTTACGACACGTAGTAGATCTCAAAAACTGGTCCCTACATCACTAGGAACTTGTTAAAAATTAAAAATCTCAGTTTGCCCCAGATTCAGAATCAGAAAATCTAGGGGTGGAGCCAACGAGTTTCCCTTGATCAGCCTGTTCAGGTGATTCTGTTTAGTGGTAAAGTTCTAGAACCACCTGACTGGAACCACGTAGACTGAAAGCATCTGGGAAGCTTGTTTAAAATTGCTGACTAAAGAGGCTCATACCCAAATCCCTATTGGTGAAACTCAGGAATGCATGAGTTTAATAAGTTTTCCAGGTGATTCTTATCACACTAACATCTGTGGATCATTGAAACCAGTAGATAAATTGACTGACCAGTTCATGACAGAAAGGAGGCAGTCTCAACGCTCGGAGGGGTCGGGCATGGTCTTCGGTGGGAGGTGCGGTAGCGTCCTACTGACTCGGCTTTGAGTTCCAGGTACATCCTACTGCGTATGTGATACTCACCCACGTCTGCCAACTTCCTCAGCCTCAGTTCCCTAATCTACAAAATGGGCACAATGATACCTAGCTTAACCATCTTCAGAGGATTCCACAAAATGGAGTATATATTTTGCATAGCATCTCCTGCGTTTTGATAGGCTTTAATCTCTTTCTTTCCTATAGTTTAGTCCTTTAAAGATGTGCTGGCCTGGTCTTGTCACAGTGCCCAGCAAGTCGCTCAGGAACATTGGCTCAACAAAGACAGAAACCAATGCAAAAATTTTGGATTAGAACCCTAGTTCCACTGCTTTTTAGCTCTGAAACCATGAGCGAATTATTTGACCTCTCTGTGCTTCAGTTTCAGTATCTTTAAAATGCAAATAAAAAGAGTACTTCCCTCCTAGGCTTATAGTGAGGATTAGCTGAGTTAATACATCTAAAGCACTTAAAAACAGTGTCTGGGACACTATCATTCTCAAATGCCCTTGAAAGAAAAATTCCTCAGAAATACCCTTCTGAACTTCAGAACGTTTAACTCTCAAAGAAATAATGTTATATACTTATTACTTTTCCACGAACGTTTGTGTATAATACCCAGGCTCGGTGTGACGTCTCGGGACCTACAAGTTGTGTTCTCAGGGAGCATGCAGTCTGGGGGTGGGGAGGCAGACGGTAATCATATAATCACGCAAATGAGTATGTAAATGACCAGAATGAGAAACAGGTGTGCAGGAAAGCACAGCCTGAGTAGCGGGAGCCCAGAGGGCCCAGGGGAGGAAAATGGAGAAGATCTGCTGTGAGGTGGGAGAGAAGGGGAGCCCAGAACAGAGCTAGCACCTGTTTGGGCGTATTTCCAGGAGCAGTGGAAAGCCTTTGAAGAGTTTAAGCCGGAGGGTGACATGTTTGACTTTGTAGTTCAAAAAGTTCTGTCTGGTGGCAACATGGAGACAAGCTTGGAAGAGGCCCATGTAGGGGTGTGGGGAGGAGCAATGAGGACATTCTCACGACAGTCCAGAGACAGTGGTAGCTGACCGGGGACGTGGTGGAAATGGAGCTACTTAGCATTCAGGCGCCATATAGGAGAGGAAATGGTGGGGGTTTGGGGATGAACCGGAAAGGGGGACAGGGAGGAGGAGTCCGGGGTGACTGCTCAGATCTGAGTGGATGCAAAGTGTGGCCTGGGACGTGGTTACTCTGTCTCTGAGAGATGTCCAGATGGAGGTACTGATGGAGCAGGTGAACTTCTTGCTCTGGGGCTCAGGGTGGAGATGTGGGCCAGAGAAACAAATCAGGGGGCCCCAGGCGCATGGGCAGAAGCTGTGGCCTTGAGAATGAATAAGCTTGCCTGGGGGAGAGTATGGGGCCTGGCTTCCAATTGGGGGTGTGTGTGGAATGGACCTGCAGAAGGGGCTCGCGAGGCAGGATACTCTGTAGAAATATTAATTTGTGTGTTCTCTCTTGTTTTTCCCTTTGGAGGCTGATAGCCTGGTCATATTACTCCTGGCTTCAGGGAAGTTGGCAGGGCCTAAAGTAAAAGGGTCTTGAAATGAAAGCCTCTTGCGGTTTCTGGTAAATGTCTAGAAGGCAAAGAGAAGCTAAGAGGCCTGAAGGGTCTTGAAATGTAAAGACCTAGCTCAAGCTCTCAACCGTAGCAAAGATCTTGGGGCCTTTTCGGAGACCTCAGATAGAACAGAAGCACTGGGCCTAAAGGCCCCTGGGATGAGGGCCAGCATATTCTGGAGATGGTGAGTCAATGGCCAAGGAGCAGAGGGTGCTCCTCAGCGCCTGGGGGAGTGATGGCTTCCAGACCTTCACCCACCTCTAGGATGGGAAGCTCCAAAAATGACTGAGGTTACAGTTCATACCAGGCTGGTGGGACAGTAGGAAAAAGTCTGAGCTTTGGTTTAAGAAATAGAGTACACTGTAATCTTGACCATTCCATGATCCATCATACTGAAATTTGAGATGAGGAAAAATGTGACTTCACCTTTAATGGAAGTGAATTCAATATTTTCAAAAGCTACTTCTTTGGTAACCTCATTTTTAAACTAAGATACCAAAATTGCCATGTTTTGAAACTTCTCTTGACCAATTGGTCATCTTTTAATAATTTTTAAGTATTTTTATTTATTTTCAAGAGAGCGTGCATGTGCACACCTGCGGGCAAGTGGGGAAGGGGCAGAGAAAGGGAGAGAGATACAGACTCTGAAGCAGGCTCTATGCGGATAGCTGAGACTCTGATGTGGGGCTTGAACTCCCGAACTGTGAGATTACACCATGAGCCGAAATCAAGAGTCAGATACTTAACCAACTGAGCCACCCAGGTGCCCCTGATCATCTTTAATAACTCTTAAATTGAAATAAAGCCAATTCCTTCTTGGTATAAATATATTTAAACTTAATGTATACCTGCTTTTCAATTTTTCAGTATTTTTCCAGCCACTTCAGTGTTCAGGGAACAAATTAGCTATTAGGAAATGAAAACATGTATATAGAGATACATTTTTTTTCCGTTTGCCTCAGGCTCCGATCTGAATCAACACTGGTCTTCATTTAAAATTTTGATATTGTATTCGGGGGGCCTGGGTGGCTCAGTCGGTTAAGTGTTCGACTCCGGCTCAGGTCATGATCGCATGGTTCGTGGGTTCGAGCCCCGTGTCAGGCTCTATGCTGACAGCTCAGAGCCTGGAGCTTGTTTCGGATTCTGTGTCTCCCTCTGTCTCTGCCCCTCCCCCACTCATGTTCTGTCTCTCTCTCTCTGTCTCAAAAATAAATAAACTATAAAAAAAATTTAAAAAAATATTTTGATACTGTATTCAATGTGGATTTTTTTTGCATTGACTGAATTTTTAGACCTATTCATTAAATATTATCTTGTTTACTGAGTTATTTAGCACCCTTCTTAAATTTTGTGCTTTGGGGTGCCTGGGTGGCTCAGTTGGTTAGGTGTCCGACTTTGGCTCAGGTCATTTTGTGGGTTCAAGCCCCACGTCAGGCTCTGGGCTGACAGATCAGAGCCTGCTTCTGATTCTGTGTCTCCCTCTCTCTCTGCCCCTCCCTTGCTCATGCTTCCCCTCCCCCTCCTCTCTCCATTCCCTTGCATGTTCTCTCTAAAATAAAGAAGTGAGCATTTGTTGAATGACCTTGGTCATTCATTGGTTAGTGTGAAAATCCTCAGTGGGTTAAGGGAGGTGGAATGAGGCTGAAATGGATGGAGGAGAGAGTAGCAAGCAGGGAAATTGAAACTGGGCAACCCTCCCAAGAAGCTGGCTCTGAAGAAGGACAACAGTAGTTAGAGAATAGTCAGGGGGTGGGCTGGTTGTTGCATTTTTATACAACCCAGTTTTGAGAGTGAGAAGGTTAATATACAAGAGGGAAACTAGGGTCCGTGGCAGTGCGAGGTCCCAGTAAAGTGTAACAGAGATGGGATCCTAAGCAGAGAGGAGAGGGTTGGCCTGAAACAGGAGGTAAAGCATGTCCTGCGTTGCAGTCTGAAGGAAGAAGAGGGTGAGCACAGATGTTTTTATATTTGACAACAGGGAATCGAGGGAGATCCTTCTGAAGTCTTCAGTTTTCTCCACGGAGCAGGAGACCAAGCCAGAGGAGAAGCAGGCAGCAGTGGGATGCTGGATGATTGCAGAAAGGGGAAGGTGCTTGAGAACTGTAGTTAAGGACCTATTTTGGCAGGCAGTGCTCATCAAAGCTCCTCTACATCTGGGTGAATAAACAGGGGTACCTCCACTCGATGGTGTTCTATAGAGTTCAGGAAAAAAACTCTACAAGAAGATGGTATATCCTTAGGATATACCATTAAGTGGAAAAAAAACAGATACAGTACATCTAGCATAATACCTTTTGTGTCAGAAAGGAAAGTAAGAATGCATAGGTATATTAGCTTTCTATTTACACAAAGCAACTTGGGAAGAATGTATAAGCAATATATACAAATAAAAAATTGTACTGGGGAAATCAGGAGATCAGACACAAGGTGAATGGGGAGGGGGGGAAGTGATTCTTAATGTATATTATCTTTTATTTTTATCTTTACTTTTTGAGTGAGTCATGTGAATATATTAAAAAAAAATTGAAATTTGAAAGGTAGAATTTCTACACAAATAGGTATCACAAAGAACTCAATCTTGTTTCCAAACCAAGTTTAAGCTGTCAGGCACACTGATGTCTTAAAATGACTGCCCCATCAATAAGATTATTGCAATTCTACATCTTCTGGAAGGATGTTATTAGGAACGTCAGTGTCCTAAGAATAGAGCATTGTTATTACTTTCAGTCTTGAAGCTGGTGTGTTCTTTCTCTCTGTGCCAGGAGTAGAAGGTTCCCCCCCGCCACAAAGGTCTATTTGTGTTCTCTCCCTTCTGTCCCTCACCGTCAGCAATCTCCATTCCCCCAGCTTAGACTGGTTTCTCTAATCTGTATCTTCCACCTAATCTCTCTTCCAAATTCTAGACCTGAAATCCCAGTGGCCAGATCAACGTGGTGCATTGCTCAGGGTTTTAGCAGGAAACCAAGGTTATGTCAAAATTGGGACAATTTCAGGGGCTCCTGGGTGGCTCAGTTGGTTAAGCATCGAACTTTGGCTCAGGTCATGATCTCATAGTTTGTGGGCTCAAGCCCCACATTGGGCTCTGTACTGCCAGATCAGAGCCTGGACCCTGCTTTGGATTCTGTCTCAGAAATAAACATTAAAAAGAATTTTTTGAATTGGGACAATTCTAGAAAGGTTTATTTACAAAGAGACTATTTATAAAAGTTTGGGAATAGGGGAACCACAAGGAGTTAATGGGAGCTGGGCTTTCATCAGCCCTAACTCCAAAGGGTTAAGGACAAGAGGTTACAAGAACCTAGAAGCAGAGAGCATTGGGGTGACCAGCGCCCTCCTACCAAGGGACTCTGTTAGCCTCTGGTGGCCTCATTGGAAAGAAACCAGAGAAACAAATACCCAGGCTTGACTCTCTTCCCTTCTGCTTGGCTACGTGTTGGCCAAACTCAAACAGAAGTGAGAGGGCATAGGAGGGCATATCTGTAGTCTCTCAGATGAGTCCTCCTAGAGCCCAGGGCAGAGTTGGGGAGGATGGAGAGCAGGACTGAAAGGGTAAACCAAATATGTGAGGAGCATGGCTCCATGGGTGTCCTGTGGGGACTTCAACCTCCGCATTTCCCAAAGCAACCACATCATCTTCATTAACCTGACCTTTCTCCGTGTTCCTCAGTTACTTGGTTAATGGTGCCTCTATGCTTTGTCCTCCCAGACTCCTCTTGCTCTGCATGCACACATATGCACACACAAGACCCCTTCCCTTCCGCTGGATAGGGAACCTCTGGAGACAGGTGCCTTGAGCCTGGACTTGGCAATGGTCTCCTGAGTAATAACATTTACTTGTATCAGGCACAGCATGGACCGCTTAGTCTGGATTGTATCTTAATCTCTCAACACTTCCATGAGTTGGGTTCTGCTATTACCCTGATTTTACGGATTAATAAACTGAGGGTAAGAGAAGTAACCCGAGACCATGTTCTTTTATTAATCGAAGTAGAATTAACATACAACATGACATTAATTTCACACGTATAACATGGATTCAACAATTCTCTACAGTACTCCGTGCTTCCCACGCTAAGTGTAGCCACCAAACTGTCACTGCACAAAGTTACTAGAATATTATCGACTATATTCTCTGTACTGTACTTCTCATCTCCAGGACTCCTTTACTTTAGAACTGGAAGTTTGTAGCTCTTAATCCCCTGTTTCACCCATTGCCCCACCCCCTTCCCTTCTGGCAACCAGCAGTTTGTTCTCTGTATTTAAGAGTCTGTTTTTCTGTGTTCATTTGCTTTGGTTTTTAGATTCCCACAGAAGTGAGATCCTGTGATATTTGTTTTTCTCGGATTTCACCTAGCATAGTGCCCTCTAGATATATCCGTGTTGTTGCAAATGGCAAGATCTCCTTTTTTATGGCTGAGTAATATTCCACTGTATCTGCATACCACTTCTGTCTGTTCATCTGACACAGATTCTCTACCAGCTTCTATACCAGAGCACCTCTGACATGGAAGCCTGTGCTCCAGCACTGTCACCCTCTCCCTGCTTCCCCCATTGGAGGCTGAAGGGACCACCCACAATAATAGAATGCTCTGCTGTTGATTAAAGAAAGTCCAATGTTGGTTTCTTCAGAGAATGCAAGGGTTGGAGCCAGGGCTTGAACTTGCTGCTGCCTTGTTAGGGACAGAGGGAAAGGAGGGTATGCCAGGCAAGGAGGCCAGGGAACAGCTGGGAGCGACTAGTTTGTTCATGGCCTTGTGTAGAGAAGGCCTGGTCTGGTTGAGAGCATACCTGTCTTCAAAGAATAGGAGAAGACTGAGGAGGGCAGAGGAAACCTAGATTAAGGAGGGCATCAGAGTCCACGGGCTTGCTGGGCCTCCCTGTGAAAGCAAATGAAAGCGGAATTTCAGGAAAATTAGTGTGCCACTTACGGGGGTGGGACAGACCGGAAGTGACGCTGTGCTGCTGGAGGGCCATTGTGCTTGTCCACCGATGAATCTGTGAGGCAACGGAGCGGAGGAATGAGCGATGGATACGAGAACTGTCTCAAAGCAGAAATGGTCCACGGCACTGGGTCGCTGATGGCTGTGCAGATGGAACGGGCTTGGCCTTCAGTTAGAGCAACTTCAGTCTCTGGCCTTTGCCGGGGGCCAGGGGAGTCTTCCCATTGACTGAACAACTGGATCCAGAGGCAGGGAAGGGAGAAAATAAGCTGACCTGTTAGTCACTCCAAGTCTGGCCAATGTAGAGATTGATCTGTGCCCAAAGGCTCTGGCTAATGCCCAATCTTTTATTTTTATTGTGACGACTTTCCAGATATTTTCCCCCTTGTTAATAAGCTTTTGTTTCTTAAATTTGTGCCATTTGGGTTTTGCTCTCTATTCTCTGTGCACATCTAGCCCCTGAACACCTCCAGCCCTGCTGTGATGTGTGTGCGGGGGTGGGAAGCAGGGTAGAGCTTTGGGGATCCTAGCACACCAGGGTACTGAAGCCCTGTGATTCAGGACCAGCTTACTGTGGCTCTCATTGATAATATTTTCTGCTTCACAGTAGCTGAGCTGAATTGCCCCGACTTAAAGGAGTAAATGAAACAAGTGTTTTATGGAACAACAGGCAGACCATTTAAATCTATAACTACCATGCTTCTGTTTCCTGCTTCCTACCCTACAATGGAATATAAGTGGTGCCTATGAGCCACACAGTCATTTCCTTTTATGTTTGCAAATAACCCCACAGACAATATTCTATCCTTGCTGTAGCTCCTAGGAGACTTAAAAGGCTGAGCTGGCAAAACAGGAAAACTTAATCATTTATAAGGATGTAAACAACCAGAGTTCTCCCACTACCACAAGTCCCAAAGTGCTAGACTTCATAGACACCAGAAATACTGACTTTTTTGGTCCGAGACAGCTTGAAAGATCACAGTTCTTTACTAGAAAGAATAGATCCTTCTCTGAATTGCCTATAAAGTTTTGCCTGTCCTAAAATCTGTACATGAGCCCAAAGTTTAATCTTTTAAAATTTGAATTAGGGATGAAAGAGCTCTTAGACTTTGACCGTGAAAACACTGCAAAATATTTATAGTTTATTTTTAAAACTTAAACTAAGAACAAAGACTAACCGTACAGGTAGGTACCTGCAGACATGTTGTTTAGAATAGAACAGGAGCATAAATAAAGGACTTTAAAAATGGCAGGAAAAGTTTTCACTAATGGGTCATAAAAACCAGCAAAGAGAGAAGAGCAGCGGGTCTGCCTGACAAATTTATACTACAAATTGGCTTTTATTCTTCTAAAATAGGGTACATGAATGCATTTATAAATTGCCTTGCCTTGAGACTGTTGATCTGGTTAGTTGTGCTTTTATGGCGAGCAAAACTGCTCAGCTAAGAAGCGTGTGTTTGTCCTGGTAAAATAATCCCAGGGTTTTTTTACTTTCAAAAGCTTTCAGGTTTGGGCAAGATTCCTAATGGTCATGGTGCAATGTGCGATACCCAGAGCTCTTCATCAGTTTTTTTTTTTTTTTTTAATTTTTTTGTAGCCTATTCATTTTTGAGACAGAGACAGAGCATGAGTGGGGGAGGGGCAGAGAGAGAGGAAGACACAGAATCCGAAACAGTTTCCAGGCTCTGAGCTGTCAGCACAGAGCCTGATGCGGGGCTTGAACCCATGAACCATGAAACCTGACCTGAGCCAAAGTCGGATGCTTAACCAACTGAGCCACCCAGGCGCCCCTCTTCATCAGTTTTAATTCATTAAAAAATCATTTGTTTTATATACTTCTGACCTCCTAGGTGCCAGGACTAATTGAGATATAAAAATGAAGATATTGTCTCTGCCCACATGGAGGTTGCGTAATACACTGTGAAAACTGCCCCTATGATGATAGTGAATGTTCGATACACACATTTTTCAGTTCGCTCCTGAGTAATGATGTTCTGTGTGTCAACCAAACGTGTTACTGGGTTCCTATGTACACAGTGACTATGGATGGGCATTTTGTGTTCTTGTGTTCAAAGTGAACGTTTCTGGTGTTTTCACTCTTAAAGTAATTTCTCTCCAGCAGGGATTTTGAGACTTGGGAGTTTTCCAGTTGTCTAGTGAAGGGACCCCCCCCCCCCCCCCCGCCACCACAACACCTCCGTGGGTTTGTTGTCAGAGTGCCTGGATTCAGATTCTGGTTCCATGAAAGTCCCAGTTGAGTGGTCTTGGGCTCCTTATTCCCCTTTATTTCTCAGGGTCTTTCTCTATAAAAATGAAGGTAGTTAGTGCCTACTTCATAGGATTGTTGTCAAGATTAAAAGAGCTAACACACGTAAGGACTCAGCAAAGCTTCCTTATGCTTGAGCTATTATTTCAACACCCTTCCCAACCCGCATCACACTCCTCTCCCCCCAGAAGTACAGCTTAGCATTCTTCACTTGGGGTGGGGAGGAAAATGTTAACACTGCTTTAGGGGTGCCTGGGTGGCTCAGTTGGTTAAGTGCCCTACTTAGGCTCAGGTCGTGATCTCGCAGTTCGTAGGTTTGAGCCCTGCGTCGGGCTCTGTGCTGACAGCGAGCTCAGAGCCTGGAGCCTATTCCAGATTCTGTGTCTCCCTCTCTCTCAAAAATAAACAATGAGAAAATTTTTTTTAAAATCACTACTTTAAAGGTTAAAGCCTTCCTCCCATGGTGTGAACAGAGCAATGGACTCTATCTGTTTAGACTGGGGATGAAGGCTGCCCTGAAGTAGAAATGAGAAGGTGTTAGATATTACTTAGCATTTTGTTCAGATTTATGAAAACAAAATGAAGGGGCAAGTGTCAAAGATGCTACATTATATCCCGTAAGAGCTGTCTTGAAATTCTTGCTTCAAAGATCACAAAGAATCAGAATATTTCCTAAATGGAAGAACAGTTACCTACTAGGGGCAAGTTTTTAATGCTGACACATCTGCTTTGCTTTAAAAGCAGATTCACTTCAGAATGTTTACATATTCTCCTGAATTTATGCTACTTCTAATATTTTCTCCACGAACCCCAGAATGGTAGCACCGACAACTATACAGAAATTACTTCTGTATGAAATTGGCTATTTGCCTTCTACCTTTATTTCTTAAGACAATTTTTCCACCTTATCTACTGAAATGAAACTGTATACCTCGAAAGATAGGCTGATTCCAGGCCTGTGGCAGGAAATTAAGAGAAGTCGGGGACATCTTGCTGTGCTGGAAATCAAGGAAGCTATCAGGAAGTAATGGGTCAGGTCAGAAAGACACAGGAGCCACCAAGGGCAAGATACTGGCAAAGAAATGAAAGAGAAAAGAGAGAGATGGAGAAAATACAGCAAAAATCTCAGTAATTGTTTAATCTGGGTGGCACATGTGTAGGATTCATTTTATTTCTTGTTTGAATTTTTTCATTATAAAAAAGGCATTATTTAGATGTATTATTATTATTATTATTTTTTTTTTGAAGTAGGCTTCATGCACAGTGCAGAGCCCAATGCAGGGCTTGAACTCACGACCCTGAGATCAAGACCTGAGCTGAGGTCCAGAGTCAGAAACTGGGGGGGCACCTGGGTAGCTCAGTTGGTTAAGTGACTAACTCTTGATCTTGATTCAAGTCATGATTTCAGGGTTTGTGAGATCGAGCCCCGAGTAGGGCTCTACACTGGCAGCATGGAGCCTGCTTGGAGTTCTTTCCTTTTCTCTCTGCCCCTGCCTGCTCCCAATAAACTTAAAAAATTTTTTATAAAACTGGGGCACCTGGGTGGCTCAGTCAGTTCAGCGTCCGACTTCAGCTCAGGTCATGATCTCACAGTTTGTGAGTTCGAGCCCCGCATAGGGCTCTGTGCTGACAGCTTGCAGCCTACAGCCTGCTTTGGATTCTGTGTCTCATTCTCTCTGCCCCTCCCTCACTTGTGTGCTCACTCTCATGCTCTCTCTCTGTCTCTCTCTCTCAAAAATAAACATAAAAAAATTTTTTTAATGAAAGCAGACAACACAAACGAGTCAAATAAAAAGCACTGATAATCCATCACTCCAAGATAATTACCAAACTACTATTAATAACTTGTAATGCTTTTTTGACATTCTGCATTGCACATGCAAATTTTTAGAAACTAATTTCTTCAACTTCTCCCATCTTCCATGGCCTAAAAGCACCACTTTGATTATATCATCACCCTGTTTTCTGATCCACGAGGGCTTTCCATGCTACTGAATATAACTTGGGCTCCTTGACCTTTCCAGTTTCCCAGGCTTCTTTCCAGAATCCCCTCTCCTACCTTGTCTTCTTAGACCCTATGCTCCAGCCACACCTGACAGCCTGCTTTTCCGTTAAGATTGGATTCTGGAGAGATGTCATAATTGATAAGCCGAATGGACACTCAAGGCCTTTACAGTAATGTATTTTGGGATTTCGCAGTTTAGGGCTCCTTGTAAGACTAGCAACTTGTCGCAGCACAAAACCTAATTTTTGTGAAAAGGCCAAGTTGTTATGTAAGCTTTCGGATTTTGTTGAATTCCAGGAAAAGAAATTGAGAGCATACAGTTGAGCCTGTAAGGGATGAGTGAAAACTGAAAAAAGGTGGGAGAATGAGCCTCAAAGGTCCTGATGCTTCTGTGATATTTGCTTCTGCTGTGTGCTGATGGAAGGAGTGATAGCCTGTCTCTTATTTAGCTGAATACTGGGAGCATGAAGTTGCTCAAAGGTCTTAGCAACATATTCTTCTCCAATTAGAAATTTTGGTCCCTTGAATAAGCTGGTCCTTCATTCAGCTACCCTGCATCCCCAGCGTTCTACCTCTGCAGCTCTGAAAGGTCAAGATTTTGGTAATCAAAAGTATAACCTTGTTGTTTCTAACCATCAGAAGTTCTGCCTGTCAGTTATTTTGTGTAGATTTTTTTAATCACTGAGAAGATTCTTACTCATGATAGGTGAATCTTCTCTTATTTTTTTCCAAATCTAAAAATTAGCCTTTTTTCCCCTTCTGGCTCATACCATTACAAGTGGTCAAGACTAGGATCCAAATAAAAATCACTCTACATTTCTTCTTTCTTTTTTTTTTTTTTTTAAAGTGTTTGTTCATCTTAGAGTGGGGCAAGGGCAGAAAGAGGGAGGGTGGGAGGGGGACAGGGAGACACAATCTGAAGCAGATTCCAGGCTCTGAGCTGTCAGCACAAAGCTCGACACGGGGCTCGAACCTATGAGCCATGAGATCATGACCTGAGCTGAAGTTGGATGTTAAACTGACTGAGCCACCCAGGTGCCCCTAAATTTCTTCCATTTTCTACCCCACATGCTTCCTAATACTTTGAATCAAAATATATGAATTTCTACAAAGGTAAGTTGAAAAGTAGAATATCTGTCCCTCCTTGTGAATGGTCGGGTATAAAAAGAGTGGTGGGTTGTTAAGCTCAAACCTAAGAAAGCCCATCATGGTAAAATCCCCCCGAATGGCAGAGCAAATGGAACACTATGGTTATCATCTATTTAGTTCAGTTACATAGGATTAATCCAAAATATGTATTTCAATTTATATTGTTGAAATGGCTCCAGTGTATGTCCCTGAATTACTCTGAATGGGTGATTTTTAACTCCTCCACATCGAAAATGTTATGAGCCTATGACTCTTTCTCTCTGATAACTGTGGCTTTTTGGTGTCTCATGGTCACTCCTCAGACGTGCTTTTACTGTAATGCATTGCTGCTGTAGGGATTGTTAAGGGAATGGATAAAATCTCTCAGACTCAGGATATCCCAAGCAATTGTTAGTTTTTAAGGTACTTGGAGCCTATCATCTTGTGCTTTCCTCTCTTCTAGACAACTGTGGCAAGCATTTAAAACGAGCTGACAAGGCAAATAGATTCTGAGCTTTCACTTGTTTTTTAGATAATAAAAGACCAAATCAGATATACATGTATTTATCCAGTTCTCTCTCCTGCTCAGGTAAATTTTACATGAGTTTTATCCAAATGAGCTTAAGCAAAAAGTTAATTTAAAACCTTCAAGCCTTCAAGTTTCTTTTCCAGTTGGAGATATAATTGACACATAACAGCATATCCGTTTAAGGTGTATGGCCTATTCATTTGATAGAAGTATATAGCATGAACGGATTACCACAGTAAGTTTAGTTAATGTTAATTAACTCACACAGTTACAATTTTTTCTTGTGATGAGAGCTTTTAAGACCTACTCTCAGCAACTTTCAAATTTACAGTACAGGATTGTTAATTATTGTTGTCACGCTCTACAATATATCCCTAGAATGTACTTATCTTCTAACTGGAAGTTTGTACCTTTACCTTCACCGGTTTACCTGCTCCCTGCCCTGGCAACCACCAACCTGTTCTGTTTCTAGGAGGGTTTTTTTTTTTTTTTTTTTTTTTAAAGATTCCTTTTACACGTGAGATCCTATAGGATTTGTCTTTCTATCTAACTTCCTAAAACCAGCCAATTTGACATGGAGACAGTCAAAACTAAAGTCTTAAGAATTTCTCCAGTTTTGGGGGCGCCTGGTTGGCTCAGTCGGTTAAGTATCCGACTTCCGCTCAGGTCATGATCTCCCGGTTCGTGGGTTCGAGCCCCCATTGGGCTCTGTGCTGACAGCCAGCTCAGAGCCTGAAGCCTGTTTCAGAGTCTGTATCTCCCTCTCTCCCCCGACCCTCTGGTGCTCGCTCGCGCTCGCGCTCGCTCGCTCTCTCTCAGAAATAAAAAACATTAAAAAAACCTTTTTTTAAAAAACAATTTCTCCAGTTTTACTGCCTGTTTACCTTGGCTATTGATCTATCAATATGTAAAATGATTTAAATTCACTTTAAGATAACTTTTTTGGTCCACATTAACCTGGACCGAGATCAACGTGGGCTAGAACACTTTCTGTAGAACCTTGAAAGTCTAGAAATCTGCTGAACCCTAAGTCTCTCCAAGAACAAACAGTGATGAAATTTGTCTATAGGTCTTATTTTAGTAATTAAAAATTTTTTTTCAGGGGCGCCTGGGTGGCTCAGTCGGTTGAGCGTCTGACTTTGGCTCAGGTCATGATCCCACAGTTCGTGGGTTCGAGCCCCGCATCAGGCTCTGTGCTGACAGCTAGCTCAGAGCCTGGAGCCTGTTTCAGATTCTGTGTCTCCCTCTCTGACCCTCCCCTGCATGCGCTGTCTCTCTCTCAGAAATAAACATTAAAAAAAATAATAAAAATCTTTCAGCTTTCAATTAAACTGCAGTTAAACAAAGCAAAGCTATTTACTCAAAATCATTAGAGGAACAAAACTGGCACCTATATAGAATTTTTGAACTGATGGGCTTCTAACTGTCCACCTTCTAACCTGTCCATAAGTAACATGTGAGTGTTTTATGTATGTACATACACTGCATATTTTATGTATATAGATTTAAAGTATATATAAAGAACAGACGTGTGTGTGTGTGTTTTCACCAATGTTGATGCATTTTCACCTCCTCTAAAGAGAGCATTAGGTAAGGTTTAATTTCTTAAACCACAGAATTCCCTAGGCCACGTATCTTATGCCCTAAGTCGTCTGGTTTTAAAAGATTAATCTGAGCTGAAAATACTGAACCTGTGCTTGGATGAGATTCCAGATTGGTAGAGTAGATTTGGGAGTTGTATTTATTCTGCATACTCTGTGTAACACGCTGGGCTAGACCATGTGGGACATGTAGAAGGGCAGACCTGGAGCATTTTTTTCCCCAACTTCCACTTTCTCCTCCTTCGTGTTCCTATAATCCTTCTCCTTTTTGCTTCACTTCTTCCTTTTCTTTGAATATAGTGTTTTTATTTTTGTCTTTTGTCCAGGTAATAGGTGTACAGTAGATCCTTGAACAACCCACACCCTGTGCCATCAAAAATCTGTATATAATTTTTGCCTCCTTAAAAACTTCACTACTGTTGAGTAGATGCCTCGACCAACACCAGTTGTTTACTACATCTTCTGTATGTTACACGTGTTATATAGTGTATTATTACAAAAAAGTAAGCCAGAGGAAAAATGTTAAGAAAACCATGCCCAAAGAATACAAAAATACTAATTTGAAGAGATACATGTACCCTGATATTTACAGCAGCATTACAACAATAGCCAAATTATGGAAATGGCCCAAATGTCAATCAACTGATGAATGGAGAAAGAAGTGGTGTTACATATTCGATGGAATATTACTCAGCCATAAAAAAAACTCTTGCCATTTGCAATGACGTGGATGGAGCTAGAGAGTATTAGGCTAAGCAAAATAAGTCCGAGAAAGACAAATACCATATGATCTCACTTATATGTGGAATTTAAGACCCAAAACAAATGATCACGGGGGAAGGGAAGAGAAGCAAACCAAGAGGCAGATTCGGAACTAGAGAACAAATTGATGGTTCCCAGGAGGGAGGGGGTGGGGGCTGGATTAAATAGATCAGGGGGATTTAGGAGTGCACTTAAAATGAGCACAGGGTCATGTATGGAAGTGCTGAATCATTATATTGCACACCTGAACTATTGTACTCTATGTTAACTAACTGGAATTTAAAGAGAAACTTCCAATTTTTTAAAGAGAAAATACATTTATAGTAGTGTACTGTATGAATCGACATCTGCACATAAGTGGATCTGTGCAGTTCAAACCTGTATTGTTTGAGACTTCACTGTACTTGGTAAAAATAATTCATGTGCAAAGGGGTATTTATCAGAAAGCCTTTTTCCCTTTCAGTCTTCTAGTCACAATGCCCACGGACAACCACCCCCATTAATTACTTGCAGATTCTCCAGAGAACAGGGCCATATATACGTGTTTTCAAATATCCACCACACCCCCTTTTTAAATCCAAATAAAAGTGAACACATCTGTACTTAAAAAAATTTATCTTGGGACGCCTGGGTGGCTCAGTCAGTTGAATGTCTGACTTCAGCTCAGGTCATGATCTCCCGGTTCATGAGTTTGGGCTCCGTGTTGGATTCTGTGTGGACAGCTCAGAGCCTGGAGCCTGCTTCAGATTCTCTCTCTCTCTCTCTCTCTCTCTCTCTCTCTCTTTCTTTCTCTCTGCCCCCATCCCCCTCTCATGCTCTGTCTCTTTCTCTTTCAAAAATAAAACATTTAAAAAATTAGCTTCACGGGGCGCCTGGGTGGCTTAGTCGGTTGGGCGTCCGACTTTCGCTTAGGTCATGATCTCGCGGTTCGTGGGTTCGAGCCCCGCGTCGGGCTCTGTGCTGACTGCCAGCTCAGAGCCTGGAGCCTGCTTCAGATTCTGTGTCTCCCTCTCTCTCTGACCCTCCCCTGCTCGCGCTGTCTCTCTCTCTCCTAGAAATAAATAAAACATTAAAAAAAAAATTAGCTTCAGGATCTTCCCACATCAGCATACAAAGCTCTACCTCCTCCTGCACAGTATCCCGTTGAATGAATAATCATAATTCATCTGACCAGCTTCTATTCTAGATAGTTTCTCCAACATGCAATCTGCAATAATCTTGTGAGTACAAGAAAGCTGAAGTTTCCTAATAGAGTAACTGCTTTGAAAATTTAAAAATTTTGATGCTGGCCTATTACCATGAAGTATACCAATTAAAAAAAATTTTTTTACATGTATTCATTCTTGAGAGACAGACAGAATGCGAGTGGGGGAGGAGCAGAGAGAGAGGGAGACACCAAATCTCAGCAGGCTCCAGCCTCTGAACTGTCAGCACAGAAGCCTGAGGTGAGGCTTGAACTCCTGAGCCATGAGATCATGACCTGGGCCGAAGTTGACTGCTTAACCAACTGAGTCACCCAGGCTTCTCAAAAGTTTATTTTGAAAGAGAGTGCATGCACAGGGGAGGGGAAGGAGGGACCAGGGGAGGGGCAGAGAGAGAGGGAAAGAGAGAATCCCAAACCAGCTCTGTGCTATCAGTGCAGAGCCTGATGTTGGACTAGATTCCATAAACCGTGAGTTTATGACTCAAACCCAAGTCAAGAGTTTGGACGTTTAACTGAGCCACTCAGCCACCCCTAACCTGTTGGTGCTTGATAAGGCCTTCCTCCTCCAATATTATAGAATAATTTTACCATCTTTTATTCTAGTACTATTTGGATGTTTTTATATTAAAATATTTGATCATCTGAAAATTTACTGTCAGCTAAGGAATATGGCAGGGATCAAGAATCCATAAATATTTTCAGATGGCCAGTCACTTGTTCTGTAACCTTTACTGAATAATCTGTCATTTCCTCATTGATAGTGTTCATTTTTAAACTTATTTATTGATATGTAATTTATATGGTAAAGTATATAATCTTAAGTATACAGCTAGATTAATTTCTATGTATGTTGAGACCCTTTAAAGCACTACCTATATTAAAGATGGAGAACATTGCCAGGACCTCAGAAGGTCCTCTGTGCTGTCTTCAGCCCAGGCTCTCTCCAAGGTAATCCTAATTCTGACTTTAATTACCATATACTAGTTTGACCTATTCTTGACATTTTTATCAGCAGAATCTGATAATACATATTTTTGTGTCTAGCTTCTTTTGCCTAAAATGATGGCTGTGACATTCATCCATTTTGCTGTGTGCAGGTTAGTTTTATTGTTACATTACTGTGTAGTATTCTAAGAATGTACCAAGATTTATGGAGCCATTCTAATCTTAATGGACATTTGGGTTGTTTCCAGGGCTATCCTGAAATTCTTGTGTAGATCTTTTGGAGGACGGAAGTACTCCTTTCTGTTGAGTAGAGACCCAAGAGTAGAACTGATGGATCTTCGTGTATGCATTTACTAAACTTAGTAGAAACAGTTTACCAAAGCGGTTGAGCCAATTTACATTCTTATTGGCAGTGTGTGGGAATGTCCACAGATCTACGTTTTTCTGCTACTACTTCAGAGGGTCGGTCTTTTTCATTTGAATCGTTCCGATGTGGTTGTAAGAGACCAGTTTCTTAATTGGAATATTTTGACCTTTTGTTTCACCATGAAAATACCTTAGCCACCATGGCAAAAGAAAGGAGGCTAGATATAGAATAAAAATATCTGTGTTCAAGTTTTGACTCCCACCTGCTGTGGCAGAATGTGTGGGAGACGAGAGTAACCTTTCTGACTCACTAGTGTATTGGGCATAAGATGATGGTTGCATCATAGAATTATGACAAAAATTGAAATGTTATTTTAAAATTATGAAGACTGAATTAGTATAGTTAATATATCTGAAAGAACTCTGAAGGGAAAGCACTTGAACAGACGAGTATGTACAGAGATCCTACTATGAGCTAGGTGCTATTCTAGGCAGCAGGTGTAAATTAGTGAACAAAGAAAAGATTTCTGTCCCCCTGGGATTTACTTACATTCAAAGGTAGAGACAGACAAAAAATAATAGGACAATTGTTATGTCCATAAGCAAATGATAAATATTGTAGACCAAGGAAAGCAAAGATCAAGTGAAGTAAGGAGGTCTAGGAGTTGAGGGAATGTTGGATTTTTAGATAAAAAGGTAAGGAAGAGTGCATTGAGAAGTGACATTTGAGCTGATGTCAAATGGAGGTGAGAGCATGAGCCACACAGATATCTGGGGGAAGAGAGCATTCTAGGCTGGAGGAGAGCTGAGGCGAGAGCATGCCTGGCATGCTGACAGAATGGCAAGAAGGCCAGTGGAGTTGGAGTGGAGTCAAGTGGGCAGGTAGGGGGCCCTAGGAAAAGAGTTCATAGGGGTAACTAGATGATGGTGGGCCAACTGGTCATTATAGGAACAATGCCTTTTACTCTGAGTAAAATGGGGATACAAATGGTACTGAGCAAGGAGTGACAGGATCTCATTTATTTATTGATTTTTTTTTTTAAAGGATCCCTGTGACTGCATGTGTCTTAGCCAGCTCTGCTGCCATAATGAAATACCACAGATGAGGAGTTTAAACAAATGTTAATTTTCTCATTGTTCTAGGGGCTGGAAGTCTGAGATCAGGGTGCCAGCATGGTCAGGTTCTGGTGAGGGTTCTCTCCTCTCTTCTGGCTTGCAGGCTGCCTCCTTCTTGGGTGGGGAAGCAGAGGGGAGATCTCTCTTCTCAAGAGGCCATCAATCCTATTGAACCAGGGTGGGCCCCACACTCATGACCTTCCTTAACCTTGATTCCCTCCTTATAGGTCCTATATCCATATACAGTCACTCTGGGGGTTAGGGTATCAACATACAAATTTGGTGATGGGGGATATGATTCAATCCATAGTAGTTTGCAACTTGTAATTTTTAATCTCCATGTTCTCAAACACGCCAAACTTGAAAAGATTGCCTTGAAAATTTACCATGTAATGATTTGTATTCATGGTTCTGAAGGTTTGCTATTGATGTTACCAGTTACTCTCGTTGTCCTATTTATGCCTATCAAACCGTGAATGGACAAGATTCATTTATATTTATTTCCTTGAGATATAATTGTCATATAACATTAGTTGCAGGCATATATGATCTGGTATTTATACGTATTGCAAAATGATCACCACCATAAGTAAATATAGTTAACATCCAGCACCACACCCAGTTACAATTTCTTTTCTTGTGATGAAAACTTTTGGTAGGTGTTACATACTTAAATGTGCTAAGATTAACTTTAGATTCTAAAGCACAGAAGCACCTCTTCAGAACCCATTTTATCGAGAACATTGCCCTGCTTCTGGAATAAAATCCAGCTCCTTCTCTCCTGCATTCCAAATCCAACAAGGTCACTCCCCATTTTTGAATGGAAAATACAGACTTTATTTAGATACTCTTGTTGAGGATCCGGAAAGTCCACAGTACCCAGGTATGTTTATTTTAAGCTGATGTGGTGTGTTTCCAATCATCTTTACTGTGAAATTTGGGAGTGTGCATTTGGAAACACTTCGCCTAAGTTTAGCCAAGTAAAGGAGAATTTTCCTTCTGTTGAAGAAAGGCACATCATGCTTTATATTGGAATCTGTGAAAGGACTGTTTATTTGCTTCCAGTCGGCAATGAGAAGACTCAGGGACTTGAAGTTTTCTAACTGGTCAATGAAACTAAAGCTTCTATATGGTAGTAAAAGTTTTTTATTTTATTTTATTAAAAACTTTTTTTATAGTTTATTTTTGAGACAGAGCATGAGCGGGGGAGGGGCAGAGAGAGAGGGAGACATAGAATCCCAAGCAAGCTCCAGACTATGAGCTAGCTGTCAGCACAGAGCCCGACGTGGGACTCAAGCCCACGAACCTCAAGATCACGACCTGAGCCGAAGTCAGATGCTTAACCAACTGAGCCACCCAGGCACCTCAGCAAAAGTCTTTTAAAACAAAGTTTGTGAGTTTCTTGATAAGTCAAGAAACAAATTCTACTTCTTTTAATCTACACAGTGTGTTGTTAGAACAGTACATTGTTTCACAAACTTTAAGGTCAGCATATACTTTGAGTGGATGTTACTTTCTTAAGGGTTGAAAGAAAAACCTTGAAATTAGCATTCCATCTCTTTGGGCGTGCTAGTCAATAAATACGACAAAAGAAAGAACTTGCATACATTGAAACTTATTTTCCCCACTTTTTATTTTGTAAGTTCCTCCCTCTTACTGTGAAGGGACATTTCAACAAAGCGATTACATTCCACAAAGCTTCTGGTTAAATACAATCATAACATATTGCTTTAACTACGATCAGCCTAGTTAATTAAAACTATAACTTCTGATTTCCACAGCGCATTCGATAAATTTTCATCTTCATTGTTTCTACCCTGGTCCATGCCATTGGGCTTTCTCTGTGGGCTCCTGTATCAGGGTTCTATCTGGCTTCCCAAATTCTACCGTTCCCCCCCACCTCCTTGATGGAGCAGTCAGAACCATCCATCTAAAATGTAAATCAGGGGCGCCTGGGTGGCTCAGTCGGTATCCGACTTCGGCTCAGGTCATGATCTCATGGTTTGTGGGTTCGAGCCCTGCCTCGGACTCTGTGACAGCCAGCTCAGAGCCTGGAGCTTGTTTCAGATTCTGTGTCTCCCTCTCTCTCTCTGACCCTCCCCTACTCAGGCTGTCTCTCTCTCTCAGAAACAAACATTAAAAATTTTTTAAAAAAGAAAATTTAAATCAGATTCTGCCATTCGTCTCCTGAAAACTTCCTATCGCCTGAGGTGTCATTGTTGGTCTGGAATGTTCAGGTCTCTAGTTGTCACTGGGCTCCCTCTTCCTTGTCAGTCAAGTCTTGGCTAACTGTTGCCTTCTCAAGCAGACTTTCTCCACAACTTCTATCTGACGTAGCCTGTGTCTTCTCCTAAATACCCATTATTTCATTCTGATTCATCTCCTATTTTAATGACCGTACTATCACTACTGGAAATTATCTTGCTCATTTACTTTGGGTTTACTGTTGACGAGGTTCAGGATGTGATAGCCTAAAATATGGCAGCTTGGCATACTGAATATTTTAAACTGAAGCAGTTGCAGAAAATAGAAAAAGTAGGCAGTTCTCTCCGACCTTCTCCCTGTCCTTCTTCTCTGAAGGGGGTTACAAGACCCTCCTAGGAGAGGTGCTGTCTCCAGACCTGGAGGAAAAAGGGAGCATCCGTATATCCAAGACGGAGGGGTATCGAGAAGCATCTGAACAAACCAGCTTTGCCAAGTTTCCTGGGTTTACTACTCTCTGCTCCTGTTCTCTGCCCTATCCCATCTTTCCCCTGATTTTCAACTCTTCATTCCTAGCCGCAAAACCACTCAGGTTTAATCATTTCTTATGATCTTTATTTCCTTATGAAGTCTCCTGTGTCACATAAAACTTGTATTAGATGTGTATGCTTTTCTCTTGTTAATGTGTCTTTGTTAGATGGATTACCAGACCCAGCCAGGAACCCTAACAGGGTAGAGGAAAGCCTCTTCCTCCCTACACTACACTGTCACCTTCCCCACAAAACGAGGGACCTTTACGTTTCTTCCTTGCTGTAAACCAACACCTAAAACAATGCCTGTTTATAAGGGGTACTCGGTTTTGTTTTTTGTTTTTTTCCTTTTTGAATGAATGTATGCTAACTATACTAAGGACAGAATACCCAGACCAATGAGGGATACACAAATGACTCAAAGAGACCCTGCTCTCAAGGATCTTGGGGTCTACTGGGAGAGAAAACAGATAACATGCTATTAGGTCTGGAGAAGCAAGAGCTGACGTCCATCTACAGGAAATCAAGGCTGGCCCTGAGTAGGAGACTGTATTTAAGCTGAAAGCTGAAAGATAGGTATTTTGGTATTTTCTGTTCAATGTTCTCTTTGTCCTCCTTTGTTAGACGAACTTGACATCTGACTGCTTAACTAACCCCTCTTTCAAAGCATGTTGGCACTGCCCTTGGCTTTGAATGTTCCTATTGTTCTGGGAGTTTGAACTGGATTCATTGGGTCATTTGCAGGTAAGTGCACCCATGGGCAAAAATGCACATTAATGCATGAAATGTACTAATACATATTTCAGACAATAAATTAGTTTGTTTAACTAAAATAAAATCTTCCATGTTACTGCTTTTGTAATTGAGCATATTTTAACATTAGCATACAAATTAGCCCATAGACCTAGGCAAATAAAAATGCTAATAAAATGTAAAGATACAATAGAACATTAATACTGAATTCGGTTAGGCTATTAATGCTAGACTACATCACATGTATCATTTCCATAATACAGTAAATATGGACATTTTCTAAGCCAGTGAAAGATTTTGTGGATGAGAATTTTTAATATTCAAGATAATTTTATTATCTGTGGGAAGAAAGAAAGGATGAATGTTCTTCCATTCTGCATAGAAAGCAAATATTTGTTTTATCTGTGTACTCCACTTCTCCTTCACCCTCTGCCACCATGATACTTGAGAATGTCTTCATTTAAATAATGATTTGACTTAGGATTATTAGAGATTCAAGTTTTCATGAAAGAAACTAGTGAACGTGCAAAAATAAGTGAAAGTGAACACCTTTCCCTACACTTGCCTTGCTTTGGCACAAAGCCAGGCACAAGTCCATGGGCACTGTCCACGTGGACGCCTATGGGAGATGGCCCTGGAGCTAAAGGCACATGAACCACACCACCGTACGAGGCACCTTGGACTGTACAAAGGAGAAAGCAAGCATGGGTCATTTGAGAAAAAAATTGGGAATTTACACCTGTCATCCCGAAATTTTCTAAGCAGAAGGGTCTATTTACTTCTCATTAGTAACACTCTGCACGATGTTCTCCAACAAACCAAATTCCCCACCTTGTCAGAAAAAAAATCTACCTTTGAAGCAAATCAGTATAGTCTATTTGTGGAGGACATTATGGATTGTTTACCTAAAAGCCAATCTTCCCCTCTTCATATTTGCTGAAAGATGCTGCCTCCACCACTAAATTTTGTTCACATAATGTGCAGCCATGCAGTTTATAAGATGCTGCCTGTCCTTTTGAGCACCAGAGGGTGAAACTGGTTAAGGGTTGTTTCATTATTCTTTGCACGTTTGGTTTAGGAAAGGGCATTTGGACAACGTCACCCAGTGAGCTGAAGGGAAAGCCTTCCTGGGAGCCTTTGGGGAGAGGCTTCCTTGGTCTCCAAAAGTAAGGAAATGGGGAAAGGAGAAACTCTTTCCTTTCATTCTTTCGGCATTGTGATACTTGGGTGCCATCTTGGGACCTAACTCATGTGGTAGGCATCTTGAAACATATCTGTTTATCTTCCGGATGGTTAGAAGTAGCTCAAAGAAACCTTTGGAGATCATCAAAGTCAACTGTATCATTTATTTTTGTTAAACCAGTTTCCATGTTACTTGGCTTATTAATATTCCCCAGTGGAAATCATAACTATTAGGCCAACTGTTAGATTTTTGGAAACAGTAATAAACATAGATATACTTTGATTATTTAGTTAGGTGCCATTTCATAGATAGACACTTGTAATGTGACTCTTAATTGTGCAGTAATTTCCAGACTAGGATCCTACCAGAATGAGTTCATTGGAGCAGGCAGTTTATTTCTAGAATATTTAGAAGGCAGAGGCTAGGCTTACTAAGATGTGTGATCTTCATACGCAGAGAATTCCAGAGGTGATGAACAATGCTTTTAGCCTTGTGAAAAATGTAACTATTTACCACAAAGTAATTTGTTGAATGTTTGCTTTTATGCTAGACCATATGTTAAGTGTTTCCTTGACTGAAATAGCTCCATTCAGGTCTCAGAACCACTCAGGTGAGCACTGTTATTATACTCCTTTCATGGATGAGGAAAGGGAGTTTAGGTAAGGTTAAGTAGTTAAATAGTTTACTTGAGATCACGGAGCTAGGAAGTAGAAGAACTAGGATTTGTGGTCTGACTCCGGACGTCAAGCTCCTAAACACTGCAGTTTTCTGCCCAAGAGTGAACATAATTTATTACTGAGGGATGTGGCAGCCACTGTTGGGTGCCTACTTGATACCTATTCTTTCTTGTCTCAAACAACCCCTATTTGTTTGGGGTGACTCCTCAATGAACTGTGGCAATCCCATTTGCTTTTTGCCATGGATCTACAGTAGCCATGTGACCATTTTCTGCCCAATAAGAGGGTTGGGATGGGTGGGCCTTCTGGGAAGTCTCCTTCATAAAAATGGGAACAGCTCTGCTTTTCCTTCCCTTCTTACTCATACAATCACCTCTGAGGATGTGCTGTCTGGAGCTGTGGCAGCCACATTGGAATCAAGAGATGACAAGCCTGGAGATAGAAGCCGACAAGCATACGATGGTAGAGAGCAGGCACAAGAAGTCCTTCACAACACGATTGTGCTGCTCAAAGAATGCGGAGACCATTTAACCTCTGAACCGTGTGTTAAAGATATAATAAATGACCTCCTGCTTTAAGCTGTTAGATACTTTGTTTCTGGCCAATAGTAGCCTAATGGATACAGTCTGGGCAGGAAAAGATGTTTTCTTGGAGGTGAGGTGAAAGTAGATGATATGGGGATTATCAAGATTTCATCCAGGAATCTGTTAGTGTAGGTAATCATTCAGAAAAAAATACTCCAGCTTTGTCTCAGATCTAGATAAATTTGAGCAATCCACATGTCTGCTGGATATTTCCCTCTCTTCTTTCTAGATGCACGGTTTCCTCTGGGATGAACAGCATCAAAGGCCTTTCTTTGCCCTCAGGCTTCTGGTTGGATTTGGCCACGGGGATGTACCAGCAGGAGACTGGAAGAAGGTGGTGAGTGAGCTATAAATCCCCCAGCTTCCTCCTTGGGTTATCACCTAGGCTGACCGCATCCCTTGACTGAAGGTCACAGGCTCCTGTCTGGGTGCCCTTCTTGTGCTGAATTTTGGTTCCTTTCCCCTTGTTCTGCAGACCTAGCAGCTTCTAGCCCCCAGGGTTCCACCTTCCCTTGTGGTTTCCCACACCCAGCCCACATCCTTGTCAAGTACCATTTGTTTCCGGCTAGGCTCTGACTGATACAATGGTGTGAACAAAATCACTGCAGTTGTTGAAACTTCGTCTAGTCTATCTGATACATGATGAGATTGTGGAGTTATTCAGAGTGTAAATAAGGGCTTTCCTCAGCCACTAAAGGGAGACAGGAGACTACATAGTGAGAAGTCATACTGAAAAAGGAAAAGTATCCTAGCTCAGAAAACTTTCTACTTTGAGGCCAAGAAATCAGAGTGGGCTACCTGGAAGAGATATTTGGGCTGAGGATGGTTAGGATTTTTAAAAGGAAAAACTACTGGGGAGAGTGTAAGCCAAAGTGAGGGAAGAGAAAAAGCTCAAAATCTTGTAAAATTAGTGCTGGAGAGGACTTAAGATGTTATTTAGTTAATGTTAGTTCTCCCTCCACCTTCTTTACTGATGAATAAGCTTGGAGCGGAGACCTGGCCACGGTCAGACAGCAAGTTAGTAAATAGCGTGCCAGTACTCCAGTGCAAGTCTGTTTTAATCTCCCCTTCTACTTCTACATCACTCTACCTCCTCTCGAGCAACCTCTCCTATTAGCCCATGACCCCCTTGAGAGCAGGGCCCGTTTTCTTCATCCTTGAACCCCAGTACCTAGCACAGTTTCTGACGTAAAGTCCTCCTCAACATCACCAGCTACAAACAGTAGCTGTGAGGCACCATGCAGATGTTTCATATGCACCTCCTGTAATCTTCACGATAATTTGGAGTGGTATAATAATCTCCACTTTTCAGCCCAAGATGCAGCTGCTAAGAGAGGTGGTCTAATTTGCCCGATGTCACACAGCAGGCAAATGTGTCCAGGACTCTTACCTTCCATCATGGGTGTCCACTAACATGTTGAATGAGTGAATGAGAATGAACGAACAAGAAACATCCGCTGAATGCAAGTGATCGGTTGTGATAGACCACCCTGAAGACCCCGCCACCTTGGGCAGCGGACTCTGCTCTCCCGTCTCTCCTGCAAAGTACACCCTCTCTTGGAAGCGCTCCCGGGCTCCACCCCCAAGTCCGCCCCTCTCTCCAGCCACGCCTCCACCTCGGAGTGCTTTCCGCTCTTCCCAACCGAGTTTTCGCTTGGCACCGGCCGCCGCACGGAAGAGGCCTCTCTCGGCCCTGCGAAGGGTAGCCGGTTCCATTCCCCTGCCCCTCCCTTCGGCCTCCCTCACTCTTCAAACTTCTTTTTTCCACCCTCTTTAAACTTCACTCATCCTAGTGCCCGCCTCCTCCACTCCCACCCACCAATCGGTGGTCCTCGCTCTCGCCAAGGGTCCGCCCCCTGCCCGCTGGGGGCCAATCCCCGGTGAGGGAGTCGAGTGCCGGGGCGCGTTCCCAAGCGCCCGGCCTGTGACGGCAGCGCGCCGGGCGCCGCGCGGCAGAAGGGGGCGGGGCTGTGCATGAGGGCTGGGCGAGGGCGGGGGGAAGGGAAGAGGGAGGCGGAGGAGGTTGCGGCGGGTTTGAAAGCGGCAGTTTCCTGGCAGCTGGGGCAGGCGTTGGTCTCCGCTCTTCGGCTCCGCAGCGGCCGCAATCGATCCTGCGACGGGTCTACGCGCGCTTCTGCGCGCCCCCGACGGATTTTTCCCGTTCCGGCTCTTCCCCCTTCACCTCCCCGCCCCCCTGCTTCTGCCTTTCCCGCCGCTCCGCCGCGGAGCCCGGGGGCCAGCCGGCGGCCGTGACCCCGCCCGAAACCCCTCTGGAGCCGCCCGGGGACAGTTCCCCTCTCCTTTCTTCAGCCTCGCCCGGGTGGCCCGAGCGCAGCCCGGCAGCGCCGGGGAGCGCAGCCGGGAGGGGCGTCCGAGGGGCGTCTCGGGGCTGCGAGCAGCCGGGCCCCCGCGGGCTGCAGTCGGGAGTGGGGGGGGGGGGCGCCGGAGCGGCGAGGCCCCCTCGCCGGGCTGCACGGGCCGCCGGGCCCCCAGGCTGAGAGGGGGCCGGAGCGGCGCCCCCGCCGCCCGCGCGGGGTCTCCCCCATGGTGCAGCGGGGGTCGGGATGTCGAAGACGCTGAAGAAGAAGAAGCACTGGCTCAGCAAGGTGCAGGAGTGCGCGGTGTCCTGGGCCGGGCCCCCGGGCGACTTGGGCGCTGAGATCCGGGGCGGCGCGGAGCGCGGCGAGTTCCCCTACCTGGGGCGGCTCCGGGAAGAGCCCGGCGGGGGCACCTGCTGCGTCGTCTCGGGCAAGGCGCCCAGCCCAGGGGATGTGCTGCTGGAGGTGAACGGGACGCCTGTCAGCGGGCTCACCAACCGGGACACCCTGGCTGTCATCCGCCACTTCCGAGAGCCCATCCGTCTCAAGACTGTGAAGCCGGGTAAGCCGGCTCTGTCTTTCTTGCGGCGGGGGTTTTCGGGGGGGCAGTCGGGGTGGGCGTCTTGGGGGCGCGGCCACCAACCACCGCTTATCGCTCTGGAGAATCTTAAACCTTCTAGGTGGTGCCGGACTAGCTGGCGAGGGGGAGGGGCGGCCATGGTGATTCCCATTTTGCCGACGGGAAAACTGAGCTCTGGCTTGGCCAGGCTCCTCTGCAAGCGGTCATAGAATTGCAACCAGAAGCAGTTTGGGTTTCTTAGATCTGTAGCCCCGTCTCCTACCGAGAGTTTTTGGCTAGAGAGAAACCAGCCTTTCCAGCTCTCCTTTGTGAAGCAGGTCCTCGTGATTGTAGCATATTCTTTGCAACAGTCTTACGCATATTCTAACAGAGAAAGAGGTTTTCTACTACTGAGGCCCTTGGTGCCAAGGTTACCGCCTAGTGTACCTCGGAGGGCTTGGCTGCTTCGGTGTTTCTTCTGCACTAGCAGCACCTTGGAGCTGACAGCCTAACTCACTCAGGCCAGGTGGTTTCAGGTGTCTGGGTATCGAGGCTGTAGGGTGTGTGGCCGACTAGTGCGTTCTTGCGGGGAGCTGTTGAATAGTCTGGGTTTCTAGAGAAGACCTAGGTGCCTCATCTCAGTCTACGCTTTTCCAAATCTTTGATTTTACACCAATTTTGTTGAAGTGGGGGTGGGGGGTGTAAAATGGGCCCCTGTTAACGTGGCGTCTTTCATGCTAGTAAGAGCTACTGCCAAGCACGTTAACGTTTATGTTTCAAAGCATTGATCAGACTGCGTACGGTGAAATCTGATAGTATGCAATAGTCCTGCTGTATTTGTTATTCACGGCATTGTTGGTCGTTCCAGCATTGCTTAGAATGTGGTTCTGTTGTCTGAGATGCTTTCGGGAGAGAGAATTATGATCACGACATTATTAGAAATCAAACAAGTTTTGCTGAGTGTGCTCCACTGAATATATAGTGCATCAAAATATAATGGGCTGCTTAATTGTGACTTGGGCTAGAGCAATCAGTTGTTCTCTTCACTGCAAAATGCTGGAAAATTCGGGAGAAAAATTTAGCATGTTCTCTCCCTCCCATTGTTTTTTCTCTCTCAGCAGCTCACTTTGGAAATCTCTCTTTCATAGTCGTTGGGCTTAATGGGAACTGATGGTTTGTGGTGCAGTATACATATGTGAGTATTGTGGGTGTACATATGAACACACACACCCCCTCACATGTCCCTGTAATCTTAAATTAAGATTTTATTCGTGTGCTCTATTTCATCGTATTCATTTAAAGCTTATGGTTTATGTAAGGTTTTCTTTATTGTTAATTTGAAAAACTTTGGCAGACTTTAAAAATCTTTTTCTGTATAGTTTTACAAATTCAGAAATTCTTAATTCAAACTTTGAGAACCATATGGGAAAGAGGGAGGAAAGGTTTTGGGGGGCTGTGATGGCTGTAATTTAGGGAGTCAGGCACTGTCTGTAATATGCAAAATACTATATAATACAGCACTTACTAATCTAGATGTCATTTAGTTCAAATCCCATGAGTCAGGGAATAATGAGAACATCTGCATCATTGCCTTGTGTGTTGTTTTGATTAGTTGGGGGCACAAATGAGAGTATAACTGTTATTTTCAAAAACAGTTTTTAAGATTTAATAGGAGGAAGTTGATGTATCCTCAAATTACTGTGATTCTTTTATAGACTGGGAGTATTAGTTTGGTCTGCATGCTGTATATTTTCTCAGTGTTTATTTGAGAAAATAATTCCGGGTTTAGAGTGGATTCAGTAACATAGATTAGCTGTGTTGAACGAACATCATATGCTCCAGAAAGTAGTTGACATTTTTATGGTACTAAAATTTTGTCCTCTTGACAACCTCAGGCACTGTCCTACTTCAAATGTTTAGCCAGAAAAAAGGGGAATAACTTATATTAATGGGTTTAGCATATTTTCTGATCATTAATAATAAAAATTCGGAATACTACACTTATTTTTTTAAAGATAAGCTCTTCTTCAGTAATTTCAAAAGGGTACCTCTATGTGTCATCTGAGTTGTTATTCTTGTTTCTAAGCAAGTTGTAATTTAAAAATGTTAATTTCTCCAAGGATAGTATCCTTAGTTTTTTAATGGGCTCATGTTAAGCATTAGATTGGATGGTTTTCTGGAATGGCTTTGCTTAAACATTTGTTATAAAATAGCAAAATTTCTGCAGGTTAATTACAAGACTTCAAATATTAGAAACTAAGGAAGCAGAAGAGGTTATTCCTAGAACTTCGGGTGTGGTTAAAAACAATAAGTATCATCTCCAAAGGAGACAAAAATTTTCTTTTAGGATTAAATTTGAAAAGTATGAAGATAGGAAGGAAATTTAAAAAGGAACTTGCTCTGCACGTTTTTTTTTTTAATTTTATTTAAACTCTGTGAGAAATGGATTTTCCAACTTAGTAAGGAATTGTAAAGTGTACTTAATACTGTCGTTTGTCTTATAGAACTATATTCCTGAAACATATCATTTAGAAACTAACATAGTACAATAATGAACTTAACCATTTCTGTGAGATGTAATATTAGTGGGGAATGATCTCACATTCGTTGTCTTCTGACAAAGTCCATGGCAAAAGGATGTGTATGGATCCTTCCTAGTTTGTTCGTTTGTTTTGTCTGGTACCTGCTAAGGGAGCCCAGCCAAAATCAGCACCAACACCCAGATGATTTAAAGACTGTTCTTTCTAGCAGAGACCATCTTTAGCTTTGATTTGGGGCTTACTTTTTTTTTCTTACTTGCAAATTCCATTAAAGATTATAATAAATTCTTTAAAATATGCTTCCTAATCCTAGGCGTTGCTTGAAAGAATTAGGGAATTTCTTATTGGAATCTTATTCGTATCTAGTATTTGCATAGTATTTAGCAGTGAGTACATCTCTGTTTCGAAGACAGCCTTTAGTTTCATCTATTCTTGGCCAGCTGGTCACCTGTTTCTTAATTACAGCCCTGTCTTTTTATCATCCCCCCCCCCCCCCCCGCCAAAGAGAGAAGTTTTCACTTGAATTTGAACTTTGTAGTTTCACAGTAGTAAAGGAAGTTGAACTTTGGACCTCTGATGAAATTGTTTCATGATCTAGTCTTGTGACCAGGATTAGTTTCTTTGATTTTATTTCAGAGCATATTTTTAAGCAACTTCTATTTTGGTTAAGGATAGAAGTAGTTAATTTTGTTCTCAGTTTCTCCAGACTATGAATGCACAGAGTTTCATGGAATACTCACTTCTTCATATACTTTAAAACACCTATTTTAGTGGTTACAGATTATATGGCTTTTATTTCAGAGGTTAAGTATTGATAAGTGCGTGAAATCATTTTCTACTGCATTATTCACACTTTGTTTTCAGCTACCTTACATCTGTTACTGTATCTAAAGAAAATCCTGAGGATCAATGTTACTGTTTAAAGAAACACTAATTTGAAAGAGACCTTGTTAATTGTAGGTAAAAGTCTTTGCCCCCGACTCTGAGGCATCTGATTTACAGGGGAATTTTTGTTAAAATGAGCACATTCCTGGAAATACATTCCCCATTGGCGAGGACACATTACTAGAAGCTTTTAAGGAAGGATGTTTATGTTATGCCAATCATGAATAACCCTACCTCCCTTTCTTTTCACTTTTGGATCTGTGTGGGGGTTTTTTTGTTTTTGTTTTTGTGTTTGTTTTTGTTTGGTTTAGAGGGGATTTGGGGACTTGTGAGTGTTTTGTTTAGGTGGTTTTCCTACGAAGAAGGGGAGGCTGAGAGAAGTTAAATTGCTAGCCTCCTTGGTTTCCAATACAAAAAAATTTCTTTTTTTTTTTTAACAGTAGAAATTAGAGATCAGATGAGGCAGCTTCTCGGTTAGGGAAAATAGCGTTAAATTTTGAAGAACCTTAAGTTGGAAACTTACTTGTTTTCTCAAATTTTAGTAGCTTTTTTTTGGGGCCTAAACTTGGTCACAAGTCATTGAAGTAACTTCAGGTTCTGGACTCTTCATCGACACCTTCCATACAGCTTTTGCTGTAGACACAGAAGAAACACTTAATATTCTGCTCTTTTCAATTTTCATACCATTTTTATTTCATTCAGCTTACTGCTGAAACTGATTTTTGTAGAACATAACTGCGTTCCTGGGGAATAGAAATTGTTTTTCCTCTGAGATTCTGGGATGTATTTTATAAAACCTCTTACAAGAGACAAATTTCAGTGTGTGCGTGTTTCCTGGTCTCTAATTTATGTAAGTTGATGGTAAAACAAATCTACATTTGTTCTAGTATCTGACTTACAAAGTTAGTGCATACCCTTCTCAGGTGAATAGTTTCGTATAACATCTTTACTATATAACCCCTGAGTGCTTTGTAAATTTTGCGACCACTAAGGGGGTTGGGGAGTATGTTGTAAGAGAATTTCATTTTATGAGCCACTTTGGTATTTGGTACCAACTTCAAACTCTGCCGATTTCTAAGTCAATTTTTGGTCGTTTGTAATTTGATAAAGGCTAAGTGTTTTGGTATGGAAGACTAGAATGGTGACTCTTTTTTTAAATTTATTTTTTGTTTTATTTATTTTTTTGAGAGAGAGCACAAGCAGGGGAGGGTCAGAGAGAGATGGAGACACGGAATCCGGAATCCGAGGCAGGCTCCAGGCTCCCAGCTGTCAGCTTAGAGCCCGACGCGGGGCTCGAACCCATGAACCTCAAGATCATGACCTGAGCCGAAGTTGGACGCTTAACCGACTGAGCCACCCAGGTGCCCCTAGAATGGTGACTCCTTTAATTAATTAGTTTTGTTTCTCTTCTGAACTTTTGAGCAATTTCCTTGTAATCCTACATTTTGGCATAGAGAAAAAAAATGCCCGTTATTTCCAACTGCTCTGAAGGGTAAAATTTTCAGTGGCTCAGCAGCTAGTGTTGTGAGAGATGTATTTGTGGGGAAGAGTTGCTCATTTCCTTGAACGAATATTATTCAGAATGTTTCCCTCAAAAGGTGCTTATTTTACTTTATAAAGAGAAAATGGAAAGTTCAGGTACGGGCACACATTCATACCCTCAACAGACATTTGGTGGTGGTACCCATGTGAACTAGTGCTGGTGATATAAAAATGTGAAATCTAAAAGTGGACCAAAAATGGCCCCCATCTTCAGGAAGCTCACACTTTTACGGGAGCTTAAGGTTTCATGGGTAACGGATATCTATAGTAAGAGTTTGCCCTTTTCCACTTTGCCTCGAATACTTAAACTCTTCAGGTAAGTTGGAGTATGACTTGGTGGAAGCTAGACTAATTGGTTGCCAAGCACACTGCTAAAAAGTGGTGTGGGGTTGCATCTTAGAATTTGGGCTCTGCAGTCATTCCAAAAAGGGAAACAAAATATGAACACAGTTATCTTTTGAAAAGCCCTTAGTGAAATTGCATTCAAAATATGTTGGGTCTGTGTTTTGTTTACAGTGTACTTTATACATTGTATTTATATCGTGCCGTTTGTAGGACAGGTACTATATGCTTCCTTTCCCCTTATACCAGTCGCTGTGTTTTGGTTTAACACCAGATGAAATGGTTTGCTTGCATTCAAGAGCTAGGTTGGTTTTGGTGTGTTTTGGTGTGTGTGTGCGCGTGCGCTTAAATAAAACCTATTTCTTAATTTTAAGAAATTCTCCCCATCTGTGTGTGCAGAGGGAATCTGTAATCTGTGTTAAATGTGTACGTGGCAAATGTGAAAGAAGGCTTTTATTCCTTTTTGTGTCTTGTTGGGGTCCTTGCCACCTGTCCTTACTTTGTGCCTTGGCTAGCCGGGGAGAGAATTAGAAAGAAGTTTACACTTACCCTAGCTTTGAAAGGTGGATATATTTTGATTGGGTGCAATTAGTATCCTCTGAGTAGTATTTAAGAAGCAGAGGAGGAGAATGTGGGACAAGAATATTCAATACAGTGAGCACTGAGTGTTATGTAGAAACTAATTTGACAAACTATTTGTAAAAAAAAAAAATAAAAAAAAAGAATATTCAATACAGGTATTCAATATTCAATACCGATAGGTCTGCGGTATAGTCTATCTCAGTAGTGTGTATGTATGTGTGTAAAACCTCATTGTGTATAAATGCACAGAAACGACATTATAGAATAATTGGAAAATGGAGAATCATGCTAATTGTTTAAATATGTAGGTAGCTGTAATATGAATCATCTTATGAGGTTGTTGGTTTTTTTTTTTTTTTAATTGGAGCTTGAAATGTTTTTCTTGTAGAATAATGCTGGTAAAGTGCTTAATGCTATTTCTACCTTCAGTCCTATTCAACTCATAATGTAATGAGTATTTTTATTTAACCCATAATGTAGCTGAAATATTACCAGTAGTACTGTGCTTTACAGTAATAGTCTTTCTTGTGTTGCCTTGGAAGCCTAGCCGATTTTATAGGAAAATGCAAATTCCTAGTCTAGTGAAAAGGGAAGTGGAAATAGATTTCCACCTCAACCCCCCCCCTTTTGTTATAGTCACAGTTGACTCACTTCCAGAGAAGAGGGTAATACCACTATATCTCCATCCCCCCCACCCCCAGCAATGTGTTCTAATGCATCTGCATTGCAGTACTCCCCAGGAGCGATTCTGCCTCCCTCCCCACTAATTTCAGTCATTCCATGGTGGGGATGCCTGGACTCCTTTTGAAGGGGAGCCACCCAGGTCCTCAGACTTTTTCGCAATAATCTATTTGCAGTTCAGGGCTTTAAAAAATATTATGTAACGCAAATTGGAAGGAAATTTTGCTTCAGATTTATTAAAATGAGCATCTATTCTATTTGGAGGCTGTCCCTCTTGTTTTGGGTATGCATTATGAACAGTAACTGATTTATTTAATTAAAACTTTCTAGCGTCTTAGGCTCTTGGGTTTTTTATTGTGGAGATAATTTGAAACACACAATTATTTTTCTTGTTTCCAGAAAGTTTGTGAGAGGGTCCTGTTTCTCATTGTTGTTCTGACTGGGAATTACACGTGACCATGAAAAATGGGATTTTACTGCACATGATGAACATTTAACAGAAATAGCTTTATGGAATGAAAATATTCTGAAAGGGAGGGGGGAAAAGCATTTATTAGGAGATGCTTTATATGTGATTTTAATCAAATAGAATAAGTGAAATTTTTCCTCTAATAATAGCTTTTTAAATAATTTTTTTAATGTTTTATTTATTTCTGAGAGAGAGACAGCGTGAGCAAGGGAGGGTCAGAGAGAGAGAGAGAGAGAGAGGTAGATACAGAATCTGAAGCAGGCTCCAGGCTCTGAGCTAGCTGTCAGCAGAGAGCCCAATGCGGGGCTTGAACCCACAAGCCGTGAGATCATGACCTGAGCTGAAGTCGGGTGCTTAACCGACTGAGCCACCAGGCACCCCTAAAATAACTTTTAAAACTCCCCTTTAACAGAGTAGCCTTGGAGACTTCTTACTCTTTGGATATGGTGATCCAGTTTGCAACAGGTATCTGGTAATATATAGATCAGATCTCATCAGGAAGGGGAAAAAAAACCCCTAATTCACATGTCAGTTTCCGTGTTTGTAAGGATTCTTTAGCAAGTAACAGAAACTAAGGTTAATTTAGGCTAAGAAATTTATTGGCTTACATGAGAATGCACGCCTACGGCTGTAACAGCTAAATTCATGCTCTCCAGTGATGGTCATCGGGATTATTACTTGGCTCTTTTCCTCTGTGTTGGCTTCTTTTTCAACTCGGCTCTCCGTGTAGCAAGCAAGGTAGCTCTGAACCCCCAAGTCATACAGAGTCCTTAACGCTGCTCATCTTTGTTCTGGAATCCAATAACAAATTTCATGCAGGGACTTTGTACCCATCTTGTGGACCAGTTGTAGAGAGAGGGCAGTAGGAATGATGATTGGTCAGGCCTGTGTGACATGTCTGCTCTTGCAGCTGGGCATAGAAAGCACAGTGTGATTAGTAACTGTCCTGGCACACCAGGAGATAAGGGATGGGTAGTTCCCCCAAAGACTGGACGCTGGTGAGACAACACTCTAGGAGATGGCCTCTTTTAAAACATTTCCTCTCTTCCTGCTTTGAAGCCAATAGCAGTACACAGTTGTCCTCAAGCTCTCGTTTTTAAAAACCCAGATACTGACTCTAGACCAAAACTGAGGTGCTCGTTTTACTCAGTTTATTTAAATATTACAGTTTTTGACGTTTTTAATCTAAAAAAGCTGCTTTTATCTAAATGCTCTTTAAGAGATCATCTTAATTTAAAAAAATTTTTTTAAGTTTATTTTTGGGAGATACACACACACACACACACACACACACACACACACACACAGAATCTGAAGCAGGCTCCAGGCTCTGAGCAGTCAGCACAGAGTGGGGCTCAAACCCATGACCTGTGGGATCATGCCCTGAGCCGAAGTCGGACGTCCCACAAACCGAGCCTCCCAGGCACCCCAACATCTCATTTTTTTTTAAATGTGTGCAATTTAAAAGTACTGCTTGTAGTTTTTCATTTTTTTTCTGCCTAACATCAAGGTTTTCTGAATAGTGTTGCTTGTTCTTAGGTGGATAGGATACTTTGGAGGACCATTTAATTATCTTTGGCATTGAGAAAATGATTATTCATCTAGTTAATGCAGTTTTTAGACTTAAGATTATTGTACCATTTTGAACATGAAATTCTAAAATAATTGCTTTCCAGGGTGTTTTGCTTTTAAGACATGGTCTTAAATATAAATTTGAGGATGCGTTTTTATTGTATTATTTCTAAGCATTCCCTAATAATACCTTTCCACCATGATCTCATAGAAGTCCAACATAAAGAGACTACTACTTCACTGACTCTTTGAAACACTACTTAAGCGTGTAATGTGCTATCTGTTTAATCACGTAGACATTGTAGGATAACATCTAACTATCTTTAAGTTTTTTCCAACCTCCGCTGGGAGTATTTGGAGTAGAAGCAGAGGCTGAGAGAGAGGGGTAGGTGCTCTGAATATCTTTTCACATTATTTTTACATTCTTGATTACTATATAAATATCTTCAACTCGGTACCATTAAAAACAACATTAATAGGAACCTTCAGTTTATGTATGATGTGAACAATAGGGATTTTGCAGTTTGGCCCAGTGTTGTCTGGTAGTTTGTATCTTTAGCGAATGTTAAATATTGTCAAATCATTGGTAAATATTCTGTACATGAAAACCAACCTATTCGCGGAACTGAGTGTGATTTTTCAAGAATCATAATGACTTTGTGTTTTCAGATTCGTTTATGTCCCTCTTAGATGTCTTCAGACCTATTTGGAAAACCACTGCCTTCACTGCAGAAGTCTGTTACTGGAATTCAGTATTAATTCCATATATTGATTAATTAAGCCATGAGATCTCTTAAAATAATATAATTTCCTTACCTCTGCTCACAGAACCATATCTTAGCCCATCTCTGTAGCTTTGGGCAAAAGAACATTTTGTTAAAATATTAATTTTAGCTAAGGATACTTGGCACTGGTTTCATTGTTTTAAGTTGGAATGTCCATATACTTAAAACTTTAATTTCCTTTTAATAGAATTAGAATTGCTAACTAGGGCTGTCTTATGGCAAAATGCTGATGAATGAAATGACACATCAACCTGCCTTTGATGGCCCGTCTAGGGTGGCAGCCTTGCTCTGGGTCTAATAGGAATCTTCTGACTTGGGGACTTGTTGAGTTGCCGTGTGCTGAGTAACAATGTAACATATACACCCACCTCATTTGGTTTATAAGGTTGGCGCACACGTATTCCTGGAAAGAACTTTGTATGTCGTCATTCTCTGAGTCAGGTGTTAACCTCTTTTACACGTGAGAAAAGATGAACACACTGAAGGTGCAGAAAGATGAACACACTGAAGGTCTCAGACTCACAAGGAGGACCATGAACTGAAGCAACTTAAAAAAAATTTTTTTTAGGGGCGCCTGGGTGGCTTAGTCGGTTAAGCGTCCGACTTTTGCTTAGGTCATGATCTCGCGGTTTGTGGGTTCGAGCCCCGCGTTGGGCTCTGTGCTGACTGCCAGGTCAGAGCTTGGAGCCTGTTTCAGTCTGTGACTCCCTGTCTCTCTGACCCTTCCCTGCTCACGCTGTCTCTCTCTCTCTCTGTCTCCTAGAAATAAATAAACCATTAAAAAACTTTTTAATGGTTCATTTATTTTTGATAGAGACATAGTGTGAGTGGGGGAGCAGCAGAGAGAGAGGGAAACACAGAATCCGAAGCAGGCTCCAGGCTCTGAGCTGTCCACATACAGCCCCATGTGGGGCTTGAACCCACGGACTGTGAGATTGTGACCTGAGCCGAAGTCAGCTGCTCAACTGACTGAACCACCCAGGCGCCCCTGAACTGAAGCAGCTTTGAACCTGCCCTCCTCACTTTCCAGATAGAAAAATATTTCATTGTCTGAAGAATCTGCCTTAACTTCCTTTTTCTCTATTAAAAGGAAAAACCCCCACAATTTTGAATTGTTCGAGTGGGTGTTAAGTGCAGTGAAACATTGGGCAAGTACTTAAAATAAAAGCTTCGTTGCTTCTGTTTCTAAACAAAGTTTGTGACAGTGCAGTTTAATCTGTACAGCCACACTGCATGATGAAGTAGTTATTCCCAAGAGTTACCAATCAGAGAGACAGTATGAATTCTAAGGCCTTGTTTTCAGCAGTTCTATGTAAAGGCCTGGATACTCTTAGCATAAATATACTTGTGGAAATTGTATACTTGATACTGCAAATAATACCTTGTTCTCATGTTTCCTGTCCACTCGCTCTCTAATTCACTCACCAGGAAAGTGTTAGCACACTTATCTTGAGCCAGGTGGTCTAAGAACTGTTCTGATGCATGTACACCTGAATACATTTTGGAACTAGGGTATTTTTTATAAATATGCAGACTCTGTTCAAAGCATACCTTGCTTTTAAATAAAAACCAGCTAAGCTAGACAGAAGAAGATCTCCTTGTATTCAAGTAGAATCTCTCTTCTTCCAGGCTTCAGGAGCTACACGGTAAGGTGGTTGCATTGAAGAGGCAGTTAAAGTGGGTTGTGAAGTGTTGGCACCTCTTATTCTTTAAGTGTTTGTACTGTTAGGTTTTCTGTTTGGGCTGAAAGTCAGTCGTTCATCTGGAAGGAATCATAGCAATCCAACTAATACCCTTAGCCTACAGATGAATAAATTGAGGCTTAGCAATAGCAGGTGACTGTGTTCAAGAGTTGTAGCATAAAGCTCTCAGAGCGGGGACTGGAAGTCTGGTTACTTTTATGGCTTTGGTTTCTGGGAGAAGAATTTCTGTAGGAACCTTGAGTGAAATTGTGGGGGGAGGGGCAGGGAGACTTACCTGTTAAACATATCTTGTCTCTTTGTGAAATCTACCTTGTTTTGGAATGAAGTATCCCGGTCCAGCCTCAGTCTGGTAAGCCATCAGCATGCAGTGAGTGTTGTTATGTTAGAGAAGTTAGAGCAAAGAAAGAATTTTAATCGTTGTATATAATGTCACAGGTTTTTAATCGTTGTATATAATGTCACAGGTTTCCAGGATATTTGTAGCCATCTGTAATGCAGTAGTTTGTGGTGAAAATCTAAAGAGTCAAAATGGTTAGCTGGTGTCAGAGCTGTATATTTAAGTATTGGTTCTTGTTAGTTGTTTTAGCCTTGAAAAATTATTTCTCGCATGAGAAAGATCCTCTGCAATGCTTCCAGTGAAATCCTTCTGATTGGGCGCTCTGTGTGGCCGACTAGGGTTGCTCCTCTTGCCCTTCTCTGTGGGGTGATAGTCCAAGTCCAAGTGAGAGGTGGCTCTACTTCTGTTTTTTCCCCTCGGCCTGAGTACAGTGGGGGAAAATGAGTTTTAGGGCTCAGGGATGTGGTAGATGAACTGTCAAGGGCGCTTCAGGCTCAGGAGCCTCGAGCTTGTCTGGCTGTAATGATAGTTGACGTGACTGAGATGGGGGACTGTGCTCCTGCTGGGTACAGGACAAGTAGATGTCTCAGCCCGCTGAGACCTGGCTGCAGCAAAGACTCACCTGGGTGAGACAGCACTGAAGAAGGGGTTCTTGGGTGGCAGCTCTGAGGAGACTGTCTTCATTAGGTGTGATTAACGGGAATTGTAGCATCTTGCTTGGGCCCTTGGTGTGTCTGAAAGAACAGCCTGAGTATCTGCAGTCAGTCTACCATATTTTCTTGCAGCATCAGTCAGGGTAAAGTGCAGGAAACAGGGATGTAATACAGGGAATTAGTTGCTTAGGGAATCTTTGAAAGGGCTAGAGAGCTGGGCTCTGGCCAGGAGTCTGAGAATGACTTCTAGGACACATTGGAACAATCTGCCACTGTCAGGAGGCTGCCACTGTGACCAAGGAAGAAAACTCACTTGCCCTTGTGACGAAGGGCCCATAGCAGCCTCTGCTGTTGACGTCCTAGATGCTTGAAGTCTAGAATGTGGTGTCTGGCCGGGGCCGTTACAACTCCTTGATGCCTCAGGGCTATTGGCTAGATGCTGGCACTATGCTCCTTCAGTACCAGTACCCTTGAAGCTGGATGCTGACATGCCTGTGACCCTCATTGCTCGCTGAGAACAGCTGAAAGCCACAGGCTGATGGAGCTCTGCTTCACTTCTGCCTCCCATATTTTGTGTCCGTCTTAACGGTGGAACTGAATTTTCATTCCCAATACTGGCCCTAACGGAACCTGGAAGATAAGTTTTTCATTTTCCAACCTCTGCATTTCGGGAATGCTGTTATAAGCTGGTGATGCTGCATGCCCAGCTGACCCCCCCCCCCCCCCACACACACATCTTTTTAAAGATGCTATTTAAATACACTTAAACCCTTTCCTGATAACTCCTGGTCATTTCTGCCAGCTCCTCTTTCTGAAACGGCCTTCGTTGGGATGATCACAGGGCCGATGGATTTTAACATTTCTGTCTTTGTACTTGCTCATGTCTTCCCTGACTCAGGCCCTGCTGCTGAGATACCTGTGTTTTCTATCCCTTGATCTCCACCTCCCCTGCTAGCTGCAGGCATCGGGACAAGGAGGGCACCGCAAATGAAGCAACCGATTCATAGGCTGATCAGCAACCTGTGATTTCGCAGCTTAGAAAGATGACTAGAGCCTGTAAGAATCTCTCCTGGGGATTTGAACTAAGACAGAGAGGAAAGAATTTCCAGTCGGGAGTAGGGACTCCGGCTGAGGGGTTTGCAGTGATGCCCTGGAGTTGGTTGTACTCTTTTGTGAGACAAATGGTTAAATTTTCAGGAATGGTATGAGTGAGTTGTCAGGACAGCCATTTTACAACTTTAAGTTGCATAAAATTACAATTAGGCAAGCTATGTTAAAAACAAAGGTACTTAATACTCAGAATTAATGATTTCTGTATTTTCAGCTTTACTGAAGTATAATGGACAAAATTGTGATATATACAGTGTGAGGATTTGATATGCACACATTGTGAAAGGACCCCCACAGTCGAATGAACATACCCATCACCTCACACATTTACTGTCTTTATTTTGATGAAAACACTTAGGTTAGTAAATTTCAGTTATGCAACATAGAGTTGTCCACTGTGATGATCATGTTATACATTAGATCCTCAGACCTTATTCAGGTTACAACTGAAAGTTTGCATGGTTTTGCTAACCTCTCCCCTTTTCCCATATCCCAGCCCCTGGCAACCACCACTCTGTTGTTTCTGGGTTTGACTCCTCCCTCCCTCCCTTCCTTCCTTTCTTCCTTCTTTCCTTCCATGCCCTATCATAATTACTCTAATACGCTTTACTACCCTTTGTGCTCTTGGGTTTCTTTATATCTATTATATCTGAGTGGTGGAAATACTATATAAGGGGTGCCTGGGTGGCTCAGTTGGTTAAGCATCCTACTTTGTCTCAGGTCATGATCTCAAGGTTTGTGGGTTCGAGCCCCGCGTCGGGCTCTGTGCTGACAGCTCCGAGCCTGGAGCCTGTCTTCGGATTCTGTATCTCCCTCTCTCTCTGACCCTCCCCTGATCATGTGTGCACGTGTGCTCTCTCTCTCTCTCTCTCAAATTAGAAAAAAAAACATTTAAAAAAATGAAAAGTACTGTATAATAAGTTATCTTCCCAGCCTGGTTTCCACTGTTGTCATGGCTGTGGTGGGCGTTGTTAGCATTTATTAAACGCACCACCAAGTGTGAGTTGGGGAGGGAGAGAGAAGGGTGGAAAGGCCACGCTAAACCAAACACCAGCTGAAGTTCTAGGAGGAGAAAGAAGGAGTGAGCAGAAGAAATTGACGCATGCTGTGGGGCTGAGGGGTGTTCATAGTAGACCGCAAGAGGGAGGGACCACAAACCCCACTCCCCAAGGTCCAGGGTCCTTCTGGAGCCCTCCTAAGGCCCCGGTCTCCAAGAGCGGCAGCTCTGCCTGTTTGATCCCCTGTTCTCAGAATTCTGTGAAATTTTGAATTCCTCTGTGTCACCAAACTTAATAGGACACTTTGAAATTTTATGGTATTTTACTTATAAATGTTTATGCGCCTTTTCTCATGAAGAGGAGACAGTGTGTTGACAGTTTGGGTTCGGATTTTGTGGGATGGAAATGGAGGTAAAGAAGGTCAGGACGGGCAGGAGCAGCGTGATGTGTGGTTATTTCTGGGGAGGAGCATTTGTAGTTTCTGGTCCACATCGCTGCCCCAGGTATGTTTTATATTAGAAGAAGATTGAAATCCCACAAAGGGATGCCTACTGCAAATGTACACATTTTACTCCGTGGCATTTTTCACGTGTAAACAGTGTACAGAACGTTAGAGTTGCTTGTACACAGAACGGCGTGTTACTGGTATCTCCCTCTTCTCTGGTAGCTCCAGCCTCTGCCTTTAGGACCTGCTCAGGTGCACCCCAGTATCTGTAGCTCCCGGCCTCAGTCTCCTTCGCTGCCTTTGGTCAGCTGCTCCCTCTCTGCCCATCTCTCCAGTTTTGTTTTCTCCGTACTCTGCTCTCCCACACGTCTCTGCTTTCCAAAGAAAAAACTGACCTTGGAGAGATCCTGCCAGCCAATGGCCAATGGCAGTGTTCCTTCACTTCCCCGTGAGGATTGTCTGATCTCGGGGGGGGGGGGGGGGGGGGGGGGGGGGGGGGGGGGGGGGAGGGGTGTCAGGTGTAAGCCTAGGGTGGCCTTCATCTATTTTCTTTAATGTTTGTCCTTGCTTAGATATTCAGGAGCTGCCCTGTCCCCCCGGAATATGTGCCTATGTGTTTCTTTCTATTTCTGGATTTGGAAATACTCCAGAAACCTGGTCTCTGGATAATAGTTTTTGATACCCTTGTTTTAGAGGTTCACACTGGACTGCACATAGTAAATAAACCCTGTCTTTTAAGAAGTCATCTTGGGCGCCTGGGTGGCTCAGTTGGTTGGGCGACCAACTTCAGCTTAAGGCATGATCTCATGGTTCATGAGTTCAAGCCCTGTATTGGGCTCTGTGCTGACAGCTCAGAGCCTGGAACCTTCTTCAGATTCTGTGTCTCCCTCTCTCTGCCCCTCCCCTGCTCATGCTCTTTCTGTCTCTCTCTCAAAAATAAACATCAGAAATTTTTTTTTTTTAAAAAGTCATCTTAAAAAAAAGAAAAGTAATTGGACGGGCACCTGGGTGGCTCAGTGGGTTAAGCATCTGACTTCGGCTCAGGTCATGATCTCAGGGTTTGTGGGTTCGAGCCTCGCGTTGGGCTCTGTGCTAACAGCTAGCTCAGAGCCTGGAGTTGCTTCAGATTCTGTGTCTCCCTTTCTCTCTGATCCTCCCCTGCTCACGCTGTCTCTCTCTCTCTCTCAAAAAAATAAACATTAAAAAATAGTGATTAGAAATGGATCTTTGAAAGGCCAATAGATAATCCCTTAAGATAATTTCTTACTGGGGAGCCTGGGTGGCTCAATCAGTTAAGTATCTGACTTCAGCTCACATCATGATCTCCCAGTTCGTGAGGTTGAGCCTTACATCGAGCTCTATGCTGACAGCTCAGAGCCTGGAGCCTGCTTCAGATTCTTGGTCTCCCTCTCTTCTTGCTCCTCCCTGACTCCCACTCTGTCTCTCTCTGCCTCAAAAATAAATAAACATTAAAAAAAAAGACTTCCAAGTTCTTCGGTGGCTTTTTTCTAACTTTGGGGGGCTGAGTACAGTGGGGATAGGTTCAGAGTTTCTTCTTTGTGCTTTAGTGGGGCTCCTCTCTTTAAGCAGTGGGGCCGCTTCCTGAGCTGTTAAGTAGCTTCCTGCTTCCTGAAAGAACTGTTGTGTGAGAGTGTGGTCCTCACATGCTACTTAGCCAAGGCTCGATCTTGCCCTGATTTTTCACCTCAAGTTGCTCTAGGAAGCTTTTCACTGGGGGAATCCAGAGTATCTCCATTTCTGTTGTCCTTGTTGTCTGTTGGTTTTTAAAACTAATGTAACTAAACAAACACAGCGCTGGGTGCCTGTAACTTTATACATCACAATGTAGGGCCAGTTGTCTTTTGTATGTTCCTAGAGGTGAAATTACAACCTCCAGACCATCTTCTGGCCAAATCCAGACAGATTTTTAGTAAAGTTCGATGGAATTTTACATAAAACTGTGGCAAAGCACAGTTGAGTTGTAGGACTTTAAAATGTGGGCTTGGAATCAATCTGTGGTGAAATCTCAGTTCTACCGCTTAGCATCTGTTACCTTGGACAGATTACTTAGACGCCTTGGATTCTTCCTCTGTAAAGTGAGTGTAATCCTGCATCTCTCATAGTGTTGAAAAATATTGTGTTAGATGCAATTAGGCGGGTGTTTATCCCTGTTTTAAAATGGCCCAGAAAAATCATTATTTTATTCATGACACTTGTTTGTAACAGGTTTAGAATATTTACTGTTTTAGATCACTGACCTAATTACATTTCTCATAAGGCTGTTAATTCAACCATAGAGATAACTATGAGTTACCCTGTAGAGCTGGGACCAGAAGTGAACGTGGCTTTTCTCATTAAGTAACAAAATTCAGAAATATACGTGTGTCTGCCTTAAAGGTAAATAATACCATGACTAGCTGAAAAGTTTGCAACGTTAGGTAATAATGCAGTGTACATTCTAATGGGTTGGAATTGTGTGCCTCTCAAAAGATATGTTGAAGCCCTACCTTCAGGACCACAGTTCGGAAATAGGGTTGTTGCAGGCGTAATTAGGGAAGATGAAGTCCTCCTGGGGCGCCTGGGGGACTCAGTCGGTGAAGTGTCTGACTTTGGCTCAGGTCATGATCTCGCGGTTCGTGGGTTTGAGCCCCGCGTTGGGCTCTGTGCTGGCAGCTCAGAGCCTGGAGCCTGTTTCAGATTCTGTGTCTCCCTCTCTCTGGCCGCCCCCCCTCCCCCAAGCATGTGCTCTCTCTGTCTCCCCCCCCTCTGTCTCCCCCCTCCCTCTCTCTCTCTCCCCCTTCCCTCTCTCTCTCCCCCTCCCCCCTTCCCCTACAGTCTCAGAAAAAAAAAAGTTAAAAAAAAATGACCTCCTCCTGAGTAGGGTGGGTTCTAGAGAAGGGACACCTGAGGGGAGGATGCCCCGGTACCACGTGACTGGAGGCAGTGCTTTGAAGGGCTGTACCTGCCAACCAGGGCCACTAAGGATTGAGAGCTATCTCCCCAGAAGCTGCAAGACACAGAGACTGGATTCAGAGTCTCGGAGAGATCGTGGCCCTGGTGACACCTTGACTATGGACTTGCAGCCTCCAGAACTGTGAGAGAATAGATTTCTATTGTTTCTAGCCACCTAATTTGTGGTACTTTGTAGCTTTAAGAAACTACTATACATTTTATCATGATAAGCATATCCCTGCTATTTAAGAGACCCCTCCATGTGGAAAAAAGAGAAACATCTCCGTGCATTAAAATTAGCACCTTCTTTATAACATTAAATTGTGGATTAATATGCTAGGGGTAGTCAAATATTATTTCAGCAATTAATATGATCGATAACAAAAGCTAATTACTGTGTAAATTCCCTCAGGCTGAAGGATGACAGCATTCTAGAGAAGGTGCGTCACTTTATTACACAGGTTTCCTCACGTTCCCTACCTTTACCTTTGTGTGTACCGTTTAGACGTAGGGGGCTGTGTGACCTTCCTTGATGCTTTCCAGATAATTTGGGAAACTTATTAAGCCACAGAAGGAATGCTACATTGTAGGTAAATGTTTACCGAGGGCAAGTGAACTAGCACCACAGTCCAAGGTAAGAGCGTGATAAAGTTTTCGTTTGGCAGAAATTTACTGAACATCTGCTAAGTGCGTGGCAGTGTTCAAGGCATTGAGGGTATGGCCATAAGCAATGCAAGTAAGCTCTCTTATGGAGATAGCATTTCCTTTGGGAAGGTAGATAATAAATAAAATACAAACTAATGCCATAATAATAATAGTAGTATCAGTAGTAGCAAAGACTTCAGTAGCTCTTACCATATGCCAGGCATTGCTTTTAAGTGTTCTCCTTCATATTTATTTAGTCTCACAAGGACCCTGTGAAATTGTGTTATTCTGGTTTTCAATCTGAGAAAACCTAGGCACAGAGAAGCTAAGTGACTTAGCCAAGGTCACACAGTTGAGGAAAGTACAGAGCTGGACCCTGCATCTACGTAGTGCAACTGCAGGGTCTTTCTTCATATTCTCCACCCCTCTGAAAAGGCCTCCCCGAGGTGGGGTCACGTGAGCTGCAAGTTGAATGACTAGGAGGAAGGAGTCTGCCGAGTGAAATTTTTGAGAAGAAACATTGCCGTCAGAGGGAATTATTAAGTACAAAGGCCTTAATGTAAGAACTGCGTGTGCCCAGGACTGGAAAGGCCAGTGTGACTGGTTGCTGGTAAATAAGGGGTACAAGCCGTAGGGCTGAGGTTGAAGACCTTGGCAGAGGCCAGCGGGGGTCCGTAAGCCATGGTAAGGGGTTGGGTTTCATTCAGATTCTTAGTGTCACCAGAACATGTAGTGTTGGAGAGTGATTATCTGGCTTTCGTTTCAGAAAGTCACCGTTTACAATTTGGGAGGGGCAGGAATGGAGGAAGGGAAGGAGTGAAGCTTGGCGGAACACACGAGTAGGGACGCTGCGGTGAAGGGGGCCGACGTGAGGGAGGTCTTGGAAGAGGAGTTAACAGGACTGATTGGTTGCAGGTGAGGAGAGAAGAGGTCTTCAGGGTAACTTCTAGTTTTTTGCTTTGAGCAATTTGGTGTGTGGTGGTGCCATTTCCAGGAATAGGAAGGAGAGGAGGTTGGGGCTAGTGAAGAGGTTTTTCTGTGGAAGGGGTATATCCCCCATCTAGATTATTTTCTTAACTCTCTACTCTCCTTCATTATATTTAACCTATCCCTGTATCCATCCATCGGTCCTGTTTTTTTATGTATTTCAAAGTCAGTTGTGGTCATCAGTACATTTCCCCAAGGAAGGTTTTTAAAATATCCATTTTTCTTATTTTACAGATGAGAAAACTCGAGTGATAAGCTCAAGGTCATGTAGCAAATTCTCGGTAGATCTAGGATTAGCATGCGGGTTATCCTCCGTCTCAGACTCTACTTTGATTATATTTTCACAAACGTTTAAGAACAAAAGTGAACTTTGGGGACTGGGCCAGTTTTGCTGCCAGCTAGTGCATGTGCTAAAAATCTCTCGGACCCAAATTTCAAAGACAAGATGCAAAGGATGTGGTACTACTGTTGCCTTTGATTGGATTACAAAGTTAGTTTATCACTTAGGACTTGCTGAAAGTACAGTATACTGGGGGAACTGAGAACGTTTTCAGATATTTGGTCCAGGAATGTAGCTTGGGATTCTTCCAAGCATTAATCCTCTTTCTGGCAAAGCCTTTGCATTTAATTAGCAAATCTTCCGTACATGCCTACTATGCTCTCAGCCTCACGCCGGGCCAAGATACAACAGGGAATGATTCATTTCCTTTCAAGGAATTTAGCCTTTTAGTTTTGTTTCAATTTCCTCAAATCTCTCTCCGTCGATCACTGTATGTTTCTTTAAAAATGCAATAAAAGCTGTGGTTTGAAAAGGTAAGGAAGCTTATTTAATCTAGGTGAAATTTCAGCCTCTGTGGCAAATTTATATGCATATTCCATAGGCTGCAGGTTTTTCATTTGCTTTGTGAGCACCTTATTTTCTAAGGAGTGAAACAGGCCATTTTAGTCTCTGGCTGATGGAATTAAGTAGCTGGGTTATCAGTGAAGTCAATATCAAGCTTGGAAGTGAGTAGTGATTTGAGCTGGTATAGGAGTATGAGACCTGTTTATCCTTAAAAGTGACACTTAATTGATTATTATTGATTGATGTTATTTTTGTGCTTTCTTGTAGAATAAACATTTTCACAATTTATTGACTTCTGAAAGTTGGGGTTTTAAGGAAATTGACCCAGTAGATGTTATGTTCTTCCCGTGCCATGGTTGCTGTCTGTTGTAACATTTAATATCCTCCAGCAAGGCTCTCGCTCTTATCTTTCCAAGCTCATTTCTCATTATTCCCCAGTACAGATACTCCATTATAGCCAAACTAAAGTGTTTGCCATACTTCTTCAAGATTACGTCTCAAGTTTATTTCCTTCAGAGATTTTTCTAGGATTACAAATCTCTATTACAAATCTTATTTGTATACTTTGCAGCTCCAGGATACTTAAATGGTTCTGTACTTTACCATAATACATCATTAATTTTTATAGCTCTTTAGCTCGGTTATTGAGACTCCACCCAAAGGACTGTGGTATTGGAATTGGTCTATTACTAACAGTAAGGAAAATGTCCAGATTTGCATTGATCAATAAAACACTTTCTAGACTGGAAGGCATTTCTGTACCTTTGACTAAGAAGAGCTTCGCCTTGGTGGAAGGTTCAAGAAGAACAGTTTACTCTCCCTGATTTGTCTAGGAAAAAGAGATGCAGATGGAATTCAGTTCCTTGTCAGTAAGAATTAGAAACGTGTAGAGGGATTGGAATGCAAATACATGCAGCCACTCTGGAAAACAGTATGGAGGTTCCTCAAAAAATTAAAAATAGAACTACCTTACAACCCAGTAATTGAACTACTAGGTATTATCCAAGGGATACAAAAATGCTGATTCAAAGGGGCACATGCACCCCAGTGTTTATAGCAGCACTATCAACAGTAGCCAAAGTATGGAAAGAACCCAGAAGAGCCTATTGACAGATGAATGGATAAAGAAGATATAGTATATATATACACAATGGAATATTACTCAGCACTCAAAAAGAATGAAATCTTGCCATTTGCAACAACATGTATGGAACTAGAGTGTACTTTGCTGAGCGAAATAAATCAGAGAAAGATAAATATATGATTTAACTTATATGTGGAATCTGAGAAACTCAACAGATGAACATAGGGGAAGGAAAGAGTAAATAAAAACAGAGAAGCAGACAAACCATAAGAGACTCTTAAAATACAGAGAACAAACTGAGGGTTGCTGGAGCGGGTGTTGGATGGAGGGATGGGCCAAATGGGTGATGAGCATTCAGGAGGACACTTGTTGGCATGAACACTGGATGTTAACTATAAGTGGTGAATCACTAAATTCTAATCCTTAAATCATTATTATACTATATATTAACTACTGTAGATTAAAAGAAAGTGTAGAGGGAGAGGAAGCTAAAAATGACCATTTGAACTTACTTGGAATATATGTTTAAAAGGAGAGGACTTTTGGGGTACCTGGGTGGCTAAGTCGGTTAAGCGTCCAATTTTCACTTAGGTCATGATCTCGCGGTTCGTGGGTTCGAGCCCCACATCAGGCTCTGTGCTGACTGCCAGCTCAGAGCCTGGAGCCTATTTCTGAGTCTGTGTCTCCCTCTCTCTCTGACCCTCCCCTGCTCACGCTGTCTCTCTCTCTCTCTCTCTCCTAGAAATAAATAAAAAAATAAAAATAAAAAAATAATGTTAAAAGGAGAGGACTTTTTAAAAAGCTTTTCTGGGACACCTGGGTGGCTCAGTGGGTTAAGCGTCCAACTTTGGCTCAGGTCATGATCTCACGGTTTGTGGGTTCGAGCCCTGCATCAGGCTCTGTGCTGACAGCTCAGAGACTGGAGCCTGCTTCAGATTCTGTATCTCCCTCTCTCTCTCACTCTTCCCTGCTCATGCTTTCTCTCTCTCTCTCTCTCTCTCAGAAATAAATAAAAAACATTAAAAAATAAAATAAAAGCTTTTCTTAAAAACAGGATACAAATACAAGACAACTAGACCTAGTTGAATTAAACAAGTTCTATGTCTTTTTTTTTTTTTTTTAACTTAAGTTTAGGAGGCCAAGTCTGGTAGGGGAGGGAGAGGTTATATTATCTAGTTCCCATAAACTGAATGTGTACCTTGTTTTATAAAGAATAAAATTCTATTATGAATTTTTTTCTTTGACATCTGATTTGTCCCCATGAACCATTCCTGAGATTTTTACACTTAAAGCAGGAAAGTTTGGTCATCATTGGTACCAGTTTGGTCAAACAAAACCAAGTAGGATGTTGGATGAGACTTCAACACCAGCATCATTGGTGTTAGGGAGACAGGGCTTAGGGCTAGATAAAGGTAAGATTATAAAGTGGATTTAGTATTTGGTACCACCCTGACCCCACACACCATTTTCTCTGCTCTCACCCTCGTTTTTACTTCCTGGTGTTTTTTTTCCTGTGTCTGTATCCTGTCTTCTAACTGTCTAGTCTCAGCACCCTCTTCCTGGTTGGCACTCCCTACCACTTGGCATTTCCCCATCATATAATAGATAGATGTCCGGAAAGTTACATGATTAACCTATACTAAATGACACTAAACTGATGTGAGGAGCTGTGACCGCCACATGTGTTCAGGGACATCGTCCTCTTCATGTCCTGTATGACTCCAGATAACAACTTGAAACAGTGCCAATGAGAACCTTTCCTCAAATCTGCCTGATGCAGCTGACTCTGGAAAGTAGAAGGAAGGCACCTGTGGTTGCTAGCTCCTCTTTCAACATCGAATTTCTTCAGGCTCTTCCCCTTCTGTTGCCTGAGGGCTACCTTTCCACATCTGTTGTCTTAACCAGATTGCTTTCTGGAATGGTGTGTTGTTCCAAATAAAGGGAGGGAGTGCCCTGTATTTTGAGATTATTTTGTAAGAACTGAAGTAGAAGTCTGCTTCGTCTTCTCTGAGTGACAGTCCTTTTTGTGGTGTTGACAAGCCTCTCTTTCAGTTACAAAGAAGTCTAGAGTGTGGATTTTGGTTATTGGTCCTAAATTTGGATTGCAGCCCTGCCATGATTCTGCATTCAAAAGTTTCTTCAACTATAAAGAATCAGGACGAAAATAAATTGACCCAAAAGCTATCATTAACAGTGCTTTTTCTTTTTACTATTTCATTTTGGCTGTGACATTCCTGTACCAATTCTGAGATTACTTGGTTTAAAAAAAAAAAAATATATATATATGTATATATATATACATGAACATATATATATGAACATCGTGATAACTGTTACCTAATACTTTTTCATTGTACCATTTTGTCTTCATATCTTTGGAGTTTTATTTTCTTTCTTAGACAAACGTCAGAGCTTTTAGCCAAAAAGAGATTCTTTCTTCTTTTGGTTCTAAAAGTCATCCATTAAAGAGCCTAAGTGTCCGTCAACGGACAAATGGATCAAGAAGATGTGGTTTATCTATACCATGGAATACTACATGGCAATGAGAAACAATGAAATCTGGCCATGTGTAGCAACATGGATGGACCTTGAGGGTGTTATGCTGAGGGAAATAAGTCAGGCAGAAAAGGACAAATATCATGTTTGCACGTATAGGAGGATTGGGAGGAACTTAACAGAGGACCATGGGGAGAAGAAGGGGAGAAATGGTGGGGGAAAGGGAGAGGCAAACCATGAGAGACTCTTGAATGCTGAGAACAAACTGAGGACTCATGGGTGTGGGGGGGGAGGGGGAAGATGGGCATGGAGGAGGGCACTTGTGGGGATGAGCACCGGGTGTTATATGGAAACCAACTTGACAATGAACTATTTGTAAAAAAAAAAAAAAAAAAAAAAAAAAAGTAAATAAACACTAAGGAAAAAAAGCCATCCTTTGTTTTGGATTGTTGACTAAATTCTTTAACAATGCAGGAAAGTTCCAGCCCTCCCTCACAGCAGTAACTGTCATGTAGATAAATGATCACTGTACCTGCCCTGCCTTGGTTGCTGACTGGCCCAGTGAGGATGACAGGTATCTATTGGTGATACTTTGTGTTCGGTCTTCTACCTAAAATTTTGCCGTGGGTAAAACTGCTTTGATCAACGCTAGATAGGGTCCTTTTACTCTATAAAAAGCCTCTCTAATTTGGATCTCCGGCACTGACCTCCTCACTTCCCAGTTTTTGCCCTCCTTTAGCCATAGGCAGATGGACCTTGTGTCAGAGTGGAAGTAATCTTGGAAGTAATCCTGGCTATACAACCAAAGTTGTTGATATTTCCATTTTAAACAACTGAATCAGTCTTAAATTTTGAGTAAGTAAATTAAAATCCAAAACCAGTCTTGGGGTAGGCATCTAATAAATTGCCAAAATTTTAAAAACAAGACCCTGACAAATAGAAAAACCGTTACAGACAACTTATCCTCAGAACTTAATCTACTCTTTGTTGAGTGACAGTGTTTCAGTATTGAAGCTGAGCTGTTTGGACACATTGACCTTAATCTAATGGAAAGCAGCAGGCTTTGACATTGACACACAGTCTCTATCTTAGTAACTATAAAATGCCTTATTTTTAAATTATTGTTTCTGAACCTTCTATTTTCACTAATGACTTCTGATAGTATAATCATGCACCTCTATTATATGTTTTGTCAGAGGCTAATTTGTAAATGCTGATTTTCATAAGTGCCCTGGTATATTTGTGAATTATTGCCTCAGCTTCTGTACATAACCTGAAGTAGTATCTGAAAGTGTCTTTTTAATTCACAATGACTCTTGAAAAACTGATGAATTAAATGAGCTATACATTTTGTTAGACACTGATTTCTGACTTTAACGTTTTTTAAAATTTTCTGAGAGAGAGACCGCATGAGCAAGGAAGGGTCAGAGAGAGAGGGGGAGATACAGAATTTGAAGCAGGCTCCAGGCTCTGAGCTAGCTGTCAGCACAGAGCCTGACGTGGGGCTCGAACCCACGAACCATGAGATCATAACCTGAGCCGAAGTCGGACACTCAACCGACTGAGCCACCCAGGCACCTCCTGACTTCTTTGAAGGGAATTGATCCTTGGTTTCCTCTCTGAATCTTGAGCAAAAATTAATTTTTAAAGAATGAAGTTGAATTTTGTCTTCTTAGTATCTATGTAAAAATAAAAACAGATATTTTCATTAGTGATAGTAATACCATAGTTCTGTGAATTAGCTTATTTCAGTACAAGTTAACCTATGTTGTGAAAGCAGTTTTAAATAAAATAAATGATGTTTACAAGATACTGCTAGATGCTATAATTAAGATTTAAGAGTTTCTTTCATATTTGTAACATTAATTCCAATTGTTACATGGAAATTGGTATATTATTAATAAAATAATCTTATTTTCAGTGTCACAGTATTTGTGTGAATGTGTTACTAGACAATGAAAATCTGAAGCAATCTTTGCATTTTTGGAAACAAGCAATTGTTAATCCTAGATCCTTTTCCCTGTCGTGTTTTCAGGTACACTTCTCGTAAATGCTTAGGTGGTAGTCTTTTCAGGAGCACAGTACCACTCGTAACCAAAGTAAGCAGTTATAACTCAGTCTCTCTGCCCCAAATTCATTTAAATGTAAAGGAATTGGTTTTTTTAAATTACCCAGGCTCTTTGCTTTACTGATTGAGTAATTTACTTTCAATCAGATACATATGGATGAATCGTCCCAGTCCACCCCCACACATGTGCCTGATGGGACCTCGTCACTGTCTGGTTACTTGGGGAGGCTGGTGTGCACCAGCAGTGGTGGAGAATGATCATTTCTCCTTGTTTCCCGAGTTCCTGCCACTCTTCAAGTCCTTTGCATTTTATGCCCAGACTGTTTACATCTGCTGTGATCTTCCTTAGCCTCTGTTTTTCATTTCATCTTTGCCATTACGTTCTGTGCTCCAGCCACAGATTAATTTCCTCGAGCATCACTTTTGTTACATCATTCCTGTGTTGGAAAACATCCCTGATGATTTCTCTTGTTGCCTGAAATCCTCCCATTAGCACAGAAGCCTTTACAAGTACAGACCCAGCCTGCTCGTCCAGCCTCATCTCCAATTACTCCCTCCTATACCATTGAAATGGGTTTGCTCCTTCCTCCAGAATATGCCTTGTACTTCTTTTAAGCGTCAGAACTTCTGGTATGTTATCCCTTTACCCTCTCTCCCAGTATCTTGTCTTTAATAATTTTTAAATCAGTTTGGTTTATACTTTCTGGATAGAGTTGTATATAGGATTAGGTTAGATTATGGAGGGTTTGCAAGCTAGTGAGAGACTTCTGTATATTACCCTAAAGTCAGTGAGAATAGCCAAATGTTTTTGAGCTGATGTTTATCTGATTAATAAGAGCATGTATGCTTAATCTGGCTCAGGTATGTAGGACGGATGAGAGGGGGTAGAGGTGAGTGCGGAAACCTTTAAAGGAAGAGTCCTATTTCCCACGACACGGAGAACTGATCCCTTGGTAAGGAAGAGATACCAGGTATCAAAGGTGAGAGATCTTGAGATACAGAAGGAAAGAGAATGAGGACAGCTGGCTGAAGGAGGAATATGATTTACATTTTAAATTTGTTAGGATGATAGGATGAGTGAGGACCTCAGGTTAAATCCTGAGCCTGAGCCTTACGACTTGTTTCTTCGTGTGCCTGGGTGGCTCAGTTGGTTAAGCGTCTCTTGATTTTGGTGCAGGTCATGATCTCATAGTTTGTGAGTTCCAGTCCCACATTGGGCTGTGTGGGGCCTTCCTGGGATTCTTTCTCTCCCCTCCTCCCCCTCTCTGTTCCTCCCCTGCTTTTCCTCTCTCTCTCTATCTCTCTCTGTCTCTCTTTTTCAAAGTAGATAAACCTTAAAAAAACCTTGTTTCTCAAATTCAGAATGAAATGCATGGGGTTTCATTCAAATAAAAATGATAAAATTACATATTAAGGAAATGTATGTGTTTATAGCATATGTGTACAGTACTATAAATAGTAAAGGTGATATTGGCAGATATTTTGTTTCTAATATAACATGAAGTAACTGTTGAATCACCTTTGAATAAATACCATCAAATTTAGCAATAAAATCATTGGTGATTTTTTTGGTCAGATTTATGAAGATCTAATTTACCGAAAGTAAATATAATCATATAATATGTCGGTCATATAATCACTGTCACAATCAAAACTGAGAGTATTTCCATCACACATAAAATTCTCTAGTGCCCCTTTATAGGTTGGTGATCTTTTGAGCATCTAATTATTTCCTTCATCAAAATGAAAATTTGGGGTTTCAACCAAACAAATTATCATAGGAGTACATATTTAGAGTATTCAATTGGGGACATTTACTGATTTCTGGTAGTTTATATTTAACTGAATAATTGAAGAAAGAGACTAATGTATATGTGCCCTTTCAAGTTTCTTCTTGCTCCACCTCCTTCCCGGTTTGATTTCCTTCCTAAAATCGAGTTCTTCTGCACTCAGTTTTGGGGCTGTGTACTTGTCGTACATGCTTTACTCATCTGTAGTGTTTGTCACGCTGTTAATACAATGGTTACTTGTCCCGCCCTGTTGGTGCTTAACATAGTTCATTGTCATGATCGTTATTTTATCCCAACCACCTAGCTCAGTGACTGGCCTGGTGGGTACCCAAAAAACAAGGTCTGAATGCATTTTCCTTTCATCCAGATTTAAATACTTGAGAATAATATTAGACTCTTTCACTACCTCCTCTTGGAGAAAAAAAAAGTGGTTACCAAGTTGTGTCACCTCTTTCTCTGTAATGCTTTTAAATATTCTCATCCATTTAGTTTCAGATCTCCTTTCTTTTTTTTTTTTTTTTTTTTTTTTTTTTTTTATTTCTAGGAGAGAGAGAGAGAGACAGCGTGAGCAGGGGAGGGTGAGAGAGAGAGGGAGACACAGACTCTGAAATAGGCTCTAGGCTCTGAGCTGGCAGTCAGCACAGAGCCCAACGCGGGGCTCAAACCCATGAGATCATGACCCAAGCGAAAGTCGGACGCTTAACCGACTAAGCCACCCAGGCGCCCCTCAGATCTCCTTTCTTGACTGGGCTTTTCTCACCTCAAAAATGGGGCTCTTTGATTTCAGTTTTTTGCTTTTCCCTTTTATCTTATAAACCACTGCTAATTCAGTTTTATGTAAGTCATTCTCATACCCAGAAGCCTCAGTGGTTCCCTGTTTACCAGAGAAGATACAAGCTTATTTGTCTAGCATTCAAGACCTTTATTTACAGTTGATTTAGAAAGTTCGAGTGTGGGCACATATAATGCACCATGATGGGTGACTTACTGACTTGTTTGGCTCTGTAATTTGTTTCCAACCCACTTTTTGTGCCATCTTTTTCTACTTCCTGACATAAAATTCTCCCCAGTGCCTGATTTGGTGGCTGGTTTGAATATGTCTCTTTGCCACCTTGCCCTTATTTTTGCTGTTTCACTGGTCTGGATTGTTCTTTTCTGTTTCTGTCTGAGTCCCCCCACTCCCTCCCATCACACCCCACTTTTCAACATCTGACTTTTCTAGTCCATTGAGCACATTCTCTTCAACTCTTTATGGCACTTGACTGTGCTGCCCATTTCTTATATTGCTTTTCTTCCTTTTATTTATAAATACGCCATCTTGTGTATGACTGAAAGCAAGTTGAAGTTGGGGACTGTCCTGCTATCTGTAATGTAGGTCTTGGGCTTAGTGACCTTCAGTAAGCATGTTTGTTGAGAGGAAGTAGAAACTCATTTGCCCTTCTGCATAGAAGCTCAGTGAGAAAGTATCAGAGTGAATCATTTCTTCTCTCCTGCAGTTCTGAAATACAGTGGTTGGAGTTTGCTAAGCTTCAGCATCCATGGCTGGACCTTAGATAGAATAACCTTCAAAATTATGAAAAGAATTAGACTGTTGGTACAGTGCTTATTACATTTTTAATAAGCATTTGTCAGACATTTCACTTATTTTTTTGCTGCATCATTATTTTGCTGGGAGAGATGAATAGTTGGCAGATAAAACTATTCTCTAACCACTTAAATATTTTGTAAAAGCATTTGGCTTACCTAACGGCATATACTTTTGTTTAAATGATCTTTTGTGATAAATTCTACAGGTGGCATGATAACTAAAAACAAATGTAAAATTTAGGGGACTCGGGAGTAGGGAACAATAGTTGTGTGCATAATGCAGGGAACTTTTACTTTTATCTTCAGGTTCCACAGTGGCTTCAGTAATCAAGGAGTCCTATGACTGAAAGTCACAATTGAGAAGTCCTCAATCTAATGCCTTAAAACCTTATAGATGGGGAAGAAATTGAGGATTGTAAAGGTTACATTATTGCTCAGTTTGGGTTGATAGAAGAGAAAGCATAAGGCCTTTTAATCTTTTAGAAGATCAAAACTGTTGGCATTTCTGAACAGTTATTTCATTTCAGCCTAATACTTGAGCAGTTACTCAAATACTTGAGCAGTTACTCGGAGAATGGGTGTGGTAGGGGCCAGTGGATCAAAGGGATAGGGCTGTAGACCTCATTGCTGGAGGGAAGGTTTAAAGCTATTTTGGGCCAGGAGAAGAAATTGCAAGGCAAGGATGAAGGAGATACGTGGGGTTTTAGACAAAGAGCGGGAGTGGGAGTACCCCAGAGGGTGAGCCCTCACACTGCGTGTCATGTAATGAGTGGTTGGAGACCTCTTTCAGTTTGGAAGGAGTATGAGTCTTTGTTTCCTATTGATGGCGGAACAAATTACATAAATTTAGTGGCATCAGTGGGCACAAATGTATTCCCATACCGTTCCAGAGGTCACAAGTCTGCATGGGCGTGCAAGCCTGCATTCCTTCTGTATGCTGTGGGGAAGAATCTAATTCCTTGCCTTTTTCAGTTTCCAGAGGCCACTTGCATTCCTAGGCTTCTGGTCCCTTCCTTCATCTTCCGAGTGCATCTCTCCAGCCTCTGCTTCCTTGTTCACCTCTTCTCTCACTCTGACCCTCCTACTTCCCTCTTTAAGGCCCTTGTTGGTTGTCTTGGGTCCACCAGGAGAATCCGGGCTGACCTCTCTATCTCAGGATCCTTATCGTATCATATCTGCAAGTCCTTTTTGTCACATGAGATCATATTCTCGGAGGTTCTGGGGATTAGGATGTATTCAGCCTACCACGACGATCCTAGGAAACTTGATAACTCTCTTCAGATCCTTGAAGGGCTGACATGTAGAAGATGGAGGAAGGATTAGGCTATTTCTGTGTGGTCCCAAGGGATAGAATTAGAACTCGTGGGTGGAAGTTGCAGAGAGACAGATTTGTACCCACTGTAAGAACTTTCTAACAGCCAGAGCTGTGAGATTGGAGTGGGCAGTCTCAGAAAGCAACAGCATGTCCCAGACGCTGGCAGTGTCGAGCAGAGGAGGAAGGTCATCTTATTGGAGTTGCTGGAAAGGAATGTCCACTTGGGCCGAGGCAAGCCTCAGACCCTTGCTAGCCCCAAGACTGAGGGATTCTCTGCACAGCCCAGCCCATTAGCATTCGGACATGACACATGGGCGCTGCCTTAAGGAATTCCATTTTGGCTCATTAGTTACTTTTCTGTTTCATTGTCACCCTTTCAACATTGCAGAAAACGAAAGGCCAAGAAAAGAGATTGAGCACAAGGGCTATAGATTTAGAAACTCCTTGCCAAGACAATGACTCAGTTCTATTGGGTAAACATTCTTGTGGATTAAATGTATTTTCACTTATTTTCATAACTCCCAATTCTTTCATCCAGGTGAAAGAAAAACAGACTTAAAGAAAAACAGGATAGAGGACATTTCTCAAAAGTTATATGGAAAGGAGTTTGATCCTGCAGTTTTCCAAATAGAAGAGAAGGTTTTGGAATTCAGTTAGGCCATCTTGAAGACTTGAGGTGAAGAATGCATTAAGGATAGAGTCAGGTTAGCCATGTTGGATATTTTACAGTTTCTCTGGGAAGATCTAGTCTCTATTAGTAAATCACTTTCAGGTCTACTCACAAAGCTACGCTGCAGCTCAGGGAATCCAAGTCAAAGGTCGGCACACCGGGCAGTGGTTTGTATGCTTATAGTCAATAAAGATTGCTTTGGAAGACTTGAAAAAGTTTGTGAACTTTTAGACCTCTCATGATGTATTATGGACCAAATTCATTTCCTCCATACATTTTTAATGAGTTTTCTAGATTAAAACTTTTTTTTTTTTTTGGAGAAGGCTACAGCATTTGCTTTGAGATGTATTTTTGCTGAAACTGAACTAACTTGAACATATTTTCCAACCAGTCTGACAGAGTGCAGCATCATGGTATTGACCTTTCCGCCCCCCTGAGGCTCTTGCACTTTATGTTTTCTACTTAATGATCTTTGACTTACTAACAGCCCACAAAAGACTTCCATGGTTTCTCTAGCTTCCAACTTAGATTTTAAACCTGTCCCAGATGGTAGGTATGTTTAAGGATTCTGTTAAATAAATCAAATGTTCAGTTAAAAATCTGTGCCATTGATTTGACAGTGAAAGAGAGGTAATCCCATCAGGGGTTTGACCAGGGTATGAATCATTAAATAATAACATTGGAGATGGCTTTGAGAAATGACCTTACCTGACCCTCTTCTTTAAAGAGGCAGATGACCTCTCCCTCACTCGCACACCTGTGCACTCGCTCTCGTGCTCTCTCTCTCTCTCTCAAAAATAAAGAAGGAAAGAAAGGAAGGGGATGTCTTGGTGACTGAGTTGGTTAAGCAGTGACTCTTGATTTCAGTTCAGGTCATGATCCTAGCGTGGGTGTGCAGTGCTAGCGTGGAGCCCACTTAAGATTCTCCCTCTCCTTCTGCCCCTCCCCTGCTCACATACACATTCTTTCTCTCTCTCTCAAAAAAAAAAAAAAAAAGGGGGGGGGCAAATGACCTAAATTGCTAGAGTATGTTCCTCAAGATGAGAATCTAAACGAAGGTTTCATAAAATCTGGGCTTCAGGGCCTTCAGGAATGCCCTGAAGCTGCATGTAAAATTTCTGCGAATGTGATTTTTTATAGGGGCAAAGGTCCACTGACTTGTATTAATTCGTTGATAAATTATTCTGTACCTCGTTTCTATTCTTTAGTAAATTTTAGGTGTCAGGCTTGTACTGGGCACTTGGGCCATACTCTTAATAGAATATTTAAACAAACTTCGTTTTTTAAAATTTATCCACAGCAGGTAGGAAGTAACCGCCCTTTAAAGAATAAGGAGCTGCTCTAGAAAACAGCGTGGGAGTTCCTCAAAAAATTAACAATAGAACTTCCCTGTGACCCAGCAATAGCACTGCTAGGAATTTACCCAAGGGATACAGGAGTGCTGATGCATAGGGGCACATGTACCCCAATGTTCATAGCAGCACTCTCAGCAATAGCCAAATCATGGAAAGAACCTAAGTGTCCATCAGCTGATGAATGGATCAAGAAGATGTGGTTCATCTGTACAATGGAATACTACATGGCAATGAGAAAGAATGAAATCTGGCCATGTCTAGCAACATGGATGGAATTTGAGGGTGTTATGCTGAGCGAAGTAAGTCAGGCAGAGAAGGACAGATACCATATGTTTGCACATATAGGTGGATTAGGAGGAACTTAACAGAGGACCATGGGGGAGAAGAAGGGGAAAATTAGTTGGGGAGAAGGAAGGAGGCAAACCATGAGAAGACTCTGAATGCTGATAACAAACTGAGGGCTGATGGGGGGGGGGAGAGAGGAAGGGGGGTGATGGGCATGGAGGAGGGCACTTGTTGGGATGAGCACTGGGTGTTATATGAAAGACAACTTGACCATAAACTATTTCAGGAAAAAAGAATAAAGCTTGAAAATAAAAAAAAATTAGGGAGCTGTATTCTATTATAATAATGGGTGCCAATAATTATTTTAGTTGAGTAGATCTCACAGAGCTCTGGTTCTTTTAGGAAGGAAATCAGAAGTGGACAGTATCTGCATGTAAAGCAGATATAGGGGTCTAGGACTCTGTCACTACTTAAGGTTCTTTGTTTTGTGGTGTATTTCTGGACTACTCTTGTTCTGTTCTTATTATACTCTGTGGTCTATAACTACCTTGGCTGTTGTATTTTTGTTGTTTTGTTTATGAGTCTGTGTATTTGGGCTTGGTTTTGCCTACTGATTGTCTGATGTAGGATTTGGTGACCTAGGTGCTGTACTGTGTGAGCCCAAAGAAGTGGTGGTATTTTTGGAATCTTCCTACCATTCGTGTTAACTGACTTCATAGTGGCAGATAAAACCCACTGTCTTTACTCTTTTGACTGTAAGGTGTAAACGTAGTTAGCAATTACTGTTTTTTGTTCACTTGAAATTTCTATTGCTGTAACTAAATCCACATATAGTTGTAAGAAATAATAGAGATCCCATGTATTTTTTCCCCAACTTTCCCCAATGGTAGCATCTTGTACAAATTACAGTATAGTATCACAACCAGGATATTAACATTAATGCAGTCTGTCAGTCTTATCCAGTTTTTCTTGTACTTGTGTGTGTATCTACATGCTCAGTTTTATCATTTCTGTAGGTTTGTATATCCACCATCACAGACCAACTGTAGGACCATTCCTTCACAGTTGCCCCTTACAGCCACACTTCACTGACAACTCCTTCCCACTCTCCATCTTCCTAACTCCAGCAACTGCTAATCTGTTTTCTATTTCTACAGTTTTGTCATTTCATAAATGTTATATAAATGCAATATGTAACTTCTGGGGATTGGCTCCCCCCCCCCCCCCCATTTAGCATAAGCTCCTGAGTCTTCATCTGAGTTGTTGCATGTAGTATTGGTTTGAACATTCATGCCCTGATTTTAGTGTGAATGTAAATGAAAAGGTAGCAATTTGGCCTTATAAAATGAGTTGGGAAATGTTCCTTCCTCTTCTGTCTTCTAGAAGAGATGGACAAGTTGTATAAAACTGGTTTTAATTTTTCTTTAAATGTTTATAAAATTCTCCAGTGAAATCTTCTAAGCCTGGAAATTTCATTTTTTTTAGTTTTTATTTATTTTTTTATTTTAAAAAATTTTTTAAATGTTTTATTTATTTTTAGGAGAGAGAGAGAGAGACAGCATGAGCAGGGGAGGGTCAGAGAGAGAGGGAGTCACAGACTGAAACAGGCTCCAGGCTCTGAACTGGCAGTCAGCACAGAGCCCGATGCGGGGCTTGAACCCACGATCCGCGAGATCATGACCTAAGCGAAAGTCGGACGCCCAACTGACTAAGCCACCCAGGCGCCCCCGTTTTTTTTAGTTTTTAGACTACAAATTTAATTTTCTTAGGGTTTACAGGATTATTCAGATTATCTGTATCATCTTACTTGAGTGGTTTTTGAGGAATTACCATTGTCTTCTAAGTTAGTGAATTCTATAAGGCAGTAAATTTGTTAATATTTACTTATTCTTTTAATGGCTGTTGGATCTGTAGTAATATCTCCTATTTGATTCCTGATATTGGTGATTTATGTCTTCTATTAGTCTTTGTAGATAGAGGTTAATCAGTTTCAGTAATATGTTTTCAAAGAACCAGCTTTTTTGTTTAACCTCTCCCACTATCATTGATTTTGCTTTTATCTTTATTTTCTTCTTCTTGCTTTGGGTTTATTTTGTCCTTTTTTTTTTTTTTTTCCTGTTTCTTGAGGTAATAACAGATTATTTGAGAGCTTTCCTTATTTTTAATGTAAATATTTAGTGCTATACGTTTCCCTGTCAGTACTGCTTTAGCTGCATCCCACATATTTTGGTATGTTGTACTTTCATTTTCATTTCAGTTTTGTGTATTTTTTATTGTATTTAAAAAATTCCTTAAAAATGTTTTTTACTTATTTGTGTGTGTGAGAGAGAGAGACAGCCAGAGTGAGCAGGGGAGGGTCAGAGAGAGAGGGAGATATAGAATCTGAAGCAGGCTCCAGGCTCTGAGCTAGCTGTCAGCACAGAGCTCGACACAGTGCTCGAACCCACGGACTATGAGATCATGACCTGAGCTGAAGTCGGATACTTAACCGACTGAGCCACCCAGGTGCCCCCAGTTTTGTATATTTAAAAAAAGTTTATTTTGGGGGTGCCTGGGTGGCTCAGTCGGTTAAGCGATCAGCTTTGGCTCAAGTCATGATTTCTCAGTTCGTGGGTTCAAGCCCTGCGTCAGGTTCTGTGCTGACAGCTCAGAGCCTGGAGCCTGCTTCGAATTCTGTGTATGTGGCTCTCTCTCTGCCCCTTCTCTGCTTGCGCTCTGTCTCTCTCTCTCTTTCTCTCAAAAATAAATTTAAAAAAATTTCTAAAAATGTTTATTTTTGAGAAAAAGCGTGAATGGTTGAGGGGCAGAAAGAGGGGGACAGAGGATCTGAAACAAGCTCTGTGCTGACAGCAGTGATCCAAGTGTGGGGCTCGAACTCCCAAACCTTGACATCATGACTTGAGCATGACTTGACATTCAGTTTGAGTCGGATACTCAACCGACTGAGCCAGCCAGGTGTCCCTCTTTTATTGGTTTCTAATTGATTCCATTATGATCAAAGAACATAGTATATATAATTCAATTTTTAAAATTTTGTGGTTTCTTATATAGCCTAGGATATTCTCTCTCTCAGTGAATTTTCTATAGGTACTTAAAAATTTTTGAGTAATCTGCTGCTGTTTGGGGTGTTCTGTTTATGTCAAATAGATCCTGTTGATTACTTTTGTTTTTTAGATCTTCTATGTCTTTGCTGATTTTCTTTCTAGTAGTTCTGTTAGTTGCTGAGGGGGTATTGAACTTTCTAATTATTAATTGTAGATTGGTTTATTTCCCCTTTGAGGTTTGTCAGGTTTTACTTCCTATATTTTGAGGCTCTGTTTTTTGGTGCATACTTATGAAGGTTCATTATGTTTTCCTGGTAGATCCTCTTATTGTTTCATAATATCCCTATTTGTCTTTCATAATTTTCTTTGTTTTCAAGTGTACTTTGTCAGATATTGATATCACTCCTGCTTTCTTAAATTAACATTTGCATAGCATACCTTTTTCTGTTCCTTTACTTGTTGAATTTGGACTGAGTTTCTTGTAAACAGCTTGTATTTGGGTCACTTTTTTTTTTAATGTTTATTCATTTTTGAGAGAGAGACAGTGTGAGTGGGGGGATGGGAAGAGAGAGGGAGACAGAATCTGAAGCAGGCTTCAGGCACTGAGCTGTCAGCTGAGAGCCTGATTCAGGGCTCAAACTCACAAATCATAAGATCATGACTTGAACCAAAGTTGGACGCTTAACCAGCTGAGTCACCCAGGTGTCCCTGGTTTTTGTTTGTTTGTTTGTTTTTTAAAGCATGCTGTCAGTCTGTCTTGATGAGTGTTTAGATCATTTGCTTTTAAGGTGACTGTCTTACTCTGGTCAGCTGCCATGACAAAATGTTACAGGCCAGTTGACTTAAGTAATAAACATTTATTTTTTCACAATTCTGGAGACCAAGAAGTCCATGATCAAAGTATTGGCAAGGTAGGTTCATTCTGAAACCCCTTCTGGCTTGCAGGTGGCCACCATCATTCTGTATGCTCACATGATTTATTCTTTGTATGTGGGTGGAGAGAGAATAGAGCTCTCTATTATCTCTTCTTAGAAGGACACTAATCTACCCCCACCCCCCATGTGACTTTAATTACCTCCTAAAGGCCCTTTCTCCAAATATAGTCACTCTAAAGGTTAGGGTTTCAGGTCTGTATGAATTTTGGGGGAATGCAGTTTAGTCTATAGTAGTAATTATTTATAGGTGAATGCTTAAGTCTGCCATTTTATTATTTGTATCGATTAGTTTTTATAGTGTTGCTTTGGGTTTCTGTCACTCACACACTCACACACACACACACGTTCCTCCTTATCTGCAGTCTCACTTTCCTTAGTTTTACTTACCTGCAGTCACCTGAAGTCCGGAAGCAGATGATCCTCCTCCTGACATATTGTCAGAAGGTCAAGTAGTTGACTAAAGCTTCGTCCCAATGCCCATCATTCATTTCACTTCATGCCATCATGTAGGCATTTTATCACAAAAAGGATGAGTATAGGACACTGTATTGTTCTGTGTTCTATTTTATTCTTGCTGTTAATCTGTGACTGTGCCTAATTTATAAATTAAACTTGATCATAGGTGTGTATGTATAGAATAGACTTACACAGAGTTTGGTACTCTCTGTAGTTCCGGGCATCCACTTGTAACATATCCTATTTCCTTCTGCCTTGCCTCCCCCCACCATGGATAAAAGTAGACTACTGTATATTCTCAGTCCCCTGGGTCAGCATTCTACCACTTTGAGTAAAGTATGAAAACCTTACTTGCATTTAGTTCTTTTATCTTTCCCACTTTTATTTTTTTTTATTTTTTATTTTTTTATTATTTTTTAAAAATGTTTTATTTTATTTATTTCTAGGAGAGAGAGAGAGAGAGACAGCGTGAGCAGGGGAGGGTCAGAGAGAGAGGGAGTCACAGACTGAAACAGGCTCCAGGCTCTGAGCTGGCAGTCAGCACAGAGCCCGACGCGGGGCTCAAACCCACGAACCATGAGATCATGACCTAAGCGAAAGTCGGACGCTCAACCGACTAAGCCACCCAGGCGCCCCTATCTTTCCCACTTTTAAATATTAGACACCAGATGGTATTACAGTTTTTGTTTCCATCTTCAGGTATGATCTATAAAACTCATGAGAAAGGTAGTTTATTGTATGTAGCCATATTTCTGTTGTTATTCTTCTTGTTGCTCCAAGATTCCTTCTTTTCTTATCATTTCCTTTCTGTTTTAAGAACCTGCTTAAGCCATTCTTTAAGAGTGTGTCTGCCAGTGACAAATTCTTCTAGAAATTCTTCATTAGATTCTTTCTTTCCTCTTCATTCCTGAAGGATAGTTTCTCTAGGTATAGAATTTGTGGTGAACAACTTCTTTTTCTTTTAGTGTTTGAAAAAGGCTTACTACTTCTTGCTTCCATAGTTTTACATGAGGTGTTCATATGTAGATAATGCATTGTTTTTCTCTGGCTACTTTCCAGGTTTTTTCTTTCTTCAGTTTGCAGAAGTTTAATTTTGATGTGTTTTGCTGTGGATTTTTTTGGGTTTATCCTGTTCAGCATTTGCCCAGCCTCTTATATCTGTATGTTGTGTTTTGCCAGTTTTGGGGAGTTTCTAGCTATTATTTCTTTGAGTAATTTTTCAATCCTATTCTCTTGCCTCTTTCTGGGGTTCTGATGTTGGCTCTTTTATTAGAGTCCGATGGGTTTCTGAAGCTTTGTTCATTTGTGTTCAGTCTGTTTTCTTTCTTGCTCAGATTGGTTAAATTCTACCACACTTTTCTCAGCTATCTTGGTTCTGTCCTTTATCATCTCTACCATTGAGCCTGTTTAGAGAATATTTTTTGTTTCTGTTAATGTATTTTTCAGTTCTGTAATTTCCATTTGATTCCTTTTTATAACTTCTTTTTTTTTTTCCCTTGAGGTTTTTATCTTTTCATTTGCTTCAAGAGAGTAGGAAATTGATTGTGGAAGCATTTTTGTAACCACTGCTTCACAATCCCTGTCCGATAACTCCAGTGTCTGATTCATCTTTGTGTCGATGGCCATTGATTGTCTTTTCTTATTCAGGTTGTGATATGCTTATTTCTTGGTATGAAAGATAATTTTTTTAATTGTATTCTGGACATTTTATGTTGGAGACTCTGAATCCTATTTAAATTTTTTTGTTTTAATAGGTAGTCATTCTGTCATCCTGCCTCTTGGGGGACAGGATTCCAAGGATGGCTTAATTTGCCAAACCTTGTGGTATCATTTTGATCTGCTTAGTTTGTCTGGTGCCTCTGTGGCACCCCCGGCTCCCTGTTTGTGCTGCCAGAGGAAGTGAAAGGGCTTTTCTCAGGCTGGGCCACCATCTATCTCTGTATGGAAGAGGGGAGTTTCAGGCTCTGAGACCAAAGAGGGCCCCGGCTGGTCACTCATGGCAGAATCGTTATTGCCAGTGCTATCTAGCCTTCCCGTTATTTCTCAGTAGGGCAGGGAAATCTTCGATCTTGAGAGGAACGAGATTGTTGCCTCTGGCAACCAGCTCAGCTGGTATCATTGGAGATATTCTTGATGAACCCCAGAGGCCCTCCTGGACTGTCCTCTGTGCTAGATTGGGAATTGGGACATGCCAGGGTTAGGTCATCGTCTTCGGTTGAATGGAAGGGAAGACACCTAAGCCCTGCCTCTGTATTGTTCCTCTAGTCCTAGGATCTCAAACCAGTGGGTCTTCCTTTTGACACCTTCCCAGGTTTTCTTTTGAATGTCTCTTGCATAATATGTAGGGATTTATAGTTGAGCTTTGAAAGAGGAATAGGGAGAAACCAGTCTAAGCCATCTTGTCTGGACTATAAGTCCTAATTATGTTTTTACATATTAATTTTAATTTGAATGTAACTTTTTCAGAGGATACCTTTTGTTTGAGGGTGTCTTTTTATACAGTGACTCCAACAGTGACCTTATGTGGTCTGTGTAAAGGTTGGTTAATATATATATATATATAAAATGAATAAAATTTGGCTAAAATTTTTGTTTCTTGAATGGGTAACATTCAGTTGCTTGAAATTTTTCTTAAGTAGAACATATTAACAGGAAAACAATGGTCAGATATTAAGGTTTTAGGGTGCCTGGCTGGCTCAGTTGGTGGAACATGAGACTCGATCTTGGGGTTGTGAGTTCGAGCCCCACGTTTGGTGTAGAGATTTCTTAAAAATAAGATCTTTTAAAGAATATTAAAGTATTTGTATATACAGTGGATATGTTCTGTGTGTGTGTGTGTGTGTGTGCACATGCACGTGCCTCACATATTCTTCCCCCTTCAAATGCTGTTTTCCCCCCACTGACTTGCCTTTTCGTTCTCTTAGTGGTATCTGTTGATGAGCAGAAGTTCTTAATTTTAGTGTAGTCTAACAATTAAAAAATAATATTTTATAGCCTGTTTAGAACTCTGCCTAGGGGTTCCTGGGTGGCTATGTCGGTTAAGTGTCTGAGTTTGGCTAGGGTCATGATCTCATGGTTCATAGGTTTGAGCCCCACGTCAGGGTCTGTGCTGACAGCTCAGAGCCTGGAGCCTGCTTTGGATTCTGTGTCTCCCTCTCTCTCTGTCTGCCCCTCCCCTGCTCACGTTTGTGGTCTCTCTCAAAAATAAATAAGCATGAAAAAAAAGAAATCCCACAGAAATCTTTGCTTAACCCAAGGTAATAAAGACACTCTGTTTTCTTCCAGCAGGTTTATTATTTTGGCTTTCTCATTTAGATATAAATCCAGCAGCAATTGATTTTTATTATGCGAGGGCTCAAGATTCCTTTTTTCCCCCTTCAGTTCACTTAGCTCCATTTATTGAAAAGACCATCCTTTCCCCCATTTCACTTGCAATGTAATCTTTGCTATAAATCAGGTATATGTGAGTGAGTCTTTTTCTGGACACACTATGCCAGGGCTGATCAGTAGGAGTAGAATGCAGGTCACAAATGTGAGCCATATGTGTCACTGTAAATTTTCTAGTGGCTCCATTAAAATAAAAGGAAAAAGAACCTGATGAATTTATTTAAATAATATATTTTATTAAACCCAGTGCAACAAAATAGTATCAATATGTAATCAATATGGAATTACGATATTTTATATTTTTTTGTACTATCTTTGATATATTTTACATATACAGCACATCCCAGCCCACATAAAATTGTCATCATGCATAGATGATCTGTACTTAGATTGCAAAAAATTTACAGCTGAGTAAATTGATGTACCTAAGTTGGTCCACACTGTATTTAAGTTTCTTAAGTTTGAGTCTGAATATAAATTCGTTAAAATAAAAAAAATTGGGTTCCTGAATTGCACCAGCCACATTTCCGGTGCTCAGTGGTCCCGTGTGTGTAGTGACTACTGTGTGGGATGGTGCAGCTCTAGCCTGTTCATTGGCTCTGTCGTCTGTCCTTCCTCTAGCAGCATGCTGTCTTAATTACTCTAATTTTATATGAAGTCTTGATAACTGTTAGAGAAGTGCTCCAGCTTTATTCTTGGCTATTAATCCTTTCAATTTGCATGTACGTTTTAGAATCCTCTCGTCAGGTTCACTAGCATGTTTTCCATAGTTAGGGCTGTTCACATTGTTAGCTGCATAGATGATAGCAAGGAAAGCAAAGCCATATTCAGATATGAAGCTTGGATACTTAGTTGCCTTGGTTCTTTTTCTAGCTGACTGGTTCTGAGCCATCAGACTCCCTGTTGCTACTGTCCATTATATGCGGCCCTGCAAAACTATAGAATAGACCATGAAGTGGCATAGGCTTTCAGGATACTTGTGACTATCAGCTGTTCAAGCACAGAATAGACCTGCTTTTAAACATATAACACAGCATAAGAAACAAAGAATAAGTACATTTTCTTATTTCCTCTTATTTTATCAGACTGCAGCCTAAAAGGTGTTAGGACCAGAGAAAAGGTTGAAGTAGGTGCTGGTTTTGGGAACTACATACGTCTCTATACCATTTCTGTTATGTAGCACAGGGCTTGGCATAGAGTAGGTATTGAAGTATTTGAGAAAAGAGAGGTACAGTGCTTAGCAGCACTCTGATCACATGTGGACCATTGTACCTCTGGTTCCTAAGTTAGCCCCTGTGATACTGTACATGGAGATTTTTAACTTGTTTTCTTTATTTTGTATTAAACAATAGAAATGTATTTTTTCACAAATCTGGAAGGCTAGACATCCGAGGTCAAGGTATGGGCAGGGTTGGTTTCTCTCTTTGGCTTAGAGTCTTCTCCCTTTATCTTCACATTGTCTTTTTTTTTTTTTTTTTTTTTGTACCTGTCTCTGTCCCAATCTCCTCCCCTTATGACCTCAGTTATACTGGACTAGGGCTCACTCTGATGACTTCATTTTAACTTAATCACCCCTTTAAAGACCCCATCTCCAAATATAGCCACATTCTGCGATAGTGGGGATTAGGACTTCAGCATACAAAGGTTTGGGGAATGCAGTTCAGCACATAACATTAGAAAATGAAGAAGGAAATTATAAAGATACTGGGATGTCACATGACAAGAATGCAGCTGAGTGTGTGAGAAGTCTTTCATCTCATTCTTCAGTCTCTCTCTTTCTTTCTCTCTCTCTCTCTGTTTTTCTCTCTTTCATGTAACTGTATATATACAGTTTCAAGAATAATAGCCATCTCTGTACTGGCTCCCTGAGAAGCAGATCCTTTCTAAACTGAGACTTTTGGGTTAAAATGAGTAATATTATACAAAGAATATAGAGCATTTTGGTTTTGTAATGTTTGTTAAAAATATGAGAGAGGTGGTGTGTGTGGAGACCTAATTATAATAGAAATGCTGTAGAATCTGGTATAACTCATGCTGCATGATCTATGATGGAAAAGTGAACTGCCCTGAATTGAATAGAACACTATTTAAGTAAATCATCTCCTGTCTTTTAAATAGTTCCTAAATCATATTCACACAAGGCCAATTATCTGGTTAATTGCTCTAATACAAATATTGCTACATTTAAATCTTAGATTGTATCACCACCTGAGAGAATGGATGTATTAAATTCTTGTTCCAAAGGAACTTTCCTGTTGGGATAGATCATCCTCAAGTAACTTCTACATGGTTCTTTTAAGCTAGAAAATGATTCAAAACTTAATATGGCTGTGGCATTAGATGGAGCAGTCAAGAAAACATTCATCAGATTTCAGGCTGAGCAGTTAAGATAAGTATTCATTGGATTTCTTTTTCTGAGAACTTTCAGTTCTAAAACATTTAAAACATGCTTGATTAAAAAAGAAAAGACCACCAACAGAAAGTCATTTTAAATGCATGGATGAGTCTTTAAAAAGGAACAAGCAGTATATCAGGGAAATGAGGTGGCTTTGAAGCCAGTGGATCCCCTGGGGACAATGGTATATGGACCTAGGTGACCTGTAACTTGAGAGCACAGAGGTGCTAGGGTCTAAGATCGGGGTTCCACAGTTTGGGAAGTCAGATTGGAGACTACTTTAGGTAAAGGGGGAGCAAGTGTAAAGGGGAAAAATGTTTTCCACCTCCAGAAGAAGGTAAAGAGGGCCATCTGGGTGGCTCAGTTGGTTGAATGTCTGACTCTTGATTTTGGCTCCAGTCATGATCCCAGGGTTGTGAGATCGAGTTTCATGTTGGGCTTTGTGCTGAGTGTGGAGCCTGCTTAAGATTCTCTCCCTCTCTCTCTCTCTCTCTCTTTCTCTCTCTCTCTCTCTCTTCATTGCTGCCCCCACTCCCCCCACAACTAGTGCACTCTCTGTACAATAAAAAATGATAATAATGATAATAAAAGAGGTAGGCAAAGAAAATGTTCTCCCTGAGAACCTGAGAATTGGTGTCCTCTCATGGGCCTTCATGTGTACATTTAGGGCTTAAATTAGTGCTGTTTGCACCATCTGAAGAAGCCTCAATCTAGAATTTTATTTTAAGATGAGACCTGATCTTTAATAAGTGGTCTAGGTGCTTGGCAGAACCATACTCTGATTCTGCTTCACAGTAAACATCTTCAAAGAAGCTGCAAAGAATTTGCCAGAGTTCCATAAAATAGCACACAGTCAGAAATTATCGTCATAATAAACTACTACGAGTGAAAGTCAGTAGGCTAGCAGACCAAAGAACCAAACCCAGTAGACCTTAGTTATTGGAATATAAATATGGTTTATGAACAAAAGTATTTTAATATTGTTAAAGGAATATAAGAAGAAATTGATAACATGAGTAAGGAGAAAGTGACTATTATTGACCGGGCTGTTTTGAAAATGAACCAATTAGAAATTGTAGAAATGCAAAAAAAAAAAATAAGTAAATAAAATAATAATAATGGTATAGTTAAATAAGAGATTAGACACAGCAGAGGAGAAAAATTGCTAAAAAGTAGATCTGCAGTTAGTACAAAGAAAACAGTATGGGGGTAGAGGGGTAGAAATTGTGACAGAAAGGATGAGAGAGGAGAATAAAATTTCAGAAGACAATAGAAGGGGAAATGGGTGAAGAGACCATATTTGAAGGGGAAAAGATTTGAGGAAAAAGATTGTAATCTTCACTTTTGGAAACCCAAGACATACCGAGAAAGCTATACCTTGGCATATGGATTCATTCATTGTAGTGAAATCCATGATATTGAAGACAAAGACCAAGATTTTAAATCAGAATACTTGACACAGTGGAATTATCAGTGTACTAAATAAATAAATAAGGGCCAATCTAGAATTGTTTTTTAGTGATGAAACAGTCTTTCAAACACAAAGGCAAAATAAAGATATTTTCAGATAAACAAAATATAGGGAGTTTACCAAAAACCTCCTTCCTCCCAGTAACTTTGAATGACTTACTTCCAATCTTATAAAGGTGGTTTGAGGGACACCTGGGTGGCTCAGTCGGTTGAGCATCCGACTTTAGCTCAGGTCGTGATCTCACAGTTCATGAGTTCGAGCCCCATGTCGGGCTCTGTGCTGACAGCTCAGAGCCTGGAGCCTGCTTCAGATTTTGTGTCTCCCTCTCTCTCTGCCCCCCACCCCCTGCTGGTGCTCTGTCTCTCTCAAAATAAACAAACATTAAAAAAAAAGAATTAAAAACATAAAGGAGGTTTGAGATGTAAGTAGGAGCATAACAAAGTAGTAATATGGTAGATAGGATAAATCTAAATATACGTTAATGATGTAAAGCAAAAACATCTAATTTATGGAGTTTAAACGACCTCAATTGTATCAGAGTAGTCATAAAGTACCATCCTACAGTTTGATGTGAGTGGGAAGGAGATAACTAGATTAAAATATCTTAAGGCCCCTACATTACTTGGGAAGAAGCTAAATTTCGTATACAGAAGTTCAAGCTTAACATGTAAAAGAATGAAAACAGGATCTCTTCTAAATGAGGAAAGAAAAAATATGCAGTGAGGAAAAAAACTAGTCAATGTAACAAGAGGGAGGAAAGAGAAAAAATGTGGGCAAAATATGAAGTGTAAGATAAAGTGGTAGATCAGTCATCTAAGTATTAATAGACTTTTGTTTTCAGCTAAAAGACAAAGGTCAGACTGAAAAGGGAAATAATCTAGTCCTAAGGCAACACCTGAAGGATGAAGACAGAAAAAGAAAACAGTGGGGAAAAAACAGCAAATACTAACCAAAATATTTCTTGTGTAGTAATGGTATTTATCAGACTAAATATATTTTATGGCAAAATATTATTAGCGTCTGAGGGGGCTCTATGTCATGATAAAATGTTGATTTTTCTAGAAAGCTGTTTCTAGGTTTGTATGAACCATTAATAGCCTCACCCCCAAGTATGAAGAAAAGAATAGACTGAACTGTAAGAAAATTTTGACAAATCCGTCATCATAGCAGAAAATTCTCACATACCTCTTAGTATTGTAGATTTAGCAGACAAGAGTGAAATTGTAGATGCTAGAACACTGTTAACAAATTTGATTTGGTAAATATATATATGGAACCCTGTTCCCAACAGTTGGAAAATCTACCTCCTTATTTTAAAGTACATACTGAGCATTCATGAAAATTGGCCAGGCTTTATTTTAGGCCGGGATTTTGCAGACTTTTGTAAACGGTCAGATCCTAAGCATTTTGCTTTGTGGGTCATATGGGGATTTTGGAGGGCAACTATTTGCACCTATTTCCAACTATTTAGCTCTGTTGTTGCGGAGTGAAAACAGCCATAGACCATATGTAAACATAAGTGCGCGGCTATATTCCAAAAGAATTTTATTTACAAATACAGGTGACCGGCTGGATTTGGCCTCTAAGTCTTAGTTTGCCAACTCCTGCTTAAGGTAAAAAAATCTCAACAAATTTCTCTACAAAACAGATTATATTTCTGACTGAAATAGAATGAAGTTATAAATAGTATCCTCTTGCAGCACCTGGATGGCTCTGTCAGTTAAGTAAGTGTCTGACTTCAGGTTATGATCTGAGCTTTCTGAGTTCGAGCCCCTTATCGGGCTCTATGGTGACAGCTCAGATCCTGGAACCTGTTTTGGGTTCTTGGATTCTGTATCGTCCTATCGTCCTCTCTCTGCCCCTCCCCCTCTTGTGCTCTGTCCGTCCGTCTGTCTGTCTCTCTCTCAAAAATAAACATTAAAAAAAATTAAAAAATAATTACCCTCTTTTCCACACGAATATACACACATATGGGGGGGGGGTATCTTCCTAACTCCTTAGAGTTAGGAAGAAATCTTAATTGGAATTTAAAAAATAAAGGAAAATAGCCTCAGTAAACAGTGTTTCAAACACCTAAGAAATGGCAATTCCAGTGGTATACAGAGAGTTAAAACAAAAACCTAATTTGTAAGGTTTAGTATTTCTTGAATACTTAACAACCACAACCAAATAAGGACAGTATGAAAGAAGAAAATAACTAGTCCATTTCACTTATGAACATAGGTTCAGAATTCCCAATATATTGGCAAATTAAGCAATGATATGTAAGAAAGATAAACCCAGCTTAGTTGTATTTTCATGACCAGACAGGAATGCAAAGGTATTGTAACATCTCAACAGATACAAAAAAAGTATTTGATAAAATTCACCAGTCTCCATTAATGGTCAAAATTCCTAGCAAACTTGGAATAGAAAGAAACTTTTTTAACCTTTGAAATGCACTAAAAACCTAGAGCAAGACATTCAATAATAAAGTAGTAGAAACAATCTTTTTTTTTTAACATCCTAACAAAAATGCTCACCATCACTTTCTACCTTATATTGGAAATTATAAATTATTTATAAATGATAAATATATAGCTAAGTTATGAGTTATTGAAAATATATTTTTAGTTGGAAATTCTAGCCAACTTAATGAGACAAGACAAATAAATGAAAGAGTGCTTTCATCTAAGGATTTAATAATTAGAAAGGAGGAAACACAATGGGCATCATTTGTTGAAGAAAGCATTGTTATATAGAAAACTTCAAGGAGTCTGCAGAGCAATGATTAGTTTAGTTGTTGGATGTAAAGTAATGGCAAAATGAATGGCATTTAAATCCAAAACCAAAAAGTATATTTTAAAAAGATAATACTTATTCCACAAAACGATTTGTAGGTACAAGTATGTATCTGCATATGAAACGTATAAGACCTTTCTAGGGACTATAATAAGATTTTATTGAATGAAAATAAAAAGTCATAAATAACTGGAGAGAAAGATCATGTCTATGGATAGGGAGACTAGATAACAAAATTCAGTCAACATCTAACAAATTGATTTATAAGTTCATGCAGTGTCATTCAAAATTCCAATAGTTGTAAAAAATGCAATGTGAAATCTTATTTTAAAATTTGCGAAGGATGAGTTATCTTGGAAACTTGAAGAAGAACAAGTTGGGGTGGGGGCTAGATCTGTACTGTACGGTATAATAATTAGTGTCAAGAACTTGTAATTTGGCATAATGGCAGCAGCACAGAGATGAATAGACCAGGGGAGCAGAATGGTGGCACGGAAATAGATCTTTGTGGAAACTTAATATGTCAGAGTCATGCTGCACATTAGTGGGAACAGGATAGACCGTTGACTATATATTGCTGGCATAATTAGCTACTTACATGGGAAAAAATGAAAAGGGATCTCTACTTCATACCCTACATAAAATCAAATTCAGGTAGAGTAAAATCTTAATAAAAACAGCTAACACTTCTGCAGTGTGTATTATACATTTGACCTTGTTCTGACACTTTATGCACATTTATTCGTTTGACCATTGCACTCATCTTTAATTATAGGGGCTGTTATTATTACCATTTTCATGCGAGGAAACTGAGGCAAGCACAGAGAAACCGGGTAATTTGCCCAGGCTCACAGTCTAGCTCCAGTGTCTGTGCTCTTAACCTCTGTGCTACCTGCTCCTTTTACTTACATGAGCTGGACCCAGTTCTAAGTTTTTCAGTATAGAGGCATGTTTTTGTGACCTTGGGATAGGGAAGGATTTTTTTTTTTTTTAACGTTTTATTTATTTCTAGGAGAGAGAGAGAGAGACAGCGTGAGCAGGGAGGGTGAGAGAGAGAGGGAGTCACAGACTGAAACAGGCTCCAGGCTCTGAGCTGGCAGTCAGCACAGAGCCCGACGCGGGGCTCGAACCCACGAACCGCGAGATCATGACCTAAGCGAAAGTCGGACGCTTAACCGACTAAGCCACCCAGGCGCCCCATGGATTTTTTTTTTTAAAGGATTTTATGTTTGTCCTAAAGAAACAAAAATCAGTACATTTGGCTCCCTTAAAATTAGAAACTTCAGTTTGTTAGGAGCTATAAAGTAAGTGAAAAGGCAAGTCAGAAATTAGAAGATACTTGTTGTACTTACACCAGGAAAGGTTTGCAACCGTAAATATAACAAATTCCTACCACACTAATAATGTATACATGAGTTTTATTGCTCCACATTTTCCTCCATGGACTGGAATTTCTTCAATCCCAGTGGCCATAAAATGGTATATTTATGGTTTTAATTTGCAATCCTTGATTTTTAGTGAGGATAAGCATCACTTTCTATTATTAGTGGCCGTCTGTATTTTTCCTTCAATGAAGAGCCTGCAGGAGATAGGACATGGGGCTGACCATTTGGCACTTTTGGGAATAGATTGTGGGTCTACCGCAGTCAGGTAGACCTGTAGAATACAGGTACTCCCGGGTCTGTAATTGTTATCAGAGAAGCACCTGTGATCACGTTCATGCCTGGCTGGTTTTTGATTTCTAGGATATTTTTTGTTTAACTTCATTTAGGACTGTACTCTCAAATTATTTAATAGAACACTGAATTTGCTGGTACAGTTCATGACATTTGAAAGGATTAACATTTGATTTATTTTCTCTAAATCCACAGCTATTAGAAATAACCTAAAACTTAAGGATTTACTTTTCAGAATGATTTCCTTCTAATGTACGCTCTTTCAACAGAATTCAGAATCCTGTTACGTAAGAGGCTATACAGCTTTAATTCCCATGCCTTCTTATTTAGTGACCATTATGCTACAAAACAAAGTATGAATTTCCCCAATTCTCTTAAGTGTAACATACCCATAAGAAAATTTGGAAAATACAAACATATAGGCGATAATAAACTATTTAGAGAATGGTGAGTTCAAGTGTTACAGTATATTCCTTTGTGGTCTTCTGTAGTTGTCTTTATGTACATGGTTGAGGATAACAGTTGCACTTTAACAGAAGAGCTTACACTTCTTCTTATGCCAAAAACAAAAGTAATAACAATTATTTAGAAATTTAATCACATAGAAGTTGAGTCACCATCTGCAAAGAGGTTTGAATTTCAGCAGGGGGTGGGCAGGGAGGGGGGAATGTCATCCTTTTCATTATAGAATATTCAGCATTATGTCTGGCCTCTCCCTATTAGATGCTGCTAGCACAGCCTTCCTCCTCCACCCAGACTGTCAAAAACCCTTCCACATATTGCCAGATGTCTCTTGAGGGAACAAAATCACCCCTGGTTGAGAACCCCAGATACATATAGTAAAGCCCTCTTTTCTTCCTTGATCATGTTTTCTTCTCTTGGTTTGGGGATATTGCTTCTCTTGGTTTCCTTCCTTTATATTTATTGTTCCTTTGCACTCTGCTTTGCTGGTTCCTCTGTTTCTGGCTTCTTAATGTCCATACCTCTCTCCAGGATTCCATACTCTTCTATTCAAGTGATCATCAGACATCTTCACTACTATCTGTAAGAGGCATGGCAAAAGGAATGTGTTTGTAAACAAACTCCTGCCCTCTGCCTCACCCACGCGTTTCCGTTGTGCAACCATCCTCTTTTCATTTGATGCAGTTCCTGTGGTCTAAGCCAAAGCCTTACAGTCTTGTCTGACTGACTTGCTTCTCTCAAAGCTCACATCCAATACATCAGGAAGTCCTGTTGGCTCTACCTTACGATTTATTTGGACTCTGACCCTTGCTCACTTTCTTCACTGCTGTCACCATCATCTCTTGCTTGGTTTACTTCAGGAGCCACCTAACTGGTCTGGCAGCTCTGCCCTTGTGTCCTTAATCTTCTCTCTTGAGTGACCTTTAAAAATGTTCAGTCAAATCATGACATTCCTCTCCTCAGAGCTCTCCAGTGGCTCTTGCCTTTCACTCAGAATAAAAGCCAGAGTCCCTGGCACAGAATAGATGCTCAAATGTATTATGTATACATCACACACACACACACACACACACACACACACACACACACACATACACTTTTAAAAAATGTTTTATTCTGGCACAGAATAGGTGCTCAAATGTATTGCGTGTTTGTGTGTATGTGTACACACACACACTTTTAAAAATGTTTTTATTTATTTTTGAGAGAGAAAGCACAAGCAGGGAGGGACAGAGAGAGAGAGACAGAGAGAGGGATAGAGGATCCAAAGCAGGCTCTGTGCTGACAGCAGAATGCCTGATCCAGGGCTTGAACTCATGAACCGTGAGATTGTGACCTGAGCTGAAGTCAGACGCTTGACCAACTGAGCCACCCAGCACTTTATACTTTTAACTACTACTCCCTCTTTCTTGAACTCTCTCCTCTGTCAGTCATAGGTATTTCCTCTTCTCTTGCTGGTTGTTTGTCATCTTCATGGCTCCACTTCCCATATGTACGATCATTAAATCTCTGTTCAGATCCTTGGCCTTCTTTCTCCTTTCCGTGCTCTTCATCCTTTCTTCATGATTTCAATCCCACCAGTGTCTAAATTATCACTTTGTTGATTCTTCTCAATTGCATTATAGTATATATCCAAGAAGTCTCCTCCTTTTTAATTTGTCTCCCTACTGAATATGAGTGCCATGAAAGCAGGGACTGTGTCTTCCTGGCTAGCTACTGTATTTCCAGGCCAGGCAGTTGCTAGTACCTTGTGGTTATTCAGAACAAATTTGTTGACTCTTAAATCTGTTTCTCCTACTGCTTTTTGGTCATCTTCAGTTGGATGCCTTTATATCAGTCCATAATACTTACTATGCCCCAAACCAGATTCATTATTTCCCCTCAATAAACCTGTTCCCTGTCCTTTCCACTCTGCTTTCTTAGTAAATGGTATTTCCATCCACACAAGTTGTTAAAGCTAAACACTTAGGGTTTTCGTTTTTAGATTTCTCTCACTTTTTCACCACTGCTCTTCAGTTACCAAATCTTGCTGATCCTTTTTTTTAAGTAGCTTTATGGAGCTATGATTACATTATCATAACATTTACCTATTTTAAGGGTACAATTCAATAAACTTTAGTATATTTATAGAATGGTACCACCATCACCACATCTAATTTTATAACCTTTCCATCACCTTGAAAAGAAACCTCACACCCATTTACAGCTGCTCCTCATTTTCATCCTCAATCCCAGGCAACCATAATCTACTTTTTATCTCTATAGTTGCCTCTGTTTTTTAACATTTCATGTAAGTAGAATCATGCAGTATGTGTTTTTTCTTTTTGACTTCTTTCACTGTATTGTCTTTGAGGTTCATTCATGGTGCATTTTGTATCAGTACATTGTTCCTTTTTATTGTTTTAATATTTTTAAAAATACTTTTGAGAGACAGAGTGTGAGTTGGGGAGGGGCAGAGAGAGAGGGAGACAAAGAATCCAAAGCAGCTCCAGGTTCTGAGCTGTCAGCACAGAGCCTGACGTGGGGCTCAAACTCATGAATGGTGGGATCATTGACCTGAGCTTAACCGACTGAGACCCCCAGGTGCCCCACGTTGTTCCTTTTTATTGCTGAGTAGCATTCCATTGTGTGGATATGTCAGAATTTTCCAGTTCAGTGAATAGTTGATGGGCATTTGAGATGTTTCTAGGTTTGGGTTGTTGGGTTGTTGAGTAATACTTATATGAACACTTGTGTATGGGTCGTCTCGTAGATATGTGTTTTCATTTCTCTGGATAGATACCTAAGTGTAGAACTGCTGGGTCATACAGTAAATCTATGTTTAACTTTTTAAAGAGAGTGCCAAACTAATTTCCAAGGTGGCCACACCATTTTATATACCCATCTGCAGTGTACAATGATTCTGAATTGTGTACCGTCTCATTGATAGTTGATACTGTCTTTTTGATTAGTCATTCTAGTGGGTAAGGAATGGTATTTCATTTGGTTTTAATTTGTATTTCCCTAATAATTAATTATGTTGAACATCTTTTCATGACCTTATTAGCTATTTGTCTTCCTTTGCCCATTTTAAAATTGAGTTAGTTGTCTTTTTATTATTGAGCTATATGAGTTCCCTACACATTCTACATATAAGTCTCCTTTTAGATATATGATTTACAGGTTTTTTTCTCCTAGTCTGAGTTTTTTTTTAATTTTTAAAATAACTTGAGATATAATTCTCATGCCATAATATTGACCCCTTTTAAAGTGCACAATTCAGTAGTTTTTGGTATATTCACAAGGTTGTGCAATCATCAAAACTAGGTAATTTCAGAATTTTTTCATTACCTCCAAGAAACCCAATATCCACTAGCAGCTGCTCCCCATACCTCAATCCCTCCAGCCCCTGGCAGCCACTTATCTTCTTTCTGTCTATGGATTTGCCAAATCTGCCTTTGTACTCACTTGATTGGTGGTTGTTAAAAAAAAATTGTAGTTAATATACACTGCAGTATTGGTTTCAGAAGTAGATTTTAGTGATGCATTGCATACAACACCCAGTGCTTATCACAGTGAGTGCCCTCCTTAATACCCATCACCCATCTCCCACCCACCTCCCTCTGTCAACCCTCAGTCTGTTCTCTATTGTTGAGTCTCTTGTGATTTGTTTCCCTCTCTTCTCCCCGCCGCTTTCCTGTGTGTTCATCTGCTTTGTTTCTTAAACTACGCATATGAGTGAAGTCCTATGATATTTGTCTTTCTCTGACTTATTTCACTTAGTGTAATACATTCTGGCTCCATCCATGTCATTGCAAATGGCAAAATTTCATTCCTTTTGATGTGTGAGTAATATGCCATTGTGTGTGTGTATGTGTGTGTGTGTGTGTGTGTGTGTGTATTTACCCATTCATCAGTCGATGGACATTTGGGCTCTCTCCACAGTTTGGTTATTGTTGATAATGCTGTTATAAACATGGGGGTGCATGTATCCCTTAGAATCTGTATTTTTGTATCCTTTGGGTAAATACCTAATAGTTCAATTGCTGGATCATAGGGTAGTTCTATTTTTAGGTTTTTTTTTTTTTTAATGTATGTTTATTTTTGAGAGAGCACAATCAGGGGAGGGGTAGAGAGGGAAATTCAGGATCCAAAGTGGGCTCTGTGCTGGCAGTGTGACAGGATCGAGCCCGATGTGGGGCTTGAACTCAGGAACCATGAGATCATAGCCTGAGCTGAAGTCGGATGCTCAACTGCCTGAGCCACCCAGGTGCCCCTATATTTAGTTTGTTGAGGACCCTCCACACTGTTCTCCAGAGTGGCTGTAGCAGTCTGCATTCCCACCAACAGTGCCAGAGCTTCTCCTTTCTCCACATCCTTGCTATCACCTGTTGTTTCTTGTGTTGTTAATTTTAGCCATTGAATGGTGTCTTTTGAAGTACAAAAGAGTTTTCGTTAAGTTCAGTTTATCAATTTTGACTTTTGTGCTTTCCGGATCCTATTTAAGAAGTCATTGGCTGATTCAAGATCCCAAAGATTTACTCCTATATTTTCTTCTAAGAGTTTTATAATTTAGTTCTTACATTTAGGTCTGTGGTCTCTTTGAGTTAATTTTTGTGTATGGAGTAAGAAAGATTCAAATTCATCTTTTTGCAAGTGGGTATCCAATTGCCCCAGCCCCATTTATGCAAAAGAATATTTGAATCTCAAGTATGTTACTTGCAGACAATATGTAGCTTGATCTTGAATTCTTACCCAGTTGGACAATCGCCACCTAAAATCTTTCGCTTCTACCCCAGATAGTTTTGACTTTGTTCCTTGTTTTCTGTTTCCACTCCTACTGCTTTTGTCCTCTCCTGGACCGTCAGTGGCCTCCCAGGTGTTTTCCTAGCCTCTTGGTGTGGTTTCCCTTCCAGTGTTTTCGAACCTACTCTCTGTACGGATTACTTCACTCAGTGCACTTGTCTAGCTCCTGTGGACCTTTGAGTTTGCAAAGCTGGGCATAAAATGTCACGTTCTGACTCCTGTCGTTCTACCTATTCATTATTTTATTCACTGGGTATTTAGTGAATGTCTGCTAAGTGGCAGGTACTGTGCTAGTCACTAAAGCTAGAATAGTATATCTGTAAGCTCGTAAGAATTAACTCACCCCTCAGAACACAGTGGCAAGAAACAACCATTTACTTAGTTCATGATTCATCGGTTGACAATTTGTCCAGGGCTCATTGTGAGTGAGGTCCTTTGGGTCTTAGCGGCGCTGTCATGCATTTACAATCAGCTAGATAGTTCTCCTGCTTGGGAGCTGGTTGACCAATCATGTAAGGCAGGGGTTGGAAATCTTTGTATGGTCCCTAAGCTTAGAATGTTGTTTATATTTTTGAAGAGTTGTAAAATTAAAAAAAAAAAAAGGAATATGTGACAGAGATCGAATATGGCCTTTAAAGCGTAAAGCTTTTAGTATCTATCCCCTTACAGCAAGAGTTTGCTGATCCCTGGTCGAAGGCCAAGGGAATTGACTGGGCTGTGTGTCTCCTGTCATTCAATAGGCTAGACTAGGCTTTTCACGGCAACAGTAGTGTTTCAAGAGAGTGGAAGCATACAAGATTTTTGAAGCTCACGTTTGGAACTAGCATAATGTTGCTTCTGCTATATTCTGTTAGCAAGTCACGAGGTTGGCTGAAATTCAATAGATTGAATAAAGGACTCCTTTTTTTTTCTTTACTGGAAGAGCTATAAAATCACATTTCAAGAGGTGTGCATAAAACGAGGAGATAAGTTATGACCTCCCACAGGTAGTAAACCACAAGAACAAAACAACCGGACAAAGAGGTCTTTGCCTTTGTAGAGTATATGTTCTGTTGATGACAATACATTCTCATGTGTCATTATACCTCCTCACTGTGCCCCCCCTAATTTAACCATTCTGTCCTTTCATGTCCATGAATAGTCTTCTGATTCTTCACTGGTCTGTACTTTCAGTCATGTTTTATAAGTGTTTATGGAATGAAAAAATAGTAGGACTTCCTTCCTCATTTTCTTGGTGAATTCCACTCTCTTTCAGGTTTGCTCACCTCTTGGAGGCATTTCCTGACAGGATGCTCCGTGCTTTGTTTCTCTGACCTCTGTTTTAGCATTGGTTAATGCTGAGTTGTGATTAGTAATTCAGCGTCTCCTTAGTAAGATGTTTGAAGACAAGGGTCCTGCCTTATTGACATTTTCCCATTTCCATTCAACAAATATATATTGTACACCTACTCTGTCAGGCACCATGTGCTGTGGTAGAAGTAAACAAAACAGACAAAGAAGGAAAGTTCTTGCATTCATGGAACTACATAAATAGTATTTTTAATAATACTGGGTTTTTTTTTTTAAGTCAGATTAGTATATTAGGTTTTGTTTTACCATTAAAAAATCTTAATGCTTATTTATTTTTGAGAGAGAGAGAGAGAGAGAGAGAGACAGAGACAGAGCACAAGTGGGGGAGGGGCAGGGAGAGAGGGAGACACAGAATCTGAAGCAGGCTCCAGGCTCTGAGCTGTCAGCACAGAGCCCGACGCAGGGTTCAAACTCACAAACCGTGAGATCATGACCTGAGCCAAAGTCAGATGCTTAACCGACTAAGCCACCCAGGTGCCCTGTCTTCAAGCCATTTTTCACCCATAAGTCTTCTAGGTTTTATTCTTATGAAGTTTTATATTTAAGGAATGTACTGCATCACTTTTGATTTTCATAACTGCAGTAGTTGGTGTTATACAATATGTATATTTTGAAAGCCCAGCACACTGGATTGTTACATTGAAATTTGTGTACTGTTCTGATTAGTCATTCACTCTCTCCTTGGATATTCACTTGTAAAATGCTGCGTCTCAGCCTCCAAGGGCACCATGTCTTATACATTTCAACACAGGGTTGAAGTCCTAAATTCTTTTTCCTCAAGGAAAATTAGCTTTTAGTGTTAGGATAGTGTCATAAAAATAATGGGCATTTAATAAGCATTCGTTCATGGTAATGCCTCTTTGGTTTTCTGTTTCATTGAGTTTCACCCAGAATGATTATTCTTGACTGACTTTTAAATAGCTAAATAAATTCTTGACCTTCAGTATAATAATTGTAATAACTTCTTTTCATTCTGAATTACAGTGATACTTTCCTTCCACTTGACTCTCAAAAATATTAATGTGTAAATTTGGAAGTGTCTCTATTTTCACAGTTGCCAGCCTACTTGAAGCATTTTGAAAATGTTCATATGAATTTTGTAAATGGAGGCCTTCAGAAATTAAAGACAAGTTAGAGGAGTGATTTATTACCTGAAAAGAATTAATGGTATGATTCTCTATAACATGTTATTAGATAGTCCTATCATTTAGTTATTTATTCTTTCATTCTTGGTTCAGTCATTCATCCATTTATTTAATAAACGTATTTTGAGTGCTTACAATACATCAGTCACTGTGCAAGGTGCTGGGGTTACAGAGAGGAATTAAACATAGTTGATGTGTGGAGGGAGGTCTTTATATTTAAATCTCTAAGGTCTGAAATATTACAGAAGGCTAGAATATAAATATTCACCAGGTAGAAAAGGGAGAGCAAAGAAGAATTCCATGGGCTCTTAACTTTTTCTGGCATTCCACATAACCATTCTGTGAGATGTAGCAAATGATATTCTGATATTTTGGATTGATCTTTCATAAGAGATGGATTTTGGAAATGCAAATAACATCTGGTTATTACTCTAAATCTCAAGTGTCTTTTTAGTTACTTTATTAATGTTTGTTTATTTTTGAGACAGAGACAGAACATGAGCAGGGGAGAAGGGACAGAGAGGGAGAGACAGAATCCAAAGCAGGCTCCAGGCTCTGGGCTGTCGGCACGGAGCCCCAGATGGGACTCAGACTCACAAGCCATGAGATCATGACCTGAGCCTAAGTTGGACGCTCAGCTGACTGAGCCACCCAGGCACCTCTCTTTTTAGTTATTTTAAAAACTAATTCAGAGAGAGCGGGGGAAGGGCAAAAGGGGCGAGAGAGGGAGAGAAACCCCAGCAGCCTCTTTGCTGCCAGCACACAATGCCACACGGGGCTCAATCTCACAACCCTGGGATCATGACCTGACTCAAAATTAAGAGCCGACGCTTAACCAGCTGAGCCACCCAAACCCTCATGAATCTCTAAGTGCCTTATATTTGTCACAGTGAGAGTGGGGATTGAATCAAATGTTTGGAAATAATGCTTGTTGAAAAGCAGGCATATAAACATGTGCATTTTATGACAGCTGATGTCAGATGAATCCCTTAATATCTGGGCAGTTCACCATGATGAATATTAGAATTCTTATAGAATAATGGAAACTATTTTGATAGCAGATTTACAGAGATTATAATTTGATCAGAAAAAAGCCTGAAAAACAGTAATTTGCTTCTCATTAAGCTCTTTACAATTCCAGCATGTTGGTAAAATATATACTTTTACTTAAGTGAAATCATGTAATTGCCTTCTATATTAAATTTTTTTATGTGTAGAGAACCAAATTAGGACATGAAAACCTTAATGAGATAAAAGCAGATTTCTCTCATGGCCAGTTGGTTTACAAGAAGCGTAAAGAGTCCACACAGCAGCTTGTATATTTAAGGCCTAAGTGATTTTTATTCTGTGTTTTTATTTACACGTGATTAATGAGTTAATCCATAGGTCAGCAAGGAGGTTTAAAGTATTCCAAATTAAAAGCTAGGTTGTTTGGGAGTGGTGGTAACTTTTTCATTTACTTAATATGGAAAGGATGTTACTTAACTGTTGATCTGGGTAATAATGTTACTACTTTAAAGGAATTTGAAAGGGTGCTTTTTCCAAATGGCACTTTCCCCCCTCATGGTTATCCTTTAATAAACACTTGGGGAGATGGAATTGTAGCTGTACAAGTTATATTATAGCAAGGTCACTCTTAAAATTTGAATCTTTTTTGGAAAAATGTTATTTAAAAAGCAGTAGAAGGCCCATTTTTGTGTGTGCTGCAGGAGTTCTGTACTCCAAACTGCTCCTTGGAAAGGTGCTGATTGTTATCAGTCTGGTAGTTACTTCGACTAGATGAGCTAGATACCATGTTTTACTCAGTCTCTAATCCCAGAGTGAAGTGCCCTGGGTATCTATTATATACATAATGTAACTTAAATAAGAATAAAAACAATATTGTACCAGATACTTTAAGGCTGCTTTAAAATAATTAAGTGGGGCCTGGGTGGCTCAGTCAGTTAAGTGTCTGACTTTGGCTCAGGTCATGATCTCGTGGGTTGTGAGTTTGAGCCCCACATGGGGCTCTGTGCTGACAGCTCAGAGCCTGGAGCCTGCTTCAGATTCATTCTCTCTCTCTCTTTCTCTGCCCCTCCCCCATTTGTTCTCTCTCTCTCTCTCTCAAAAATAAATAAAAATTTAAAAAAATAACTAAAAGTAACAATCTTAGAAATCTAATTCCTTTGATGCTTTTTCTCCCCACTCCCATGCTTGGCCTACTTTTTACAGTACTTTGTATTTTTTAATGTAACTTTAAATAACTATTGCTTAATACTAGTATTGTTTAAATTTTAATATTCCTTTTTAATCTTTACAAGCTTGGAATTCAACTTGTCCTTATCTATGAATGTGTAATAAGAATAGTAGAGTTGGAATTAGAGCAAGCACATGTTCTTTTTAAAGTGGATCACTACCTCCTTCTTTCATAACTAATTAAATACCTTGATTTTTCTACACTCTTGCTTTCCTCCCTTCTTGCCCGCCTGTCTCGTTGTCTTGTAATTAATTTGTGTTTTTCAGATTTTCCCCCCCCTCAGATAGTAGACAGGGAAAGAAGGAAGAATTTAGGAATTAGTTGATTTTCCTTCACTTTTTTATTACTTACTTAGGTCTTCCACTGGCAGGAATATCTGTTTACTCCTTTTGTATATATTGAATACATGGATAATATATATATATTCAGTGACTCTTTCAGTCCAAAAACGTGTAGAATTAATCCTTTTATTTAACTTGTATTTGGAGCAGTATAGTTAATGGTTCAGAAGCGCAAGAGGTTTGTCTCCTTTTTCTATTTGTATACCACCATTTTTAGGGGGGAGTCTTTCTTCAGTATACCCACTCAACCTTCACTGGCAGACACCCTTTTTTATATAAGGATTTTTATTATTTTTTTAATATTTTAAAAATATTTATTTTTGAAAGCGTACATTTGTGAGAGCAAGGTGGGGTTGAACAGAGAGAGGGAGAGAAAGAATCGAAACCAGGCTCTGTGCTGAGAGCGGAGAGCTGGAGGGGAGGGGTAGGTGGGGAGAGGCTTGTTCTCATGAGCTGTGTGAGCATGACCTGAGTCAAAGTCAGACACTTAACTGAGACACCCAGGTGCCCCTATGCAAGGATTTTTATAATCTGTTCCTTGCCTAAGTCTCGAGCCCCTCACTCTTCATTATGAGCCCTGACTATACTGAATGACTCGTAGCTCCTGAAATGTATCTTGTTTTCTCTTTCCTCTGTGCCCTTGCACATACTGGTCCCTCTGCCTAAAGCACTCTTGTGCTGTTGCCCCACCCTTTCTCATCCCTGGGGAAGCTCCTTTAGCCTGTTCGAGGTTGCTTCCTCCAGTCACTACATGGCCCCTCCTCCTCTTCTGTGCTTCCAGCATCGCACGTAAGCCTCCACGAGGTGTTGTTTATCACCTCACTTGGCCATGAGCTTTGTGAGAACACAAATGGACTCTTGTATCTCTCTCTCCATGCTTTGCACCGAGCACTTAAATGATCGAATGGAGAGGGGAAAGGGAAACTGAAGTCTGAAAGTCTCCTTTGCCAGGGAACGTGCTTAGTTATTTTGGAAACAGTCGAATGAATTCAATTGCCACAACAATTTTTGGAAGGACTTGTTATTCTCTCCTTTTTTGAGTTCAAAAAACTGAAGTTGATGGGGCGCCTGGGTGGCTTAGTCGGTTAAGCGTCCGACTTTCGCTTGGGTCATGATCTCGCGGTTCATGGGTTCGAGCCCCGCGTCGGGCTCTGTGCTGACTGCCAGCTCAGAGCCTGGAGCCTATTTCAGAGTCTGTGACTACCTCTCTTTCTGACCCTCCCCTGCTCACGCTGTCTCTCTCTCCAAGAAATAAATTTAAAAAAAAAAAAAAAAAAGAAAGAAAACTGAAGTTGATTTGCCCAGTGATAAAAGAGTTAGTAAGTAGTAGAATCAGGATTGAAACCCAGGCCTGGTTTGACTGTAGTCTCTAGTGATTTCCTTTTACCTCACTGCTTCCTCAGTCATAAGTATGGAGCGACTGATGGTGGGCATCAAGGTAGCAGAAAGAACATGGACCTGGACATCAGACAGATCTAGGTTTAAATTCTAATTTGCCATTTAACCAGCTGTTGGCAAGTGTGATCATCTCCATAAATCTCTGTTTTCCCTTTTTAGAAATGCGCCTAATAACATTGCCCACTTCAGGGGACTGCAGTGAGAATTAAAGAAAGACTGACTAAAAAGGTTCAAGCAAAGAAAGATTTTAAATGGCTTCACATAAGAAGTCTGGGATAGTCTTCAATGACTTTAAGTTCTTTTTCTCTTAGTTGCAGGGTATCTGTGAAGTCTCCGGCATCATGTCAAGGGCTGGAGAAAGCGAGAAGGCATGGACTACCATAATAGCTTAACTGCTGTCCTAACCACAGTCCCACCAGTACCCCAGCTATGAGAGCCACTGTGAGGTGGGGGGTGGGGGGCATCAGACCGGCAATCCTTGTTCGTCTTCCACGTCCACAAGGGATGGGCACGCTGGTCCCTCCCATAAAATTAGAGACGTACCTCCTGCAGTAGTGTGGCTGCTGTGCGTGAGGACAGAGCACTGAAAACAGCTTATCACTTCATTAGGCTGACACAGTGAACAAGTGAGCGAGCCCCATTGTTTTAATCCCTATCAAGGTGAGGCCAAGGGTAGATCAGTTCTGTCCTTCCTGTAGAATTAATCTAGGTGCTAACATTTTGCAAAACAGCTCTTCATTCATTTTTCTTAGCTCGTTGGCTTAAGCATGCTTCCAAAACCTGCTAAAGCTTCTGAGTCCCTTACACCCCCCCCCCCCCCCCGCAACCAACACACCAAACAACAAAAGCCAGAAAAGCCAGATAGACCACAATTCCCACTAGAGAGACAGCAATGCGACCTCACAGTGTCATGGCCGCCCTTTGGGTAGCTGGAGGCGTTGCTGTTTTTTGAGGGAGACCCAGAGCTTCAGCTTCAGCAGCCGAAGTTGATGGTGTTTCCGAAGCTACTACTTGTCCCCAGTGTCCTACACTGGGGGCTCCCCTGGCCTCATCAGACTCAGAACAACAGGGTCTTTACTTCTGCTCCCACCACTCAGCTTCCTGGTGTTGGAACTTTTCACAATTATTAGACCTCCTTCTACCTGCTTACCCCCCATTAAAAAAAATTTTTTTAATGTTTTATTTGTTTCTGAGAGAGAGAGAGACAGACAGACAGACAGCATGAGCAGGGGAGGGTCAGAGAGAGAGGGAGACACAGAATCTGAAACAGGCTCCAGGCTCTGAGCTGGGTGTCAGCACAGAGCCCAACGCGGGGCTTGAACCCATGAACCCTGAGATCGTGACCTGAGCCAAAGTTGGAGGCTTAACCAACCGAGCCACCCTGGCGTCCCGCTCACCCCCTCATTTTTGGCTGATGCAGGAGGAAAGGGAAAGTGGGCTTTGGAGCTCCTGCCGCTTTGTGAGTGATGGGGCACCCTCATGCTCATTTGGCTTCTAGAGTGGAAGGTACGAAGGGTGTTTATTTGTACTATATGCTTCATTCACATTATGGAGCCTGACCTGAGATCTAACTACCGTTGTACATTATTTCAGCCCACTTGAAAACCAGCACTTGGAATAGTGTGCAACGTGAGTTGAATGTCTGTGTTTGAGCCTCACCTTTCTGTGTGTTGGTAGGATGCTCAGGGCCTGGTTAATTAGTCCCTCCATATTAAATAGTAAAGTGTACAGAAGATCTGAGTCTTGAATGCAAAATGTGGTATGTTCTTGCCTGTGTATACATCATACAAATTTTTCTTTTTAATATTCACATTTTGAAGCTTTAGTTGTTTTTCCATTAGAGCTTACTCAGAGAGCTTAGAGATCTATATGTAAAGAATAATGTCTGTTTATTGCATGACTCTTATTAAGTTTCATTCTTTGGCTCAACTGTGTTTCACAAATGGATGCTCATGCCAGATTTTTTACAACGTAGGTTCACTGAAGGGCTTTTAGTTATTCAGAAACCACTGATAATTTTGTAAAATAGTAATAAACATAGTGATGATGATCAGGCTCATGTTCCAAATATTGAGAGGCATAAATGCTTTAATGTGACAACTTTCAGAAACAGTTTTGAGGTAGATGAAGAAAAGGCAGAAGATATGTCGAGAAGCAGATGTTATATGACTGAAGTACCCAGCTGTGTACTAACAAAATGAATCTCATGCCGATTAGTTAACAATTCTTTGGCAGTCAGAGACATATGTGGAGCAGTAAGCACAGCATGGGGAAATAAAAAAAATTAAAAGCATTTTCCAAGCTTAAAACATTGGCAGTGTCTAGTCTACCATCTGTGTTACTGAAAAGTTGATTTTGTTGTGGTAAGTCATACCAAGGTCACTTCCAAAAAAAAAAAAAAATTGGTTAAGCCATAGAGTCTTCCTTCTCAAATTAGCATTACATGTCTTGGCACTTTGAATTAGTGAAAAACGTTATTTCAATAAAGTAAATTTCACTTGGGTGTATACAAATCTAATTTTCTGTTGGCACTTCACGTTTGTTATGAAGCAGATTTTTTTGTTTGCTTTTGTTCAGTTCTCGTTTGAATTCTTTCAAGCCAGATCTATCCATTTAAAAATTTTTTTTCTATCAGAATGCTTCTTGGCTCAGTTAGATGTATGGCCATGTTACATGCAGAGGAAAGTGCTACTGACCCTTCCTGTCATGGTCTTCTGGTACGAAAAGGCAGGCTTTCTTGTCCTAAAAGGCCTCCTCTTTTGATTGAATAGATGGCAGTCAGAGGGATGATCTACTAAGGCTAAAAGTTCACTGTTTAGTACTTAAAATAATCTGGTCCATTTTCCCTTACAAGACCAAACATTGAAAATTTATACCCATAGATTATTTCTATGTACTACATCATCTTGGTAATTAGTTTCTTTTGGCTCTGCAATTTTCTTCCTCAGTAATGAGAGGTGCTGCAAACCACAACATGGGATTTTTCTCAGAAATAAAGTGAAATACCTTAAAATTTTATGGACATCAAGGCCAATATAGTTTGTCTGAAACGAAAACAAAAAGAATACTTTATTAATGTGTGGGTATACTAAATTAGGTTGCACAAAAGTTAGTAAACTTTGGTATTCATATTCTTAGATTAATGGTGTGCAATAAATTAAAAACATACTTTTACTTTGATTCAAGCACTAAATGAAGACAGTTCTTCTGATACTGTGGGTCTGGAAAGAGAATCTTTCATTAAAGCATTCCAGCTTCTTTATAAAATATAACTTATTTTTAAACTAAAAGCTAGGATTCCGAGGACCTTGACATCTCACAGAATTTATTATATTGTTCAGGTTATGATATCTACAAAAACATTTGCTCATTGGCTGGTCTTATTTTTTGCCCATATAGCTTGGTTTTTGATTGGAGTTGAAATATTTTATGCACAGAATATAGTAATGGTGCCTTGTTGAGTACTGAGAGAGGAACTTTGGGTAAAGTGCCCTGTGGAGTTTACCTCAGAAGTGGGCTAAGTAGGAAGGCTGCATGCACTGAAAGGAGTGAATTATAAAAAGAAAAAGGAAAGAGAGGAAAAGTAGCGGTCGTTATTGGCATTTAGAGATTTACTCATACAGGGTCTTCTAGATATGCCATTAATTCGTAACGTGTCTTTGTGAACCTGGGGTCGGTCTTCCAGAGGACTGTAGAAAGGAGGCTTCTTATAAATGTTACTGTCTCTGTAACTATATTTTTTGTTTCTCAAAATGAAGAAAACAAATGTTACATTTCTGTAACCATGTATTTTAGGAAATATATTTACTTGACTAAAAACAATTTAAAAATTACCACTAAAGACACATCTTCATATTTAAAATTTGTCATGTCTTGGGGTTGCATGGGTGGCTCAGTTGTTTAAACATCCGACTCTTGGTTTCAGCTTGGATCATGATCTCACGGTTTGTGAGTTCGAGCCCTGCGTCGGCTCCATGCTGACAGTATGGAGTCTGCTTGGGATTCTCTCTCTCCCTCTCTTTTTGCCCCTCCCCCAGTCATTTTCTCTATCTCTCAAAAATAAATAAATAAACTTAAAAAAAATTTGTCCTGTCAATTATGCTAGACAATTTTAATTTCAAAATAAGATAAATATTTATCATATCATCAGTGAAATAACTTGAGTTTTCCTAAAATTCTGTAGTTGCTTATTTTCCAAGGAAGAAATTTAATGTTTGTTGGAAACCTATGTTATAACTATCATTACTACATTACATTAAGTCTTTTTAATTTTTATGCCAGTATTTTCAAATTTTCCATTACCATAAGGATGGAGATAGAAGGAAGTTTTATTTAAGGATTCAGTTTTGTTAAGCAAATGAAGAGTATGAATAGCATTTAAAAATTATTTTTGGCTGGGTACAATTTACTTTATTGATGGTACATGGCAAGGTTTAGGACCCCCCAAGTCCCTCCCCTTCTTCAGGAGGGTCTGGGCTAGAAACTGTGTAGAGGCCGGGAGAGTCTCACTGTGTTGGGGTGAGTAGATACAAGGGCTCCCCAGCAGCTGAGGGCCCCACTCTTCCTCTTGCTGTTGTTGGGGCTGGTGGTCCAGGGGCCTCTAACTGCTTGGAGGCCATGTGGACCATAAGGCCCACCACCTGGCTGCTGAGCCAAATTCATTTGTCATCCCAGGAAATGAACTTGACAAAGTGGTCACTGGGAGCAGTGTCAGCCCCTGCATCGGAGGTGGAAGAGTAAGTGTCACTATTAAAGTTGCAGGAGACAACCTGGTCCTCAGTGTAGCCCAGGATGCCCTTGAGGGAGCCCTCTAGTGCCTGCTTCCCCATTTTCTTGATGTCCTCATGTTTGGCAGCTTTTTCTAAGCAGAAGTTCAGATCCATGACTGACACATTGTGGGAAGGGACACAGAAGTCCATGCCTGGAAGCTTCCTGTTCAGTTCATGGATGACCTTTCCTACACTGTGGCAGTGCCAGGAGAAGCAGGGATGATGATCTGGGCAGCCCCTCAGCTGTCATGCCACAGCTTTCCAGAGGGGCCGTCCATGGTCCTCTGGGTGACATGATGGCATGGAGTCATGAGCCCCTCCATGATGCCAGAGTTATCAAGGATACCTTGACCAGAGGAGCCAAGCCGTTAGTGGTGCAGGAGGCATTGCTGACCATCCTGACGGAGTTATTGTACTTTTCATGGGTCATGCCCATTACAGACATGGGGGCATCAGGCGAAGGGGCAGAGATGGTGACCCTCTTGGGCCCACGCTTCATGTGAGCCCCAGCCTTCTCCATGGTGGTGAGGACTCGACCACGTACCCAGCACCAGCATCATCACCCTGTTTGATGTTGGTGTGATCTCACTCCTGAAAGACAGAGATGGGCTGTCTACTGATGGAAAGTTTCCCTCTTCTCAGCTTCGACTGTGCCATTGGATTTGCCGTGGGTGGAACCCTACTGGCACACGTAGACCATATAGCCATAGAGTTGAGGAGAATGAAGGGATAATTGGTGGTTACAGTATCAACTTTGCCAGAGTTAAAAGGAGTCAGGTTGATCAGGCCCCCTGTACAGTCAAATCTGGTTACTCCAGCCTTCACCATCATGTCTTGGGGACTTGGCTGCTATTGCATCAGAAGACGCAGCTGTCTGTTGAACAGGGAGGAGGAGAGAGCCAGCATTGATTGATTAATGGGCTTATACTGTATATATCAATGAGTGATGTTACTTTTGGGATGTCTCTTCATTTGGTGGGTCTTCATTTTCTTACGTGGAAAATAGCATGATATATTAGGTGAACTCCAAACTCTGTATATAGGAGACCTTAGATTTTTTATTGAGTCCAAATCCTGTAGCATGGTGTTCAAGTTCTTTCATAGCTGGAAATTTCTAGTTATATTTTAATTTAATTTACTTTCAAAAATCCTGTTGTGGTATTCACCTTTCTCTAGACTTACAGATTCTGTCTGTGGGGCCCAAGCAGAAATATCGTATGCTTAGCTAATCTCCACACTTCTCCCCATTTACAGTTCTTCCTGTATTTCCTATCATGATCAGTGAGGTTATGGTTAACCTTATGCTATAGAGCAGGCTTTACACGTATTCAGTCCTCACAACAACCCTATGGTATGTAGGCACTGTTATTCCCTCCATTTTACAGAGGAAACGGAAACCCATAGAGATGAAGTTGTTGCCCGATATAAACCGCTGAAATGAGTCAGAGCCAAACCTCTGACCCAGGAATGTGTTTTCAAAGTCTATGCAAGCCTTAACTTCTAAGTGACCTTGCCTCCTCTCGATGCCACCCAAATCCCGTTGACTCTACCTTGTAAATAAGACACAAGAGCCTTTCCTCCTCTGTCCTTCCCCTGGCATTATTTAGTCTTCATCCTCATCATCCAGGCTATTTAGTGGATGAGTCTCCCGGCTGGCCCTGGTATACCTGTAATCTCCTTGCCTAACACAGGAGTAGATGATTCAGATCATTTAATGGTTTCCTATAGGTTAAACTATGAGGTTCTCAACAATATAGTCTGTTCCCAGTTTCTGTTACCTGCTCACTTTCATCTGGTATTATACTGTAGATTCCTTGAGTCCGGGGGCTAATCTCTTTGTATTCCTCACAATATTGTGGACATAACTGCTTGGAGAATCATTGCTGACTTGAGACCAAGGGAGATTCAGTGTACTCTGCTAGAACTAAAACGGATCACTCTCTGTAGTAGGAATAGTAAGATTATTTAAGTATATGAATATTTCACACATTATCTTAATGTAGTAATAACTCATATAGTCCTCCAGTAATGTTAATTTGAGTTAATAAGATCTTAAGTTATTACGTGCAGTTGTTCTGAGTTCCCGTAGAATTTTTTTTTTTTTTCCAGAAGGGAATTGATTAGCATTGAGACATAGAAAAAGCTTAAACAGTAGGTTTGAGACATTTATTGTGGTACAGAATAAAAATAAACAGTCATTGACTTGTTGGGAGAAATTTGAATCAAAAATGGATGATATTTACCTTGTGTAAATAAGCCCGGAATCAGGATCTTTTACAGTGCTCAGAATTTACCAGTGATTCATGAACCCCCCTAAGGGAATAGTGTGGGTAATTGGTTTAATCCCATACCTGGTTTTGTTTTAATTTGCAACGCTTCTTTTTTTCCTAATCTAAACTTTTGACGGATACATTTAAACTTGGTAAAAGTTATTAGTTACTAGCTATGATGTTATTTTTAATAAAAATGTTTTGTTATAAAAACATGCTTACCAGACATACAGGTGGGCACGTTTTCATGATAGATAAAGTATTTAAAATGGGCTTTATTTAATATGTCTGTAAGTGTCACTACCTGTACTTTTTGTGTGCTTTTTCATTACTTTAACAAATTGAGCTATAATTATATATAGTAAAATTTACCTTTAATAGTGTACAGTTCAGTGGCTTGTCGTATATCTACAAAGTTGTGTGGCTGTCACCAACCGATAACTCCAGGAGACTTTTTACCACCCCACAGAGAAACCAATGTTCCCTAGTGGGGATTTGCCTTTCTTAGCTCTGCTCAGTTCCTGGCAACCAGTCATCTGTCTGTCACCGTCGGTTTACTTCTTGAGATTTCACGTGGATTGCTATGATATGTGGCCTTTGCATCTGAACTTCTTTCACTTGGCATGTTTCGAAGGCTCATGCGTGTCGTAGCATGTATTAGCTCTGCATTCCTTTTTACGGTGGGCTCATCTCCCATCGTGTGGCCTTACTATACCGCATTCATTCATTGACCAGTTGATGGACCTTTGCGTTTCCACTTCTTGACTATTATGAATCATGCTGTTATGAACGTTTGTATACAAGTTTGTATGTGAACACGTGTTTTCCCTTCTCTTGGATGTATACCTAGCAGCAGACTTGCTGAGTAATATGGTGTGTCTGCGTTTAGCCACTTGGGCACCTGTGACACTGATTTCCAGAGTGGCTGCAGCATCTTGCGTCCCTGCCAGCCGTGCAGCATGAGGGGTGCAGTTTCTCCATGTCCTCGCCGGTACTTGTTATTATATCTCTTTTCTGCAGAGCTATCCTGGGGGAGGGAGGAAATGATCGCCAAGATAAGTGAGTTTGCTTATAGGATAATATTAAATTAATTATTTACATCAGCTCCAGGTACAAAAAATTAAGTATTCTTCTTCTTAAATGTTTATTTTTGAGAGAGAAAGAGAGACAGACAGACAGAGCACGAGTGAGGCAGGGACAGAGGGAGAGGGAGACACAGAATCTGAAACAGGCTCCAGGCTCTGAGGTGTCAGCACAGAGCCTGACATGGGGCTTGAACCCATAAACCATGAGATCATGACCTGAGCCAAAGTTGGACGCTTAACTGACTGAGCCACCCAGGCACCCCTAAAATTAAATATTAAAAAAATTGTATATGTAAAAGCTTCATAAATGTTTCTGGTACTCCATCACCTTAAATAAACATGAGAACTACTATTTTTCTATATTTAAGGCATAAGTGCTTAAGCTCACAGAACACTTACTTTTTCATCCTTTGTTCGTGTTGATTGTGAAAGGACAATTCTCTTGTAAGTATATCCACACTGATTCTAGTAGGGTTAGAAGTGTAATTGAAATACCTTTTAAGCCTTTCCTTTTAAAGTATGCAAATGCAGCATTTTAATAGGTTCACATAAATGGGTAGTGGAACTTTAAGTGACTAAAAATGAAAATAAGCTATAATAGGAGATAGGTCTGGTGCCAGCTTTGGTAGTATATGCTGTATTTCAAGGAGACCAGTACTGGGAAAGCATGAGCGGATAATTCTTTTAATCCTTTTTGTCAGTTGGACTGAAATAGAGCCAAGAAGCATCTTTCAAAGCAGTCGTGTGGCGACAAGGCAGTTAGAGGACTTTGAGTGGTTCTCTGTACTGAAAATCACACTTGGGCTTTTTGTTGATTTTCTGCGTGAACATATACAGCTAATTTGACTAATTTTCTCAAATATTTCTCGAGGATGTATGTAAGAATAAGGGTTCAGTTTTGTTGTTGTTGTTTATTTATTTAGTTTTGGGAGAGAGCATGAGCTGAGGAAGGGCAGAGAGAGGGAGAGAGAGAGTCCAAAGCAGGCTCCACGCTGTCTGCACAGAGCCTGATGCGGGGCTCGATCTCAACAACGATGAGATCATGACCTGAGCCGAAATCAAGAGTCAGCTGCTTAATTGACTGAGCCGCTCAGACACCCCGGGACTGAGGTTTAATGTCAGAACAGGCCTTGCACACGGTTAGCATAATTATGCTAGTAAAGACCCTTTCTTTACCCACGCTAGTACTGTCGAGGTGGAGTGCCTGGCAGATCTCAGCTCATTCTTCTCCTTTAACATTACTTGTCTCCAGTGTCCTTGAGGTTATTGGAAGAGCAGAATTGTCAGTATTCTCTGCTATAACAGGCAGGAAAAGTTGTTTTAACTGAAAAATGATCTGTGTATGGTAGCACATCAGTATTCTTTCCCTCACCTGTTAGTAGGGATGAGACTAACATCACAGCCCTTTGGTCACATGCCTGCTCAGAATACTAGTGAGGTTTCTTCATGGGGTAACCCTCATTTCTTTTAAAGTGATGATTTACAGTATTAGGATCCAAATACATTTTGTTAATTATTTTTTATTAAGTAATCTCTGTGTCCAATGTGGGGCTTGAACTCACAACCCTGAGATTGAGAGTCACACACTCTACTGACTGAGCCACCCAGCCACCCCAATCCAAATGCATTAAAAAAAATTTTTTTTAAAGGTTTGTTTATTTTTGAAAGCGAGCGAGAGAGAGAGACAGACACCTTGAAGGAGGGGGAGGAGAAGAGAGAGAGGGAGACACAGAATCTGAAGCAGGTTCCAAGCTCTGAGCTGTCAGCACAGAGCCCATCCTGGGGCTCGAACTCACAAGTGGTGACATGATAACCAAACTGAAGTCGGATGTTTAACTGACTGAACCATTTTGGCACCCCCAAATGCATTTGTAAATGCTATGTTAGTTGCTTAAAAGAAGACCAACATTTTGCATAAGCAGGTGGCAATAATGTAACATATTGGATGTTAAAGGATCAGTGCTGATGTAGGGTGCCTAGGCCAAATAAAATGGACAGGGAGGGGCTGATGGTGATTGATGATGAGAGCGTCATCACAGTCGCATGGCAGATAAGATGTGAGTCACAAGTACCCTCGTTTAGTCTGTATTGGTGCAGGAAATGAATTCTTTGTAAGTGTTGTATTACATTTAGTGTGTGTGTGTGTGTGTGTGTGTGTGTTGTGTAGGCTTCAGTCCTTAAGTTATCTAATGTTAAGAAAAGACCAGATAACCTATCTAGAAGATTATGGGGTTGGATTCTGTTTTTCATCATTGTAACATTTTGGGGGTTATAATTCCTAAACAGTTGGAAGGATATCCATCCAGAATAACTTGGAAATTCTGGGTAAATTATTTACAGATGTATTATTCCTTTCAGTCCAGTTAATATCTACATTCAGTTTGCTGATTTTCTTTTTTAAAGAAAAGTTTATCTGCATAAGTGAAATTGGTTTGGCTTTTGTATTTCGAGAGGCTGTTTTTATTATGTTTTATTACTGGGATTATGTCAGTCTGTAGAATGAGCTGATTAACTTTATGTAAGCATTATTTTAGGCTTCAACCTCTAAAAATGAACTCATCCTAAATAACTTTTAGGGTATATAGATAAGTGACTTATTTTTTCCAATCTCTGGCTTTGGGTCTCTTCAGATATTTTTTTATCTTCTTGAAGTACTTTTTGTAATGTATATTTTTCAAGAAAATGGCCAAAACTCTGTAGATTTTTAAATATTTAAAATAAACTTGTATACACTATCATATAATTTCAAAAAATTTTCGTCTTTAATTTATGATGTTCCATAAGGCTTATTTTTTGCTTCCAGTCTTCCTGAAAGTGTTATAATGAAGATCACTGCAAGAACAATGTTTTCCTTGAGATTTTTGTCTGTCATAAAGAAATAGACATCATTTAAAGAGGCATTTTCTAGGTGGAGGTGGGCAGTACAGTCAAACAGCTATGTTCCCTGGGGGTTGGGGAATAGAACATGAACAGGAGAAAATCATCCCAGATACTGTTTCCCTCTGTGTAGTGGGATTGCGGGTGGTTTTTATTCTCTAGCATTTTCTTCTCTATTTTTGTACATCTTTGACAGAGAAAATAAACACATAGTAGAAATAAACCTGATCTTATTTGCCAGGGTAGTGCATCTGTACAGAGTAGCTTCTTCTCTCTGCCCATCCCCCATTGTCAGTCCCCCCCCCCCCCACCGAAACTGGTTAAACAGAAATGAGAATGGATGGATAATGAATATTTCTCCAAGATTACTTTCTTAGCTCACAACAGGGATTCTGAAGTATTACTCCATTTCATAAGAATAGCCAATTATAGACATACTGAAATGATCATTTTTTGCTCTGGAGGGATAGTCTTTGCTTACAGAAAGGAGAGAGAGATTGCCGTGCCTTTCTCTTCTGAGCAGAACGGTACACTGTTGATTTCTCATTTGCCTACAAAGAGAGGACCTTGCTTACTTCACCCAGCTTCCCCTTTCAGGGAAGGGAGGAGAGAGACAGGAGGTAAACTCTGAGTATAGTTAGCACTAACTGCAGTAATGTTCCAATCCTGGAGATCTGGTACAATTTTTAGGTAGTCAAAGTATGAAGCCATAAGGGATTCTATTTGGGAATTAAAGTGCAGTGAAGTCATTTGGCATCAATCCATTTTGGCGTTTTGAGACAATTGACTGCCTCATTGCAAAATTTTAATCTGAAATCTGTTTTGAGGATTGATAACCTCTCCTAAAGATCTCTCTGTAGCTGTTCCATTTGGACATTACATTTAGCCAAGTTTTGATGTGTCAATTCTGCCGGATTAGTTTCTGTGCATACACATTTACACACGCTGAAATCTCATTGTTCTCTGAAAATGTTATTTTTTTAATTGTTTGACCTCTTCTTACATACTTTTAAGAGACGTTATGATGCAAATGCAGCACTGTGAGTTTTACTTTGACCATACAGGCACTCTTTTTTCTTTAAAAATTTTTGTAATGTTTATTTATTTTTGAGAGAGAATGAGATTTTTTTTTTTTGAGAGACAGACAGACTCTGAAGCAGGCATGACGTGAGCCAAAGTCAGATGCTTAACCAGCTGAACCACCAAGGTGCCCCTCTTTTTTTCTTTAATCTTTAAGGGCACACCGAAGCCTGTCATGGTGACTTCTGATACAGGACAGTCTCTTAGAAGCACTGCTGTAATATTTTACAGTGACCATAGGGAAGTCACAAATGAAGTAGTTGTGTTGTGTATTTCTTCTGTTGATTTGAGTAGGATTATACAGCCTCGAGGGTGATCTGCTGATCTTGGTGCAGACCAAAAAACAAGGAGGTTAACGTAGATGAGGGAGAAATAAAGAGAACAGGACAAAAGAAGGCCCAAAAAGAGAAAGAGTGAGTGAGGACCTTTTGCTCAAGGACATGAACAGGCTTTTTTGCTCCCTACCCTCAATGAGGTAGGCGGAACTTTTTACTTGATTGTTCCTTACTGAACAAGTGAAACTAGGGGCCAAGAGTGGATTTCTTACAAAATCCCAATAAAATACAGGAACCTGTACCAAATGTAAAAAAAAAAATGACTTTACAAACTAAAATGGAGTACTATGAATTGGGAAGAGATCTAAAAAATTATGAGACTGCTTTGCAAGTTTTGTGGTGCTATTCTTAGACATCTTGATGATATCTAAAATTTCCTAGCAAATGTAAACCATAAAAATCAGCAGAGTAGAAGAATATGATTGTGGCTCTTCTATTTGAAGTTCCCTTAACTAGCTTCCATTGTTCTTAAGGTAAAAATACCTTCCACTTGCCTTTAAATTCCTGTGTTTGTGATCTGACGTCTGCCTGCCTCTAGCCCTGTGGCCTTACTACTTTGGTTCTGGCATTCAAGGCTGATGGATCTTTCTGTTCATTTCACATACAGTCTTCTTTCACTGTAGGACCTTTGTACGTCCTATTTGTTTTGCCTGGAATGCTGTTTCCCTTGTTTTGAACAGTTCATTTCTATCTATCTTTAAGTTTCAACTCAAAAATTTCATGTCCTTGAGGAAACGATCTTTTAATCTTCAGAGACCTAGTTTGGGCATTTATGCCATATGTGTTATAGTTCCCGATACCTTTTCTTCATATACTTACTACTGTTAACAGTGATTCTGACTACTTGTGTCTCTTTTCCCCCGGACTCTTTGAGGGCAGCAGCGATGGCTGTTGTGTCCAACTCTGGAGACTGCTGCATAGATGGGTACTCAGAAAGTCCCTCCTGGGTGAATAGTTATATCGTCAGATAACTTGTCCATTTCTTTAATTATGAGAATTACAAACCTGTTTCCTCAAAACCAATGCAACAAGAACCTAAATAGTTTTATGGACACGTTTTCCAGGCTTTCCAGGAAATCATTTTCTATATTAAACTCTTTCATAGTTCACCTATATACATATGGACAGCCACCCAGTTCATTCTGTGCCAATATCACATTCGACACTGCACCAAAAAAGTAGCTATTATAGACCTAGTTTAGTTATGGGAAGCCAATATGAAATTCGAGCAAATCCGATTCAACAGAGTATTAAAAGAACAATATGTCATAATCAGACAGAATTTCTCTGTTGAATAAAGATGTGTGGATGGGAGTAAAATATGAAAAACTACATAATTATATCAACTGATGCCAGAAGAGTTTGATAAAACTCAATACTCCTTATGGAGTGTCTTTAATAGAATGAAGATTACTTTAGTCAAAATTAAAAAGAAAAAGTTTCTATCCAACCTAATAGCCAGTATCATGCTATTTAAGACATTTCTGTGAAAATAGAATAAAATAGGCTCTGTAATACCACCATTAGTTAACTTTTTGTTTTGTTTTTGTTTTTGCCAAGTTGAGACAACATAATAAAATGTAACAGATCAGAAGCAGGATTTATGGAAAAAGAGATACAGTTACCATTATTTGCAAGCAGGATGCTTATACCTAGAAACAAGAGAGGAAATGAAAACCTTAGAATAGATATGAATTCAGATGAGAGTTGAATAAAAGAAAAGGTTAGTAACTTTTCTATAACATAAGGTAATGTAGTGGGAAAATGTTCCATTTACTGTTGCATCAAAGAATGCCTTAATGGAAAAAAAATAAGGCTAATCAGTAAAGAAAATTATAAAATTTCGCTGAAAGATAAAAAAGGTTTAAATGGAAAGTCCTACTATGATCCTGAATATGATGATGACAGAATAAAGACCTGCATGCTTCCAAAGTTGGTTAACTTTAATTGTGCCAGAATTCCAAATTTCCTTTGAAATTTGACCAGAAAATTTAAGTTTCGTAGGAAGAACAAACAAACGGTAAAAACGAAGACAGTTTTCAGTGAACAATTATTAGGAGGAAGTAACATTACCAAATACCGTTTTTTATTAAAACAGTTTAAATGATATATAATACTGAGGAATAATTAAACACATCTGAATTAGCCCAGAAAGACATTTCAGTGTATGAAAGAAATTAATACATGCTTTTAAAATGAAACTTAAAAGCGGGCAGTATGGGAGAAAAATAAAATAAGATAAAATACAAAGAAACCTAAAAATCCAGCAATTAGCTTCTTAAAAGATATGTGAATGGTTAATAACATATGAAAAGATGATCGGTATCATTAATCATGAGGCAAATTCAAATTAAAACCACAATGGGATCCTACCTATATATACCCATTCAAATGGCTGTGCTAAAAAGCCTGATAATACCAAGTGTTGACAAAGATGTGGAATTGTCATCAACTGCTGGTGGAAATGTAAAATATTATAACCACTTAAGAAAACTGTTCAGCACTTTCTTTTTAAAAGGTAAACATATACCTAATCATACAATCCAGGTATTTCATTCCTAGATCTTTACCTGAGAGAAATGAAAACTTGTGTTCACTCAAAACCTGGTCCCCAAATGTTCCTATTAGCTTTCTCGACGTTAACCCATTACTACTGAGATCTGTGGTTTGCTCACAACACTTCTGAGACCAAGTGTGGGTTTTCCACGTCAAACAGTTCTCTCATTCTCTGCAGATACCAGATGGGAGTCCTGCAATTAAATTCCATTCTGACACTATCTACAAGTTAGCACAGACCCCCAGGTTAAAGGTTCAGTCCCACAAGACTGTCCCCTACTAAAAAGTCACAGGTAGTGAGTCTCCAGGTTACCCATACTTCAGCCCAACTTGGCTACAAATTGAGGGTTTTTTTTTTTTTTTTCTAAATGTTTTATTTATTTCTAGGGGAGAGAGAGAGACAGCGTGAGCAGGGGAGGGTCAGAGAGAGAGGGAGTCACAGACTGAAACAGGCTCCAGGCTCTGAGCTGGCAGTCAGCACAGAGCCCGACGCGGGGCTCGAACCCACGAACCGCGAGATCATGACCTAAGCGAAAGTCAGACGCTTAACCGACTAAGCCACCCAGGCGCCCCACAAATTGAGGGTTTTTAACCCCCTCCTCAGGTTCCACAGTTTGCCATATATTGGCTTATAAAACTCAGTGAAATGCTTTACTTCCTGTTGCTGACTTAGTATAAAGTGTATTACAGAGAATACAGATGAGCAGCCAGGTGAAGGGGTGTGAGAGGTCTGGAAGCCCTTCGTGAGAAGCTTTATTTCCCCTGGAGTTCAGGGTGCACCACCTGTTGGCACATGGATATGTTCACCAACCTGGAAAGCCTCCAGACCCTAGCACATAGGGTTTTTGTGAAGCTCCCATCACATAGCACCATTGATGAAATCATTGGACGTTGGTGGTCCAACCCGGCCTCTGTCCCCTGCGGTCAGAGGTAAGGCTGGTAGTTTCAACCCTTTAGTTAGATAGTTGATTCCTCTGGCAACCAGCCCCCAACCTCAAGATGTCAAGGAGCCCATGGCAGCCATTTAGTTAACATGAACTTGGATATGGTTGAAAAGGGGCTTATTATGAATAACAAAAGCTGTTCCTGTCACCATTATTGCTCAAAAGAGTCTAAAAGGGTTTTTAGGAGCTTTGTGCCAGGAGCCAGAGGAAGAACAAGATATGTGTATTTTAATTGAGGTGTAATTGACATAATGTTAGTCACAGGGGCACAACATAATGATTTGTTAGGTGTATACATTGTAAAATGATCACTACAATAAGTCTAGCTAACATCTATCGTACATAATCATAGAATTTGTGTGTGTGTGTGTGATAATAACTTTAAGATTTACTTTTAGTGGCTTGTAAAAAACGTGCAATACAATATTGTTATTTTTTAATCCTTATATTTGAGAGAGAGAGAGAGAGAGAGCGCGCGCGAGAGCGCGCAAGTGGGGAGGGTCGGCGGGGGGAGCAGAGGATCTGAAGCAGGCTCTGTACTGACAGCAGACAGTCTGATGGGGGGGAACCATGAGATCATGACCTGGGCCAAAGTCGGACGTTTAACCAACTGAGCCACCCAGGTGCCCCACAATACGGTATTATTAACTGTAATCCTCATGCTGCACATTACATCCTCATGATTTATTTATTTTATGACTGGAAATTTGTGCCTTTTGACCCCCTTCATCCATTTTGCCCATCTCTTTACCCTTGCCTCTGGCAACTACCAATCTGCTTTCTGTGTCTGAGTTAGATTTCTTTGTTTAGATTTGACACATAAGTGAGCTTATATGGTTTTTGTCTTTGGTTTATTTTACTTACCACAATGCCTTCAGGGTCCAACCATGTCACAAATGGCAAGATTTCCTTCTTTTTTTATGGCTGAATAATATTCCATTGTGTATATATACCACATTTCCTTTATCCATTTTATCCATTGATGGACACTTAATGTTGCTTTCATGTCTTAGAAATATGTTTTTTTTTAACAAATTAAAAAAATTTCTTTGAATGTTTATATTTGAGAGAGAGAGAGAGACAGTGCACTAATGGGGGAGGGGTGGAGAGAAAGGGAGACACAGAATCTGAAGCAGGCTGACAGCACAGAGCCTGACACAGGGTTTGAATTCACAAATTGCAAGATCATGAGCTGAGCTAAAGTCGGACAGGTGCCCCTATATATATTTTTTTAAGTTTGTTTATTTATTTAGAGAGAGAACAGGGGGAAGGGGAGGGGCCTGGAGAGAGAATCCCAAGCAGGCTCCACTCTGTGGAGCCCAACATAGGGCTCAGTCCCACGAACCATGAAATCATGACCCGAGCTGAAATTAAGGGTCTGATGCTTAACCAACCAACCCACCCAGGTGCTCCCCAAATATGTATTTCTTATACCACAGTATCACAGACCCAAACTGAAAACAGCCCAGATGTTCATCCGTGGGTGAATATATTACAAAAAGTGGTGTAACTGTACAAGGGCTATACCACCACTCAGGCATACAGAGGAATCACCCAGTGAGACACGCAACAGTGTAAATAAACCTCAGAATTATTATGTTAAATGAAAGATGCCAGACTCTACAGACTTTTATACTGTTGAGATTCCATTTACACACTCTTCTAAAAACTGTTCTTTTATAATGCCAGAGAGCCGCACACCAGTGCTGGCATAGGGACTGAAAGGAAAGCAGTGAGAAATCTCTTGGCGGTGAAAGAAATGACCTGTTCCTTGATTGTGGCCGTGGTTTCGTGGACACATCCATCTGTCAGAATTGTTTGAATGGTTCACTCAGGTGAATGCAGTGTACTGTGTATGTGTCTCTATTGTGTGGACTGTGATGCCTCATGTCTGCAGACGTCTCCCACCCACCACATCCAGTCTGTCAGCGCGTCCTATTCGCAGTCCTTTCAGAAAGTACCCAGAGGTCAACGACCTTTTGTTACCCTAGTGCTGCTCCACTAGTCTAAGCCACTGTGAACTTTCGTTTAGAGGATTGTTCGAGACCTTCAGCTGGCCTTGAGATGGCACACCTGTCTTCCGTACATCAGTAGCTAGAGTCGTCGTGTGAAAACCTAGGTCTGGTCACCTCACTCTCCTGCTCAGTACCTTTTAGGACACTCATTTTATTGAGAGTAAGCCCACCTTCCTGGAACCCTTCTAGGGGCCTGCAGGAGCACACACGATCTGGCTTCCTGCTGCCCCTCTGACCTCCTCTCCAGCTGCTCTCCCCCTCATGCATTCCAGCTGTATTACCTTCCCTGCCTTTCCTTTAGCGTCCCAAGCAGGCCCTCACTTCAGAGACTTTGACCTTGCCTTCCCTGTAATATTTTCCCTCTAGACATCTGTGTGGCTGTTCCCTTACCTCCTTCATGGCTTTCCTCACAGGTTACCTTCTCAGTCAGGGAGCCTTCCCTGACTGCTGTATTTAAATCACTGCCAGCCCCAGCCCTACTCCCTATTTCTGTTCTCTGCTTTGTTTTCCTTCATAGGATTTATTACCAGCTTATGCACTGTGTTTCACATATTGCATATTTCTTTTGTTTATTGTCTTTTCTCTTTCCTTTCCCTTCGCTCGCATGTAAGCTCACTGAGGGCTGGGATTTTGTACTGCCTCCCACCCCTGCTATTTTCACATAGTAGGCACTCAGCATATGTTTGCGGAATGACTGAATGCTTTCACTTGTGGTGCATATAAATGAACTTCACAGTGAAGCTCCCTAAACAGATGAAGAGTGGGATATGTTTCTGAAACAAGTTATTGTGAAATTCCTGTTCTTTGCATTTTCCAGTAGATACTTTTCATCTAAAATATGGAATTTTAAGGAATTGTTCAATTAGGGGATTAATTTGATATGTAGTCTTTTCTGTTTCCTTGTCTGTAAAAGGAGGTATAGGTAGACTGATCCCTAAAAGTTCCTTTTTGTTTTCAAAGTGTGTGACCCTTTTAACCTGAACCCATTGATTTAGGGCTGCTGGGAGATGACCTTTTAGTTTCTCTCTATAAATAGAGATTAGTGTCTTTATGTCCTTCAGTCTTTATTCCTTTTCAAAATCTCTATAGCTGTGGAACTCAGAGTTTGGCAAGGAAGAGGTTAAGCCTAGGAGAAGGATGGCAAGTCTGGGGACCTAGGGGCTCATCTTAGCAGCTGGGGTGGGAGGGGAAGATGTTTCAAATGACTAAGAATGGCCAGGATGTAATCTGAGTAGGAATCTGGGCATACTTCTCTTTTGTCTACTGATTGAGGAAATTAATGGGGGTTATGACCCAAAATTTAGTTTCAAATTATAAATGTAAGTCAGGAGAGAAAGTAGAATTTCATACGTTACATTTTATAGATAGCAGTGGTTTTGTCCTGTATATAGGTGGATATAGGATTTTTTTTAAAGGCATAAAAAAATAACACACAGATACAGAAGACACAGCTCTTGTTCATTTGGGTCCGATCTTAAAAGAGGTGTGCTTCCAAGAGAGTGTGTTTTTGCTGAAAAGTGAGGAGTAAAACAAAAGATATAGTAAGTTGTTTTCATGATCTAAAATGCAGTTTTGCTTTTATTTTTACTTGTAGCAAGAATTACTGTCAAACTCAACTCATGGGGTCAAAGGCCCTTATGGTGTTGGTGCAAGACTTGCCCCTCCCTCACTCAGCACACCACCTACACTTGTGAGTTCGTTGGCCAGGAGCTGCTAAAATACAGGTTTTTTTAAAATAGTTTTTAATTTCAAGGTAGTGTTGATAATCCCAGGTCACGAATTTCTAAGTTTCACCTACCCTTGCTGTTAGGATGGAACTAATTTTACATGCTTATAAGCATGTTCTCTCCGTTCTTGCTTCACTGATTTTGGGAAGCAGTAAATGCTGTCGTCATTGATGGGTTTTGATTAATGCATCAGCTTTTATGAATCTGCTTCATGGGATTATTGTTTTACTTTGCTTTTCAATCCAAAGTTCAAAAGAAGAGATGTCTTGAATATTTTCAGTACACTACTATTTTTGGGGAAATACCTAGGTACTTCTTTCTAACAATGAATACATTGAGAATTAAAACAATGGGGATGTCACTTATTGACAGTCAGTAGAACACATGCTAGAGGTTGTTTCTCTGATGGTAACAGATGTTTTTGAACTGATGCAGCCAAAGGCTTTCTCAGTCCCTGTGTGCTTACTGGGTTGCGTTTGCTGTAGATTGGTGTGGTAGTGTGCAGTCCTGAGTTAGGGGAGGAGAAAGAGCCTCACCAACTCGTACATTGTTCTGAGCTGCATTTTCTCTTTCCGGTGGAACTAAACCAATATGAATGTTGAAAGAGATCAAAATCTGGCATTTTTTCATTTGCTTGATATTTATAAATAGGCTTTTCTTCAGGGAAAGGAATTTGGAGGAGGGCAGAAATGTTATTCTCCTACGTATCTGCAGTTTCCTATTTGACCCACGCAGATTAAACATTTTAATACTGTTTGTCGGTCTGTTTTGAGTCTGAGGCTGTATGACAATCCTAGATTGATATAGAAACATTTCTGTATCTTATTCAGTTAGGAATGTGCTGGTAATGGGCGTGCTGACCCATAGATTTCTCATCTTGTCCTAAGCAAGGAGTATAGGGTAACTTTCATGGATTCCCTTCATTGATGAAGTGACAAGTATTTATTGAGTACCTATTAAGTGCTAGCTCCTGTTCTTGGTGGTAGGAATGGAGTGGTGAACAAGATAGTTTTTATCCTTAAGAAGATTGTGGGGGAGGAGAGGTTAGATAGATAATAAACACATACATAAGTAATTTTAGTTATCGATAAGATAATATTGATAAATATGGAGAAGATAAAACAGGTTTTGGCACATGGCGAGAGCTGTTTAGCGAGGGTCCGAGAAAGCTGCACTGAAGAGGTGAATTGGATTGAGACCCGAAGGGTAAAGATGAGGAAAGCATGCGAGGCCATCTCTAAGGACATTTCTCGGCAGAAGGAACTACTAGGTGACAATAAACCCGGTATGTTCAAGGACAGTGATCCAAGGGGGAAGAGTAGTAAGAGACAAGTTGGGAGAAGTAGCAGGGGCCAGGTCACATGGAGACTGGTTAGCCAGAGGAAGGAGTTTGGATTTTTGAAAACATGATGAGAAAATGTTCAGAGGGTTTTTCAAAGTGAAATGTTGACCATCTGTATGGAACATAGACGAGAGGACTGCAAAAACGGAAGCAGGAAGAGCAGGTAGGATTCTGTTGCTAGTGGAGGGGAAGACGGTGGTGGCTTATGTTACTTGGTAGCGGTGGCGATTTAAGCAATGAAGCCAGTGGAAATTGACAGAGACTGGAGTTGTATGAAGGAAGGAGTCAAGGATGACTCAGTTTTTTTTGGTGTCAGTAAGGAAAGTGCATGGTGGTACTGTTTGCCGAATTGGGCAAGTACTGAAGTTGGATGTGGAAGTGTGGGTTGAGAACACCCTCTCTGTGTGGGCATACCAAGAAAAATAGTCCTCACCATTTACCATCTGAATCCATTGTACCCTTTGTACTTTCAATCTTGATGTTTTTAAGTTATTTTACAAATAATGCACAGAAGTACACATATAGGAATAATGAAGACAACATTAGAGATTTTAATAAGATTTTAAACACAGCAAACTCAGGGTTTAAAAACTTCTTTTCCCCAGCAGTTTTAGGCTCATAGTAAAACTGAGAGGAAAGTACAGAGATAACTTACATACCCCGTGTCCTACTCATGCATAGCCTCCTCCATTATCAACATCCCCCACCAGATTGGTACATTTGTTACCACTGATGAATGCACATTGACCTATTATTACTCAAAGTGAACCTTAGGGTTCACTCCTGGTGTTTTTATATTATAGGTTTGGACAAATATATAATGGCATGTATCCACCATTATTGTATTATACGGAGTATTTTTACTGCCCTAAAAATATTCTGTGCAGTATCTGTTCATTTTCCCCTCCCCCAGGTTTAACCCCTGGCAACCACTAATCTTTTTACTGTCTTCTATAGTTTTGCCTTTTCCAGAATGTTCTATAGTTGGAATCATACAGTATGTAGCCTTTCAGATTGACTTCTTTTACTTAGTAACATGCATTTGAGGTTCCTCTGTATCTTTTCTTAAAATTTCCCCCCTTATTTTAGGGAGTAGGAGAAAGACGCAGAGGGGGAGAGGGAGAATCTCAAGCAGGCTTCATGTACAGTGGGATCATGACCTGAGCCAAAATCAAGAGTCTCATGCTCAACCGACTGAGCTACCCAGGCGCAGCCTCCTCCATATCTTTTTATCTTGATAGCTCATTTCTTTTTAGTGCTGAATAATATTCCACTTTCTGGATATGCTACAGTGGATCGATTCACCTACTGAAGGACATGTTGGTTGCTTCCAAGTTTTGGCAATTATGAATAAAGCCGCTATAAACATTTACCTCCTGGGTTTTGTGTGGGCATAAGTTTTTAACTCCTTGAGGTAAATATCAAGGAGTGGTACTGGATTGTATGGTTAAGAATATGTTTAATTTTGTAAGAAACCCCCAAACTGTCTTCCAAAGAGGCTGTGCCATCTTACATTCCCACTATCACCATGAATAAGAATTCCTATTGATCTACATCCTCACCAGCTTTTGGTGTTGACATGGTTCTGGATTTTGACCATTCTGATAGGTACATAGTGGTATCTCACTGTTGTAATTTGTGTCTCTCTGGTGACATATGATGTTGGACATCTTTTCATTTGCCTATTTGCTATCTGTATATCTTCCTTGGTGAGAAATCTCATAAGGCCTTTGGCTCATTTTTTTGTTGTTGAGTTTTAAAAGTTCTTTGTATAGTTTGGTTAATGGTCTTCGGCAAATATTTTCTCCCACTCTGTGGCTTGTCTTTTCATCTTGACAGTATCTTTCACAGAGCAGAAATTTGTAATTTAGTGAAGTCCATTCTTCAGTTTAATCAGTCCTTTCATGGGTTGGGCCTTTGATGTCATACCTAAAAAGTCATCACTAAACCCAGGATCCATCTAGAGTTTTTTTTCCTTATGTTATCATTTAGAATTTTTATAATTTTGCGTTTTGCATTTAGCTCTGATTCATTTTGAGTTAGTTTTTATTAAGAGTATAAGGTATGTGCCTAGTTTCATTTTTTTTCATATTGATGTACATTTATTCCAGCACCATTTGTTGCAAAAGACCATCTTCATTGTGTTGCCTTTCTCTTTCATCAGGGATTGGTTGGTTATGTTTATGTGAGTATATTTCTGGGCTTTCTGTTCCATCAATCTATTTGTGTGTTCTTTCATCAATACCATACTGATTTAATTACTGTAACTTTAAAAGTCTTGAAGTCAATTAGTTTGTTCTTGTCTTTCAATATTACGTTGGCTATTCTGAATCTTTTGCCTCTCCATATAAACTTTAGAATCATTTTGTCGATATCCACAAAATAGCTTGCTGGGAATCAAACTTAAATGTTTATTTTGTTTCTTGGTTGTGAGGGCATAGACATATCCAATGAGAAAAGTTCTTGAATACAATTAACTGCTCATCAACTGTCATTGATAAGCCTGGAACATATACCCTGAGTACATACTAATTTCAGATTTCAGATATATTTCTGATATGCATTGGCTTATCATTACTTCTGGTTCTTGTGTTTGTCAGAGGCAATACTTTTGAAAATTTTGATGGTGGATGATTTTGTTTTTTAAAAAAGATGACCATTATCAGTTGAAAAGCATTTTAATTTTTTAGATTTATAAATTCCCAGTTAGAATGATCTATCCAATGATTTTTCTTCATTTCTACATCACTGGTTTCCTTCTCTTCTGTATAGCTATGTATAAATACCTGCCTGCAGCATGTATACACCTATGAGGTTTACCAAGTAAATTTTGCTGTACAAGCATCATAAAAGATGAAAGAACACCACCACACAGCCTTTAGGTAAATGGGATAGTCCACATTCTTGTAACATACCAAATGATAAAGTCTTATTGCATTGCCTACGAAGTCTATATTTCCTTTTTGTCCTTAAAAAATATATTGTAGGCTCCCTGCTTCTTAGGTCTGAGAAAATTCATCTAGGATTATTGTCATTTGCAGATTCATTATCTGAAATTTAACTAGGCCCTGTCTGTTCACACACCATCTAATAATTGTGAAATATTTTTCTCCATCAATCTTCTTTTTGCCATTATGGGGGGATAATGAAATATTCTGAATTCTCAACTATGTCCACAGAAACCTAAAATGAATACAGGGATGGTATTTTCACACTTCTTTTTGAAAGATGAGGCAATACTTTTTGGGTAATGCAATAAGAAAATCAAAGGATGGTACAGTAGTGCATCCTCCTAGGTAACTCCATTATTCTTCCAGTCTCTTATTTAATTGTTTTTACTATAGTTGGAAATAATTGATAAGTAATGATGAAAAAATTTCCAGGATGATGAACTAAAAAAGATTTCAATATAAGGAAAAACACTGAGGTCCAATAATATATCTTAAATTTACAAAAGGGTCCAATGTAACTATATGGAAATTGTAAGGAAAAAAATGACTTTTATTATTTTTTAAAGTAAATTTTCTCATCATTCTTTGGAAGACCTATAAGAAAAAATAAAGTCATGAAATAACAGTCCTTACAAGTAGAACTGCTCAAAAAAGAAATTAAGGAAAAAAACTTGGGTCAGGTAGACCCTGATGGTATTATCAAGGGTTAGGTTTGAACTTTTTAGACACCCTTATGCTGATGTGGAGGAGTAAGTGGTGGTCGCTGTGAGGCTGGAACTCTAGGGAGATTCAGGCCAGAGATTTCATTTGAGAGTCATCGGCACATAGGTGGTATTTGAAGCCTTGAGTCTAGATGGGGTCATCTGGGAAAGGAGTATAAAATGAAAAGAGGAAAGAGCCAGAAATAGACCCCTGGCTTACTAGGGTTTTTAGAAGTTTGGTGAAGGAAGAAAAGCTACTGAGAAAGTATAAACAGTGAGGTAGGACCCTGTGTGATTTTTAAAGAACGTTTTAAGGAGGAAGTAATCAGTTGGGTCAAAGGATGCTGAGAGATGATTTAAAAAAGGGGGGAAGTCGGAGAACTTTATTGACAAAAAAAAAATGAGGCTTATTGATGACCTTGAGAAGAGCTATTTCATTGAAGTGATGGGACCAAAAGCCCATTTGCAGTGAAGTGAGGAAGTAGACAGAGTAGAGGCCAGTTTCCTCCACTGGCTGTGAAGAGGAAGCAGAGAAATGGCAGGTAGTTGATGAAGGTTTCTTTTAATCCGCTTTAGGGGATTGAGAGGAGTGCAGAGAGCACCTAGAATTAGGGGGTGTGAGCCAGGAACCCCCAGTGTTTATGTTGGTACCGAAACATATTGAGGTTCTATATTAATATTCTCTTGGAAGGAGCAGAACGTCCCCTTTTCAGTTTTTCCCCACCCTCACTACCCCCTTCCTTTTTTGATGTTAAAAAAAAAAAACAAAAACAACTCAGTAGAATTTTTACTTGCTTTTTGTGTTACAGACCAAAACACTGAGCACTGGTCTGCTTGTCTGATTTTATGATGCAAATCAACAGGGGAAAAAATGAAGTCTTAAACAAATCCCGTTTTTCTGGGATATACTTAATACTTTGAGTGAAATGTACCGCTAACAAGATTTCATTATCATATGGGGCTTGTCTGAACTATAGTAATTGCTGTCTAAATGATAAGATGAACTGAAATCTCATTTCATTTAGAATGGTCTCAAATTTGAATTTAGCTGTTATTTCCTTACGTGAATGTTGTTTTGGATTATGAAGAACAAAGGTCCTGAGATACATTTTGTGTTTTGTATTGTTTATAAGTAATTAAAATTGAGGAAAACTTTTTTTTAATGTTTTTTTTTTTTTTTATTTCTAGGAGAGAGACAGCGTGAGCAGGGGAGGGTCAGAGAGAGAGGGAGTCACAGACTGAAACAGGCTCCAGGCTCTAAGCTGACAGTCAGCACAGAGCCCGACACAGGGCTCGAACCCACGAACTGCGAGATCATGACCTAAGTGAAAGTCGGACGCTTAACCGACTGAGCCACCCAGGTGCCCCTAAAATTGAGGAAAACTCTTAAAAACCTTTACTGTAGAAACTAATTTACTAAATATCTATTGAATGGGCCAGTTTGGAGCAGTCAGAACTTAAAATACTATTTTGGATAGTGTTTTGTTTCCTTAAAAACTAATATTTCTTCAGGGTGTGTAAGGGTTATATCTAGTGAACTTGGCTCTGATCATGTCACAAGTTTTCTTATCTGCCTTAGATTTGGCATATGATTATTAGAAAATGTTGAGTTGTTTGGGATATGTGTTTGTGCCAACTTCATTATTTTGTGATTTAAGGGAATCAAAACATTTTCTTTACAACTTTTCATCTTAATTCTTTATTTTACTTATTTTGTGTTAAAATCTTAATCCTTTGTATTGTTTGTGATAGCTCAATATTGTAAGCCTGCTTAGACAATACAGCTTTCTGGAACAATTCTAAGTGATATTCCGGGAACTTAGTGGCAGTTAAACAATACAGATGTCTTTTGGCTCTTTAAATTTTTATGGTTGGCTTTCACTGAATGAGATTGTTGGATGCAGAAATTATGTAGCAGCATTGTCAAAAGCCACTTTGGACTAACTTCCAAAGCTAGTTTCTAAAAGACTCCAAAGAATCAAGATCTCAAAAGTTTTTAAAGTCGATGACATAAAAGTTCATTGGTTTTAATGATAAAATGGTTAAACTTATTTGGGATATGATGTTTGCCAGAGTATCGTCTTATATGTTTATGCTCATAAATTTTGAATTTTAACATTTATTTAGCTTCTTTGGTTCTCTCCCTTTTCCTCTCATTTCAATACTCCTTTCTTTAATTTCACCACGAATTTAGGGAGAAAAGGCTTCCTCTAACACATCTTTATAGTATTCTGCAGCATTATATCATGGGCTGTAAAATACTTCAGGTTTAGTCCCTGCCCAAGACCTGGCCAGTTTCATGCCTTCAGTAATCTTGAGGTATTTAAAGTTTTGCTAATAAACCCTTGGAAATTCCTGGGCCTTTTCTCATGGCTTTGTACCTTTTTCCTGTGGTATTGTCTCTTAACTTGCCTGTCTAGCAAGTTCCTGCTTGTCCTTTACATTTCTGTTGACAGTTCGCCTCCTCTGCAATGTGTGTGTGTGTTTTTAAATTTTTTAAAACTTTATTTCTTTTTGAGAGAGAGAGAGAATGGGGGAGGGGCAGAGAGAGGGAGGGAGAGAGAGAAGCGAGGAGAGAGAGAGGAGAGAGAGAGAGAGAGAGAGAGAGAGAGAGAGAATGTCAAGCAGGCTCCGCACTGTCAGCACGGAACCCGGCGTGGGGCTCAAACTCACAAACCATGAGACTATGACCCGAGCCAAAACGAAGAGTTGGATGATTAACCAACGGAGACACCCAGGTACCCTGTCATGTGTTTCTTTTGGCGCAACTTCTTAGATATTCCTGCTATACTTCACAGAAATTATTTAAATATAGCTGTTGCACACTAGACCTGCAGTGTCCAATAGAGTAGTTCCTTGCCATAAGTGGCTGGTTGAGTACTTAAAATGTGGCTATTGCAACTGAAGAACTGAATTTTTACCTTTATTTAACATATATTAAATGTGAATAGCTACCTGTGGCTAGTAGCTACTCTGTTAGACAGCATAGTTTATAGCCTGTCGTAGTGTACTGGTAGGATGAACACGGGACACATGGGTAAAGATCAGTATTTCCGATAAAAGTTTAGCATCTGAATTGAAATGTGCTTGTAAGTGTAAAATACACCCTGAATTTTGAAGACACTACAAAAAAATGCCATTAATAATTTTAAATATTATCTATTGAAATGATGCAATTTTAACATGGGATTAAATAAAATATATTATTTAAAATAATTTCATCTATTTCCTTCTCCCCCCCCTTTTTTTTTAAGTAGGCACCAGAAAATTTAGAATTCTACATATGGCACACATTTGGGGCTCACATTATATTTCTTTTAAAAAAAATTTTTAATGTTTATTTTTGAGAAAGAGACAGAGTGAGAGTGGGGGAGGTAAGAGAAAGAGGGAAACACAGAATCCAAAGCAGGCTCCAGGCTCTGAGCTGTCAGCACAGAGCCTGATGTGGGGCTCAAACCTGCAAACTGTGAGATCATCACCTGAGCTCAAGTCGGATGCTTAACTGACTGAGCCACCCAGGCGCCCCTTAATGTGTATTTTTGAGAGAGAGACACACACAGAGTGTGAGCAGAGGAGGGGCAGAGAGAGAGGAAGACACAGAATCTGAAGCAGGCTCCAGGCTCTGAGCTGTCAGCACAGCGCTTGATATGGGGCTCGAACCTGTGAACCATGAGATCATGACCTGAGCAGAAGTCATATGTTAACCAACTGAGGCACCCAGGTGTCCCATGGGGCTCACATTATACTCCTGTGGGACAGTGTTACTCTGACAATGAGCTCCTTTGTAGGCAAGCACCTTATCTTTTCATTTTATCACAACCATTACCACACCTGCCATATAGTAGGTGCCCAATAACCCAGTTGTTAAATGAATGACATAAGTTGTCTCTAGAAATTTTAACCTGAAGCCTTTGGAAAAATTGAAACTTCAGATTGAATTAAAGAAAGTGACTTTGCATGTGTTTAGGTGTTTAGTTGTATACTATTTCACAGTATATTTTGATACACAATACATAAATAAACACATACACCTGCACATAGAAGGAAGAAAGAAGAGAGCTAGAAAGACAATAGCAATAGCACCTTTCCAGAGCACTTTCTATAATTAAATCATTAAGTCCTCAAAGCAGCATCTGTGGCTCATCAGTGAGGCAGGTTTTATTAATAATCCCACTTACAGGAAACTGAGGCAGAGAAATTAGGTACCTTGCTCTAAAGCACCAAAAAACATTAACCAGTGGACCCATGACTTGAAATCAGGGAGTCTGGCCTCATAGTTTGTACCTTTTTTTTCTTGTGCCGAGACCCAGGAACCATAGTTTGTACTTTTTACCACTATGCTAAGGATGTATAAAGTAGATAATTTGGTCATCCATGATTATTTAATTACTTTCAAGATATGAAAGGATTGGTGTAAATAAATCTTGGGAATGCTAGACTCAGAGGGCTTTCTGGGGTTTAGATTCCTTTGCTTTCCTGGAATGAAAGCAAGTTTACTTAGGAATGAAAGTCCTAAGTTTACTTAGGACCTACGATCTGCTTTTAATTACTTTAAGATTTATTAAAGTTCAGCATTCAAAGTTCAGTATGAGCTCTTATATTTGTGTTTTAGTGATATTTTTTCAGCTCATGGAGAAGTATAAAGTGTTGTCACTCGTTGCGTCTAAGTGAAAATTGTCATATGGCTTCTGGGAAAACAGGAAAACAAAATGGCTGCTTATATACTGGTCCCAGGCATCAACTTCCTTCTTGTATGAATAAAGAAAATTTCTCCTTGGTGACAGACCTATAATACTTTACCTTTGAGGGGAAGTGAGAAGGCAAAGATGTAAGTTTATTTCTCCTCCGCTTTCTATTAACATTTCCCACTGAAAGTTTTATTTTATATCTCTCTGAAAACCCAGTATGCTATTATACTGAATAAAACTTATCAAATGAATAGTCATGAAGCAGCAGGGTATAATAATCAAGGGAAAAGATACATTCCTTCATTATTAACGTGCTGCCACAAATTCCCATATATACTGTCGCGCCCCGCCCCCCCCCCCCCCCCCCCCCCCCCCCCCCCC